>NC_137190.1:8134991-8694991 GCF_960531495.2 Zeus faber | reverse complement strand
CTCTCCAAAAGAGGAAAATAACTTCACGAGGTGTGTTTGGGTTGCTCATAAGGATCAAGAGGATTATTCAGCGCCAGCGCGCGGTGACACAGAATAGACGAGGGAATAAAAAAACGCACGCTTGCACACCTGTTGTTGTTGTTGTTGTTGTTGTTGTTGTTGTTGTTGTCGTAATTGTCTAAAAACTTTAGCGGCTGAGAAATTGTCAACTTCCTTGGTCTGTACTTGTAAATCTTTATGCGGTGAGGGAGGATTTTTGCCGTGCCTTCCCGCTCCTGCAGCAGCAGAGAGTCACACATGGCTCCTCACCAGTAAATAAAACACCATATTCCAGCAGCACTCTGACCTTTCACTGGAAAGTACAAATACACCCACACGAAACGACTCTGGTTAAAGGGAAAGTACCACATTGCTACCTGAGTAAAAGTACGCAAGCACTTAAAGCAGTGAAAGTAATATGTCCAGTCATATCCAGTGCCCTAATATATCAGAGACTATAACACGCCATGAAGTGTTGCTGTACCTTTCTTTTCTGCGGATATTAGCCGATAATTTCCTGGTTCCAATTGATCCCAAATAATAGCATAGGCAGTGTCATAGTCATTTACAAGTTTATATATAAATACAAATCCTGTTTTTTTACACTGAAATAATGTGACTGTTAGAAATATAGTAGAGTAAAAAGTACAGATATTTGCTTCGAAATGTATTAGAGTAAACGTTGAAAGTCACTCGAACTGAATATAGAGATAGATACAGATACTTACAGTACAGCCCAGTAAGTATTTATACTTTGGTACTTTCCACCACTGCTGCTGAGCTGCTCTGTCGGATCAATCTGGGGCATAAAAATGCCACGATCGAGGTCAGCTTCCGCAGCAAATACGCGGTATTTAGGTTTCCTGAAAAACCTCTCCGCCAAACCGGGGTTCGAAACCAAACGGGGGGCGAGGCGGGGGCTACGTTTCGGTCGCCCGCCAACGCCTGGGACCCCCCTCCTTTTTTTTTTTTTTGCCTTTTCCACCGACAAACTTGTTTTTACATTTCTCTCTTTAGCGCCCAGATCTTTCCCAGCGAGGGCGGTTCAAACCCCTCAGACTGGATCTCACCCTACCCAGAAGTCCCGCGTATGCAAATGAAGCGGTGTAATAGGCAGCGCGATAGGTTTGCCCCTCGGGGAGGGGGGGAAAAGGTGGGGGTGGAGGGGCGGGGGGGGGCTCTGATCAAAGTGGATCTCCTCCCTGTTAAGTGGCAGTTCGTGCGTCATCTCAATGCGGTCAGATTAGCTCCCCGCGAACACACACACACACACACACTAACACACACACACACAGATCTTCAGTCGCAATTGGAATTTCAAAAAGGTGTGTGTGTGTGTGTGTGTGTGTGTGTGTGTGTGTGTGTGTGTGTGTGTGTGTGTGTGTGTGTGTGTGTGTGTGTGTGCGTGTGTGTGCGTGTGTGTGGATGAGGGTATGTGTGTGTGTGTGTAGGGAATTGTTACTTTATGTAATGTTCTCTCCCGTTGGTGAGTGAGAGATGATGAAGTCCCCCCCATACCCCTCAACACCCCCTCCCCCCTGTTTCCACCACCTCTTTTCCTTTTCTGCTTAATGGCCGTCGTTCCTCAGCCCCCGTGCCGCTCCCGTTTTCATCACCTGACTGGCTCAAGGGGACAGAGCTGGCTGTTTGTGTCACTGCAGAGTCTGTCGGAAGCTCACACATCTGCGCAAATTTCATCAGGATAATGAGCCTGAGCTCCTCTTCCAGGCGACGAGCGGCGTAGCCAGCCCCTCTCTGCGGGCGCGGGCGCACACGCACACACACACTGACACGTTAACTCACCCACACGTGTGTGCGTCAGTGCCACCCTCCACCACACCACCACTACTACCGCTATCTAAAAGAAAAAACCGACCCGCCATTTATAAAGATGAAATGACAGCGTGTTACATACTTTAACAGAAGCACCAGTGCTTAAATGGAGCTGGCCAATGAGTTGTGTGTGGAAGGCCTGTCTGTGGCTGCGGCAGCCGTCGCCGCCGTGCGGGAGGCGGCGAGCCAACTGTATTTTTTAAGCGACCCGCCGGTGATGAATAAGACCCAGCCAGATTTTGACTATGTCTGTTCACATTACGGCGGGACCGAGTTCCGCTGGTACCGGCTGCGGCTGAGTCCCGCGTCTGTTTCAGGTCGTGGGACGATAATCGAAAATTGATGGAACTGTCATGCACTTAGGTTGCAAACTGTACGGACATTTAGCCAAACATGCATCCTTCAAATAACACACGCCAAGCGAGGTGGGATGACGTCTCGGTGCTAAAATATCCACTTCTAATTCAGTTGCTCTTATTATTAGATTGCGCGTCACAGAGCTCGAATGAAACCACTGGGATCTGCTGCTCCTGGTGCTGCTGCATTGGAAGTGACACGGTTTACGTGTTTAAATGATGATGAGGAGGAGGAGGAGGAGGAGGAGGAGGAGGAGGAGGAGGAGGATGAGGATGACTCCGGTACTTCTGCCGCAGCAGCTCTCACCAACGCAACTGAAAGGTCTGCCGAAAAGAACGAGAATTGGTCTCGCTACCAGCGACACGTTCCACCCCGGAGGACGGGGGTGAAAAATCTTTCATCAACACGTGCTGATATTGTCTCAGTCTGTGTTGGAATTCATTTATTTAAATTGATTCAAAAGAGAGTCAAAAACAGAGCAGTCATGTCTTGTCACAGGAAGGATGAATTTCGCATAGCTTCCAAGACATGTATTGTGCTTATATTATATTTTCATTATATGCCATCGAATAGAGAACTCTAGCACATTATGATAAATTTAATTTTCTTTTAAATTCAACTTCAAGTCTACCATCCTCTTGATATTCAGCTGAACCTTTTGTTCCTAAATTGAGAGGTCATGTGTAGAGGGAGAAGCTGTGCTGTGAATCCTACACTTTAAACACGTTTTTTCATGTCCATCACGTTTTATTTCCATAATTAATTCAAACATTGAGCTGACTTTTAGTTTATTTCTGACACAAACACCATCAGGTATACAGAACGAGAACCCGGTTGGTGTTTCAAAATTTTATTTTATTCTATTTTTTTACTCTACATGGACAGAAAAGATCCATTTATCATTCATCACCACACAGCAGAGGTCGGGAGACTCACCATGAGAGTGGATCAGCTTTCCACTCCATCATGTAGTCGCTCACTACGTGCCTCCGCTCCGTGGACCTGCTATTGCTAAAGCAAGTGTTGGGTTACATCACCGTATTGTCAGGTGGGCGAGCAATTTTTCTCGGATTAGCAACTCCGGACACAACGCTCTTCTCTGAGCCCTTTTTCGGAGGCGCAGAAATGAAACCCAATGGATCCACTTTGGCGCTGGAAGCGGCGGAGCTAACCGTGCTGCCAGCGCCTCTTTATGCCTGTTAGGACGACACTGTGACCCCTGCTCCGCCGCCTTGCGGCCCCGCCGAACGTGTCCGTGCTCGCTGTATAAAAGGCCATGCGGCGGGCGCCAAGGCGGGGCAGCAAAGAGGGGCGCGAGTTTGATCCGATCGACACGCACGGTTTGTCGGACGGCGGCGGTGTGGCCCTGCTCGTGTTCGCCCTTTCTTTTCATTTTTTTTGGGGCTGCCTGGCAACATCTTTCAATGTGTATCATTCATTGGACCAGCAACCTTGGCCGTGTCCCTTTCATGGTGGGCGCTGGCTCGCCAGATGGTTTGCCGGCAGAGGTTTTGCAAGAGGGGAGGGAGGGAGGGAGACAGAGAGAGAGAGAGAGAGAGAGAGAGAGAGAGAGAGAGAGAGGGCGGGAGGGAGGCAGGCAGGCAGAGTGGTCTAGCGCCTGTGTTTCCTCTATTCACTACCATTTGGCCCAAAGGTCAGATGGGCTATTTCAGAAATGCCCCCAGTGAAAATCAATGGGTAAAACGAGCAGCCCAATTCCTGTTTGTTATTGTTGTTGTTGCCGGGTACGGTCGCTTTGTCTGTTTCAGCGGCGAGGAGGGGGGCCAGGCGGTGCCAAACCTTCAGAGAGAGAGGGACTGAGAGAGAGAGAGAGTGAGAATGAAAGAGTTCAGTATGGGGTCGAGACAGGGGAAGATGGAGGAGAGACAGCGATATAGTCAGGAGAGGCAGAGAGGGAGGTGAAAAGATGCGGGAGAGTGAAGAGGCAGAGCAAAGGAGGATGGACAAAGAGAGAGAGGGGGAGAAGTCGGAGGAGGGTGGAGGGAGGGAGTCACGGCCAGTATAGATACATCACGGTGTCAGACACGCAGACACACTCCGGCCATAGATTCATCATCACAACCCCGTCTGCAGGCGCAAGCGGACACGGGAAACGAGTGAACGAGGGAAGAGGGGTGAGAGGACAAGAAAAGGAAAGCAGAATCACGAGTTGAGACGAGACAAATTGACTACCTCTGCCTTGCGAAACCCCCTTCTTTCTTTAGTAATCCCCACTAGCTGCACTCCACTGTGACCACCCTGTCACCCAGTGTTTCGGAGGCCAGGTCCTGGACTATGCACAGGTCACGGAATTTCCAGTCAGGGAATTGTAAAAATTCAATTCCACACACGGAAGGCAGTGGAATCTGAGTTTTTGTTGGCATGTTTGTGGAATATCAGGGAATTTGAATTGTTCTTCTTGTTTTGTTTTTTTTGTTCTATTTAAATGTTCTATATTTTATGCTCTTCCAATTATAATCAGCATATGTATTATTTTTTATTGTTGCCATGCTTATTGCTATTTTCCTTTCTGAACAGATTTTTGTTTCCATGCTTCTCAGCTCACAGTTAATTAACAAATTCAAACTTATTTGTAGAGAAATCGCACCTGTTTATAGTAGGACATAATTTTGTCATTCTGTCATACTATAAATGTATGGGAAGCATCTGGCTAGTGTGACACAGTCAAATATAACGCCACCATTATCTGCATCATAAAAGCACAGCAATATAGTCAAAAAAGTCAATATAGGAAAATGGTCAACCATTGGTATACCAGACTGCAGATAAACCAAACGTCTGAGAAGGGACCAGAGCTATTACTCCTGGGACTGATCGACAGATCATGTAATCCAATCAAAGATTCATTCACGCCGAAAGGCAGAGGAAGTGACGACGCTGCTCTCCTGTCCCGCCCCCGCATGGCCGTATATGACCGCGGCTCACCTTCTTCTCTTCCTCTTTTCGCTGCTGAGCGCCTCGGAGGGGCACCGTACCACAGCACAGTAATAGAATTGGTCCCTTCTCAGGGAACCGTGGTTGCCTACACAACCCAGACGTCCCCCCTCGCAGGGACTGCGATCTTTTACTTATGGGACTGTACACCATCACGGGACAGTATGGTGATACTGGTGGTCCACATAGTAATAGGTATTTTCCCCCCGCAGGAATTTTTCGTAGTTCCAAGAACTTTTGGAGGAACCGTCCCTTTTTTTTCTGTCCGCACTGCAGGAACTAGGAACTTTAGTAGTTCTTCGAACGCCTTTTTTAGCTCCCACTCCAGGGCAGGGATTAACCGACACAAGAGTAACCTTCAGTGACTTAAGTACACGGTGACTTGATCCAGACGTAAGTCTATGGTCTGTCGCCGGTCCCTCGGACTGAATACAGTTTGCCTGGTCGAGTTGCACCACTCTGGGTGGGGACCAACCCACGTACACTCAGTGGTAAAAAAAAACCCAATAAAAATAATATTTTTATTATAGATTTTTAGATTGGAAATTATAGAAATTATTTATTTCATTTATTTATTTTCCGATGTTAATTAAATGACACAAAAAAATCCCTGCGCGCTGTCCCTATGCGAGCCCGTGCCTTATGAAAGTCGGCACAAACTTTTAAATTATGTCTTGTAGATCTAATATGAGTAAAGATTCAGCAACTGGATTGCTTATTTCTTGGCTCAAATTTGTTCAGAAACAGATTTTGGTGGACTGATAAGGTGAAATCGGTGAAAGTTACGGAGTAAATACAACACGGAACACGGAAGTCGTGCTGAAACCCCATTGGCTTACGTCAATTCAGAGTTCCTACTGGCAGTGGAATGCAACCAGAAAAAAAGCCGTTGAAGGTATTTAGTCCTCGGAGGACCTCCCCAGTTCATAGTTCCCCTCTGGGAGTCCCAAGAACTGTTCGGTGCGAAAACGCCTAGTAACATACCCCACCACTGGAGTGTCTGTCCCAGACATGCTAGCGCACGTGTGAGAAAGATGCTTGCGGGATACTTTCTGTAGCACCTGCAAATCTACGCACCAAATACGACATGTGGCAGCGCAGAACTAGTAACGCCTAACATGTAAAACCACACAAATGTGTATGGGCAACTCCAAGAAGCTGTCTGACATATATCCTCCACCGACAGGCCTGATGCTAGGAGCTTCTCCCTCTGAGGTACCAGGCCCGGATGCGCCACAGTTCTGGGTGTGGGTGCCAAATTGTTCTGTGCACCTGTGTGAATAGGTCTCGTTGGAGGGGAAGCTCCAACAAGAGACTCATACTCATGTCGCACAGATCAGCAAGCCACGGGCGGATGGGCCAATTGGGAGCCACTGGCCGCAGTGACAGACTATGCTCCCGCACTTTTTCCAGCAACTGCTGGTTAAGTGCTACAGGGGGAAAAGTGTAGAGCGACGCCTCTGATCACGGGTGGGCCAGTGCATCTACACCCAATGGGAGCTGGTCCCCCTACAGGAAGCAAGAACCATAATGGCCACTGTGTCGTCTCTCGTGACGCAAACAGTTCCACCACCGCCCGGCCAAATTGTCTCTGCCACCTCTCTGCCACCACCCAGGGGTGAAGGCGCCAGTCTGCTGCCTGGGGGTTCCCCCTGGACAATAGGTCTGCTCCGTGGTTGAGTCTGCCAGGGCTGTGGACCGCCCGGAGGGAGAGGAGGTTCTACTCTGCATACAGCAGTAAACGGTTTGCCATGTGGTACAGGGACTGGACCCCGCCCTGGTGATTGATGTATGCTATCTCTAACATGTTGTCTGACCTCACCAGAACATGTCGGCCTTTGAGGGCTGGTAGGAAGTGTGTAAGAGCCAATAACACTGTGTGCGGCTCTAACACGTTTATGTGACGCTTCGCCTGCGTCACCGTCCAACGTCGCACCATTGTAGACGGCTTCCCACTCCATGGTGGAAGCATCCGTGGTGATGGTGGAGCGCTATGATACACTCACACGGATCCCGCACAAAGAAACTGTGTTTCTCCACGCTGGTAACGCCCTCCTGCACTGTGATGACACTGTTAATTTGCGGTGTCTGTCCTTTACTGGGTGAAAGTGTCTGGATGCTGACAACCTCTGGAATGCCCTGGCCCGCAACATGCCGAGGGGCAGCGCTGCGGCTGCTGATGCCATCATGCCCAGCAGTATCTGGCACAAAAATTATGTCACAAACAATCTGGGTCCGAACTATGATCAGCATGACTTGATGGCCTGAGCTCTGGCTGAAGAGAGATGGGCCGTCATTGAAACTGAGTCCAGTTCCATGCCTAAAAAAGGGGGTGCGCTGGCTCGGGCTTAATATACTTTTCTCCTTGTTGATAGCGAAGCCCATATTCATCAGGTGGGAAAGGGTTAAACTGGCCACCTGACTGACTCCCCTCTGGAACTGGCCATCCAAATAGTTGTACACTCTCACCCCCTGTTGACATAATGGTGTGATTATCCTCCACACATTTTGTGAACTCCCGAGGAGCTAAAGAATGCCCGAAGAAGAGTGTGAGGAACTCGTAGTCTTTTCCCTGGAAGGCAAATCGCTAATATGTTCTATAACGGGGGTGGATGGAGATGTGAAAATACGCACCCTTCAGATCTAGTTTCACAAACCAGTCGTTTGGTCGAATTAACCTTTCCAATTGAAGTGGGGTTAATTTCTGAAATGTAATTTTCATTAGATGCTTGTTTAACATTCGCAGGTCTAATATCGGGTCTTTCTTGTCTTTTTTCGTTACTACAAAGTATCTGCTGTAGTGTCCGTGTGCCTCTCTCTCTGGATGCTCCACACTGCCCCTTTTTCTAGCTGGGAGTTTATCTCCCTCACGAGAGTCTGATTGTCCGGACCTACGGACTCGACTTTTCCCCTGAAAGTTGGCGGAGGACGGGCGAATTGAATGACATAGCCCTTGGTCACAGTCCTGAGGACCCACGGGTTTGTCGTGCATGCGCGCCAAGCCGCTGTGCATTGCAGCAGGGCTGGCCTGATGCGGACTAGGTTTGGCGCGTGTCGGCTTATTCTGCAGTCCCACGGGTCTGTTATGCACGCGCTTCGAGCCTGAGTGCCCTGTGGGTGAGCCAGCGCGGCGCTCGATAGGTTGGGCATGTGCCCACTCAATCTGCGGACCCACGGGTCCGTTACGCACACGCTTCGAGTCTGGGCGCCCTGTGGCCGCGCAGGCGCGGCACTCAATGGGTCGGGCGTGTGCCCGCTCATGGCTAATTGTTGCCTTGGAGGCGATATATAAAAATTGATAAAAACTGATAAGATTTCCCCCTGGTATGGCATGACACAATGGGATACTGGGGTTTATGAGTTTTGCACATTTTATTGTTGGGTATGTGATTGGACTCAAAGGAAGCTTTGTGGTACATTTATAAACGGGGTCTGCTGCACACTTAATGTGGCTGGCATGGGAGTGGGGGGCATGTGATTCACGGTGCAAAAATTTGGGCACATATGTGGGCAAATTGTTTGTGTGTGTTCTTCCACTGTAAACGTGTGCTTTCCGGCTGTAAACACAGGGAGAACGGAACGCTTTGAAGGGGCAGGACGGCCCCCCCCCCCCCCATTTTTTTCCAGGGTTCAGGACCTACTTACAGTGGTAGCGGCCCCGTTGCTGTCCCCCGTTGCTGCCCTTGTGTCTGACCCAGGGGGCAGAACATGCTCCGAGGGTTTTGCTACCTTAGGGAATGAGCATTCCCGCTTCTGTGTCCTGGCCTCCGCCGTGCGTATACCGCTCTGCAGTTGGAAGATCCATGACTGGATGGCCTCTCTGCTTTCCTTCTCTTCTTCAAACTTGGCCATCACGAGGCTCATCGCCTCGCCGAAGCTGCCAGTGAGGTACACCAGAGAGTTCAGAAGTGGCAGCTTGTCCTGGTCCTGGAGCCTAGCCAGAGGGCCGATGTAGGGCCACGCTCACACCCATGCTACGTGCGATCTGGAGGGAGAGGTTCATTGCTTTCTGCAGCTCCACCAGCGTCTCCTCTTTACACTGTGGCCGGCTTTCACTGCTGGCCGGCTTGGCCAGCTCCACCAACAGCGTGGCCTGGTAGTGCTGAAGCAGGGCCTGTGGCACAGGCTGCCTAGGCCCCACCACCGGAGGGAAGGCCAGGTAGACCAGCTCCTCTGCCTGCCATGTGGTGGTAGAACTCAAAACCCCTCACTGGCACTCGCGCTGAGCAGGGGCTAACCCCTGCTCAGCACGAGTACCAGTGAGGGGTTAGCCCAGCCCTTCCCTTACTCTGTAGGCACCCCGTGGAGCTCCCTGTACAGCATGGATACCGTGTACAACACGGCCGCAGTGTGGAGGCCTATTCCGCCTGCTGGAACACTTCGAAAAAACTCGACAAACTCGGCCTCCAATAGCCTAGCCAAGGCCGGCAGCGAGGACATCTGACTGGAGCTCACCTGAGAGCTGGGGAAGCTCTCTCCACCATAGGACTCGTCTAGGTCTGATGACTCCATTCGGGCCCCCGAAGGATATTCCCTGCTGTGGTTCCTTCGGGATATTCACCGGGAAAGAAACCGCTGGGGGTGTGGGGTTGGGCTAGCGCCAGAAGGAGTGACAGCGCAAATGGGGCCAGCTCCTGCACTCACGCCAGCCGGGGAAGCGAGCTTGTCCTCTGGAATAGCTCCTTCAGTGGCGTCCTCGTCGAGCCAGCGCACCGGAGCGGTGGCGATCTCCCTTCTCCCGGTGTCTGCAGTCCGGGAGCGCCCTCCTGGACGCCTTGTTAGTTTGCTCCCAAACAAAATACATGAAATAAGATAAGTGAGAAAACGCTACACTGCCTCACCAAACGGTACTCAAGTCGGCGACTCACACCAACTCATACGAGTTAGGGACCTGAAAGGTGAAACAGTTCAAAAGCTGTGAATTTCGAGAATTCTTCTCACGCGAAATGAGAAGAGATGAAGGCGAGCTGCGGTAATACACCCCGGGGGCGGGACGGGAGTGCAGCGTCGTCCGTTCCTCTGCCATCCGGCATGACTGCAGAGTCTTCGATTGGATAACATGATCTGTCGATCAGTCCCATGAGTAAAGATCGCAGTCTCTGCGATTGGGAACCGCAACACTGCCGCTACCTGCAACAGCCTTATCATATCAGCATATTTAAGAGGATATTTCAACAGATATGGCCACAGAGAGGACAAGGCCCTGCAATGTTTCTGTATTAACACATTTTATTTTGCTGTTGGAGCACTGGGAAGTTGAAAACAAAATGTAATGAAAGGGCCATGGGTAAACCAATAATGTAGGACGACTTTGTACAAGGAAGGAAAAGTGCACAAAGCATCGAATAACATCCTCTCTTTCAACATCGGTGCTGTGAGTGTAGTCTGTCAGCTGTTGATCATAGAGCTCAGGGGGGACATGAGGAATTCTTCCCCTTGGTAAAGGAAAACTGGGAAAAGTGTTATTGTGGCAAAGGCCCAATCCTGCTCCACCCAGCTGGCTGCGAGCTGCGGACCATTGATGTTCTGGGTCATGGCTTCCGAATTCAATTTGTTGAAAACCATAAATAATGTATGATAAATGTGCTATTAAAAAGCCCAATTATACATACTTCCGCAGAATAAATGCAAAGGCATGGCGGAGAGAGGAGAGTTTGCGGTTTGGTATTAAAAACAAAACATTTGAAGAATCTGAGATTTGAGATTAATGGACTTGATGGAAAATAGTCACAGTTTTATCACGCTGAACCCAAAACATCTGAGAGCACGAGCGACGGACGGAGAGTGAGGGGAGCCACTCCGAGAGCGTCCAGTCTGAAGTCACACAGAACCAGCGTGACTCGCAGCGTAACGTTCATAGAGGCGACGATTCAGGGCTGGAAGATAAAATACTGTATAGAATATCAGTAAAACCATAGTCCTCTACTGTAGGCTGCTGTACAGTGGAACAAGAGCAACATTGGGGTCGATGAGAAATAAAAAATAATAAAATTGAACTATAGTTATGGTGCCCATCAGCAAAACATTGAGCCCCAAATTGCTGCAGTGGAGCTTCTTAATGGCCAACAGAACCCACTGGACTCAAGTGGATCAATTAAAAAAAAAAAAATCTTTCATTTGATTAAACCTCTATATTTTTGGGGTTTTCTGACCTTAAAATGTGCGTCTTGGTCTCTCAATTTCAAGTTAAGAACACCTAAGAATTATAGATTTTTACAAATTGAAACAATTTTTTATCCACTTTTTTTTTAATGAATCACTTGACTCAACTCAAACTTTCCAGGAGTTGATAGCGAGTATAACCTTCCACATTCATGAAGCCTGTAGCAGAACAATCTCCTCTCGTCTTCTCTCCTCTCCTCTCCCCTCCTCTCCTCCCCTGTCCTCTTCTCTCCTCTTCCCTCATCTCCTCTCCTCTCCTCTTCCCTCTTCTCTTCCCCTCTCCCCTCATCTCCTCTCCTCTCCTCTCCCCTCATCTCCTCTCCCCTCATCTCCTCTCCTTTTCTCTCTTCTCTTCTCCTCTCATCTCCTTTTCTCTCATCTCTCCTCATCCACCCCATCATCTCCTTTCCTCCTCTCTTCTCCTCCCACTTTCCTATCATATCGTTCCCCTCCCTCCTTCAATCCCTTTCCATTCTCTCCTCTCCTCTTCCATTTTTCCAGTCCCATGTCCTTGCAGCAATGCTCCACTTTTCACTCAGAGTAATTCCAGAAGAATTGTGTAAAGCGCGGAGCTCTCCAATGGGAATCTCACAGCTTTTTGTTAGAATAATTTTCCTCAAATATTTTTTCTCCTCGGGCGATAAGAGGGAATTTTTTTTTTAGTATTTTTGCCTACGTTTACGCATCGGCATTGCTCACAATGTCTTGAACCCTTCACAAATAAATTCTGCGCCGGCTCAACTTTGAACCACGTGTGGCTCCTATTAAAGACGGCTGAGTAAACATACATATACATGTCCATATACACTACCATGGTCAAATTTAGCATATTTCCTCTTATCGCATGTATACATATATTATATATATATATATTATAAAGAATTGCACTCATTAAGTGTAGTGCAAGATATTTTAATCTTAGCCCTTCACTCAGCCAGTGTGCAGCGGGCCTAAATGCACATGCATGTTTCCTGATTCCCCGGCATCCTCCACAGGTGACCGGGTCACACCGAGACCGGAGTCTGCCCACGCCGAACGCCCGGTCGGCCGCTGCCTGGCGCTCCTCCACAGCGGAGAGGCTCTCGTGTGTCAGAGGACAATGAAGCAGCCCGTTAGCTTTTTATTAGCCCAGTTATAGCCGGGAGTTCAGAGGCTCCCGTGCCCCAGCCCTCTGCAAACTGTTCGTCTCAAAGAGCTGCTCGCTCCTATTAGACCGGCCCGGGGGCAAAAGCCCGGCAGTGAAAAAGCCTCTCCAGGCCTCGCCTCTTTCGGCTGTGGCTTTCAAAGGGAGCTCCTGCTGCTCCGTGGGTCCCGGCGTATGGTGGATATATTTATATATATATATATATATATTTTTTTTTTTTATCCCTTTAGCTCCTGTCTCTTCGAGCTCACAGATACACACTTTCTGTGAATAGATCCGTGCTTTTTCACGGTCAGCTCACACGCGCACTGTTGAGAAGAGAACAGTGTTGTTCAGTTTCTGTTTGCATGGATCATGTTTTTTATTTATTCATTTATTTATTTATTTTTAATTAAATCTTGTTTGCCGAAATCAATGTCGAGGGACAGGTTATTGTTTCTGAAAAGAATTTCAGTTGGCATAAACTCACTTCACTTACGACGTCTGAAAGATGATCATTTCCCACTAATTCAGTTATCACACACGGAAGATCCATGGTGCCGCTTTTCAGCATGCAGAGGCCACTAAATGGCACACGGAAGACCTATTTTTATTTGTTGCTTTGTTGTCGGTGTATTTTCAACTTCTCTCGCTCCCTCTCTCTTTTTCCCCCTTCTCCTCAAGACATTACATCACAAAAAAAAAAAAAAAAAAAAGAACCAGGCTTTTAAAAAATACCTTTGGTGTTCCTGTGTGTTTTCGAACATTACAAAGCGCCGTAATGAGAAGGAAAACAACAAAAAAAGGGAGATTTTTATTATTTTTTTTGCCTCAGAGGGAGATAGCGGCTCGTCTCCTCGCCGAACGAGCCTGTAGGATCACTTTTTCTCTTTGTGCGCCGGTGCACTTCTTGGGACTTCTTGCGACAGGGGAATTGGGTACGCAGAGCTACGCTAGTGGCGAGGTGCCAGCCTCCTGTGCCTGGGATGAGAGCGGGAAGGAGAGAGGCGGAGAGGGAGGACACATTTCAATTAGGCGGCAAAACACCACACGGTGCGAGGGGAGAGCTAAGTATTAGAGCCCTGACGGGTCAGCTGACTCCGTCCTCCCTCCGTCGGACCCCTTCCACCAACCGCACCTCGAAGAAATGTCGTCCCGCTCCCCTTGCGCCGCCTCTCCTCCCCTGTTTTCTTTGATTCTTTTATTCAAATTGTCATCCGTGTGGATTGATGTGGGGAGGGCGGTAAGCGGGGGTCTTTGTGAGGTGATGCAAAGTGTGCCAGCTCAACCCGCGTGTTTCCATTAGATTGTCATGTTGGCTAATTAGAGAGCGGCAGCATGATTCACCTTGTTAATTAGGAGGACTTGCACACCATGTGCCTTGGGGCAGCGTGGGGAAGAGGAGCCCAGCCTCAGAGCCTGCGAGTCACCCGCTGCCTATGAAGATTCCCCCTCTCATCTACCTTCCCTCCACTCTCCTTTGTGTTTTTTTTTTTTTTTTTTTTTTTTTTTTTTTGATTCGGAGATGAATAAATCATTGACATCGTCCTCTCTCTCCGAGTGTGAATATCTGAGTTCACATCTTTTCCTGGATGCAAATTAGATGTGATCAATAGCGGGTGACGAGCGGCGAATATAACCATTAAAAGAAAAGAGGGAAGACGGAGAGACAGAGACAGAGAGCGGGAAGAGTGGGAGAGAGAAGACTGCTAGACGAAGCACACCAGCGTGGAGGGAGACAAAGCGGGAGAACATTTAAAGTTGGGAATTTTTCCCTTAGATAAGCGGTATTTTTAATGATCATCGCTTTCCTCACCGTCGCTCCGATGTAATACCTTTCGAATCTGCTTAACACTGATTTCTGGCTCTTTCGTTAAAAGCTATTCTTTGTGCAAAAAAAATTCAGTCTGCAAATGTTATTATATAGAAGAATAATGCAAGTTCTGTCACCAGGGCTCCCGGTGCTTCACTTTATCCACAACCGCTGTGCTTTTCTGCTAATAAGTTGCAAATAACCCTAACCCCTATCACCTAACCCTAGTAACAATTATTAACCCCTATTTCCATCATGCACACTCTAGCTCACTGTTGTAAATACAAAATATTGTAAATTTTAAGTACCATTTTTGTTCTCAAACTTTGCTTTACTGTTGCTTTAATTAATTAATTTATTCTTTTGTACTGTACGTTCTAGAAATTGAAAATTGACACTGAGAGAAGACTGGACACACAGGATCGTTTTTTGAATTGATCTCTATCTCCTCTGACAAGGATACATGAATGAAGAAAAAGAGATGTCCTTCATAATAATTGCAAAACCAGAGTAATAGAATTAGTTAAAATCTCTCTCAAAATATGTCTTCATCACCAGTTTAACTAACTATTTTCCGTTATTTAACTTTTACTCAAATATTAAATCTGTTCATAAAAAAAAAACAAAAAACACAAGATGCAGGCATGTGACATCACATCCTATACATGTGAACACAGGACACAGTGAAACACACATTTTCGAAATCCATTATGAAGCCCATGCAAGTCTCCATCCAGGCACAAATGGATGGTGGGCGTGTACGGCGGCACAGTGCATTGCACTGCTGCCTCACAGCAAGAAGGTCCCGGGTTCAATTCTCCCGATCAGGGGCCTTTCTGTGTGGAGTTTGCACGTTCTCCCCGTGGTCACATGGGCTTTCCTCCGTGTAACATCGGTAAGGACCCTCTCCAAAAACATGCAAAAAATCATTGTCGTCTGACCAGCGATGGACATGGGAAATTGGTCTCTGGGGCGTCGCTGTTTGCTGCTCACTGCTCCTGGCTGCCCTCCAGAGGAAGGACAAGCCGTGATGGGTCAGAAGCAGAGAACAGGTTTCACCGGCCACCATTTGAAGAAGCGTGTGTGTGTGTGTGTGTGTGTTGGCCACCATCGCCGCATGAGTGCATGTGTTGTGGTGTGTGTGCTGTGTGACAAATAAAGAATGTTCTTTTTTTTTTCTCTTATAAATCTAGTTTCCGGTCCTATACCGCATCCATCTCTGCCCCACAACACAGCACACAGATGCTAACCTAACATCAGCCATGTGGAGGTGTCATTTGGATCCAGTCCATGAATTATTGTGAGCTATTAGTGGGATGTCAAGACACATGAATAAGTTGGAAGGTAATCTGCACATTAGCAAGACCTGAAATCCCACATGAAATACACCAAAATCAGCAAAGATTTTAATCGGACAGTGTTTACAAAATGGTATTAAAGGAACATGTAAAGGTCTATCCCACATCAGATGCTGTCCTTCTTTAAATCTTTACCTCAAATCATGATTCTAACCACCTACCACACCAGCGTCATTGCCAAAGCCAACATCAAATAAGTTGCAGTGAGATTCATCGTTTCAAACACACATTTTAAACTTTTCTTTGTATCATCTGTTATCTATTGTCCAGTTGTATGTTTCTCAGCAGGTGGTACATGTCACTTTCCACTGAGGCCCCACACATGCTCTAAATGCATGCAATCTAAGTATTGCATGGTGTGTTGTCATCCTCTGAAAGCGACATTTGTTACGTCTATATGTTGCCCGGCTTCCTGCGGTGCCCTGTCCGACCGAGGCTGGCTGGAAGAGGTTTTTGTTTTCTATTTTTTTTTAAAAGAGGCAGACCACCGCAGCCCCCTCGGTCTGCCTCTACGCTGTGGTCTTTGCAGAGAGCCCCTCAGCTTCCTGCACAGCCCCAGAGCCGCCTGTGACGTCAAGCAGAGCGCGTTCTGCTTCACCAAGGACATCTGTCTGTGAGCGTCTGGGGGGCTGCGAGCGGGCCCCGGGGCCTGGCTGACGAGGGGGCGGTGCGGGGTGGGGGGAGGGCCTTTGTTAAAAAGAGCAGAGATTGAGATCGTCAGGTCGGCCATCATGCCTTCTGGAACTTATCCTCTCCTTGCCCCTGAGTTTAACAGACTGCTCGGAGCTCCTTGCTGTATCTCTGACATCTTTGCATCATGTGAGAACACACTGTTCCTGTTGGAAAGAGGCAGAAGTGTTGTTTCGTTTGTGGGTCTGGGCGCTTAAAGATCATTTTTGGTTTATTTTCATATCAGCGGAGTGATTGATGTTGGAAATAATTGGCTGAATTGTTAACGAAATGGTCAACAGAATATATAATAGAATATACATCTGTTTAATAGGTTAGAAATATTTGTTAATGTATTTTTTATGTTCACATTTCAGCTGAATATGAAGAGTGTAAGTAGGACAGACAGGGATCACAGACACTTCAACCATTACAGTACCTTTTGGTTGGCTGGTGATTTTCATTATTAGAGATATAGTCTTTAAGTTTCTATATTCAGAGACAACAGTGCCATTGAGATATGGCATGAAAATAGATTTAATCCATTTGTCTGTAATTAGTTATATATATATATATATATATATATATATACACATATATATATAATTTTCCTCTCTACGTTTAACCATTTTTAGTTGTTTGAGGCTGCATTATGTCCAGAATACACAAAATCCCAGCACAATGCTACTTTCATTTTTTGTCTTCAAAAAATCAAATGGCAACATGAGCGAATAATGATTTGCGCATGTCCAGACCTGCCAGTTCATATGTCCTGGTCAGATGATTAGTGACAAGAGGCTTTACAGTGGCCTGTTCCGACAGTGGAGTTGTTGTACCTTGCAGCTGCTTAGAACATCGTACATCACCTGCTGGTAAAATGTTTTGACATCATTTATTTTTCAACAGACTCAAGACACTATATTATGGGAATATGTAGATTAGTACTTTATTATTTTTTTTTTTACTATACTGGTCATAGGTTTTAATGTTGCTTATGTGTCTACTGCAGACATGAACTGAAGTTAAAAAAATATTGGTACTGTATAGTGTAAAACACAAGGCATAATTGTCCTCAAAATGATCTTCTGAAAGCAATCTGGATTGTTTGAAATGCTTAGTTGATATTCACACCATGCCCTCCTTCCATCAGAGCTATGGCCATTTCCGATCCTATTGGTGATTGTGGACATGTTCTACCTCTGCTGACCTTTGCTAATAATTTGACTTTACAAGTCCCAATTTTCTGCTTTAAAAGGGCATTCTGGCACACTGGAAGCTCTGCTGTTTGTGCGGTTGGGGAGTATGAGATATTTGTTCTGTAACATTGATCGGACCTGGCAAATTTATGGATGTTGCCAAATGGTTATATTTCCCGGTCCAGGATGGACCTTCAGATTTCAGTGACCTTGAGTATTAGGGTGATGGTATGACTTATTGGTCAAAAAAAACTAATTATACTGCGCTTAGGTCTCAATTGCAATACCAAACACGAAATAAGACAGCTTTGCAAACATCTCACATGATAATATGAGATGTTTTTGTCTCAAGTCGAATGCCTAACCTTTGGTTTGAACCTATCAATGTGAAAGTTTGATTCCCCCATGTACTGCAGTTAGAAACAGAAACCCTTTTTTGCTATGAGTGCAGTGGCCCTGCACTGTAACCTGAATTATAGTCTGTAGAACAGCCTCTGATAAATTGATTGATCAAATCCTGTCCAATTCAGGCTAAAGCCAGACTGGGACCAGTGGGCATGAATAAATGGAATGACTACACTAGACTAAAGCACAATGGGCACCAGATTGAGATCAGAAATCAGCCTCTTCAGTGACGGGAAATGTGGAGTGGAGGGTTGCAGATGGTGAAATAAGGTCTGCATTTATCATACAGCCATAAATCTGAAAACACAGACAGTTGCTGCAGGCCCTGGGAGCCCATGCTTGGTGCCAACTGCCAGGCAGAGATGCCGGCATCCTGGTGCCATCAGTGAGATAGCAGACTCTATCTCTCTCTCTCTCTCTCTCTCTCTCTCTCGCTCTCTCGCTCGCTCGCTCTCTCTCTTTCCCTCTTCTTCCGCCCGCTTTGCAGTAGGGATTCTTTCAGGTCATGCCCTGAGAGCGTTGTGTATTGTTTGCGGCCGAGCCTAACAAGGTTGGCATTAACATTAATGCTACATCTGATATGTGGACCTGGATAATAATCAGATGCAGCCTTCTCGCTAGATCCAGTTACATTTGTGTGCCCTTGACTCCTTCCTCGTCTCTATCTGGATTCTCATAGCACTGCAGCCCTCACCTCCCTACACCCTGAAACAAATCACCATTTGTTTGAACGAGAAGCATTATTCCTTTATCCCCCACCCCCCCCCAAAAAATAAAAATACAAGAGAAAATGTGTCTTTGATAGCCATGTAGTTGTTGCAGTTGTTATGTCCCATAGTTCCTGTTGTCAGTGTGTTTGAATCTTCCAACGATTTTGCCGTGCTAAATGTGAAGTGGCAACACCCTAAAGGGCATGCCTAGCCAGGGGCCCTTTGGAGGAAATCAGAGTCAACAGCATGCACATTTTGAATCTGGGTTTGTACACCAAAGCAACCTTTTATAGAGCGCCATCTCAAAGCAACATGAAATTTTCCCCCTGATCAGACCACGCACACGCCACAAACACGAAACCAGCGCTTGGCAAGCACGAGTAGAGCGATAACAGAACATAACAGAACATAAAAGAACATGAAAGACATGAAAGTGCATATCGATTGTCCCTGTTTGGTTCGACCCGGGCCCCCTCCTCCCCCGGCAGGCAGATACGCACGCAGGCTGGTAGATAGGCATTCCCTCTGCTGCGGCCAAGATTGATAGGCACGTGTTTGCACGTACACCTTCCACTTGTGTGTGTGTGTGTGTGTGTGTTTGTGTGTGTGTGTTTGTGTGCGTGCGCGTGTGTGTGCGCGTGCATCAGTGTGTGTGTGGGAGGGGCCACTGACACCCTGTGCGCCATGTCCCCAGGCCCTCACACATCCAGCCAATAGAAAGGGCAGCTCCCAGCGCTGCTGGGCTCCCCCTCAGCCCCACGGCCAGACATGACATTACCTCGGGCGCTGCCTCACCGCCGCTTTCCCTTTACACATCACAAACTGAAAAATCACAGCATGAACATGTGACCAGGCGGCTCAACCCCCCCACCCCACCCCGGCTCTGACAGGAGCTCTGTTAATGGCTGACAACAGGCTTCCATTTTGTTCTCTTCAGGCTGGCACACAGGCTGTAAGGATAGGCAGATGATGGACAGACATCTTCCTCCTTTACTTGGACCGGATCATGTAGTTTTATTTTAATGAAGATTTATTTCAGCGCTCAGAAAATCTTTTTTTAATAGATGGCCATTGTGCTCTTGCATTGTTGCAAATAAAATGCAAATAAACGACACCATGTAGTCCACTCTAACACTGGTTATATGTCACACTAGAAACAAAGCATGGAATGAATCTCAACGTATAGTGTAAAGCCTGGAAAGCAATGACTTATTTCAATATTTTTTTTCGATGAGAGTGAACAGTATTTAATGTCTTATCTGTTAAATGATTAGGAATTAGAGGTTTTACCCATTCCACATATCTCAAGGTCCCTTTGCTGTTGGAGACACTTATGAAGCATCAATTATCAGTCGATATCATTATTTTTCATCTGTTATCATCCTGTAACATACCACAGCCTCATACTATATATGAAACCCTTTTTCCCTACCGTTGTATTGCTACTCGACTGAATGTTATATTCTGCATTGTTTCTATTTCATTGAATCCTTTGTGAGGAATCAGAGCCAGCGGTAAAATTTGCCCAGTACATGTAAAACTTTTCAAAGAGTACTCACCAGTACTGCAGGACCGGCTCGTCTAGGTTTTACTCTTTGTCGTACCGGGACTTTTTCTTGAGCACCGGCACTTCTCACATGCTGCTGGTACCCTGTTCTATGCATCATTTTATTTTATTATCATAACGGACGAGCTGCGAGCTCTGGCTCCGTGTTGCCATGATGTCATTGGCCATATATGGACATGGGCGGGAGATTTCTTTAGATTGTGGGCGTTCGTGTTTGGATTTTCTATGTCACACATTTCTGGTGTAAGCAGCTGGTTTCACTCATTATCTGTTCCACCGGTTCTGTTCCATCGTTGGTAAAGGCTGCTGCCCACGCTCTGGTTGAGCTGGATTAAAAACTCAGACTTGACATCAGGTCGAGAGGCAGCAGGAAGTGATGGTGCGTTCCATGGGAACTCGGAAATCTGTCATTCGAGTCGGTGGTCCGCGTGTTAACATAACATAAAAAATACAGAGTGGTTTAAAACGACAGTAGACATGTTTTAGAATCCATACAAAGGGATCGTTGTTCACCGTCAGTGCTGCATGCAAACATGTTGCCGTGACGTCAGGTGTGTTATCTTAAACTAAACTAAACTCGGGCGCAAGCTATCGGCTCTGAAATTCCTACATAATTGGCCGTTCCTTTACATTTTTCCAAGTACGAGGTTTGATTTTTCAGAGTTCTGACTTCCATGGAACGCAGCATTAGCTGTTCTACACACATGCAAAATATATGTATTTCTTTATTATAAAGCAGATTTATAACCCCACCCCCACCTCTCTCCTCAGATGCAGCAACAGGAACTGGCCCAGATGAGGCAGAGAGACGCCAACCTCACAGCATTAGCTGCCATCGGACCCCGCAAAAAACGCAAGATGGATTCGCCGGTGTCCACCCCATCAGGGTGCGAGGTGAGAAAGTAACCCCACTTCAGGACTTGGTTGTGGTTGTATCATTGACTTTAACACCCTTATTGCTGGCTTTGACCTCCTACCTACAGGCCACCAGCATTACCTCCATTTAAGGCTTTTTTTGAAAAGTTAATATGGAATTGACCTGCGGTTTTACTTGGATTTGACAGTATATACAATTATCACCCCTTGTTTCTTTAACAGGCTTACGGTATTTACTAATTAGCTTCAGTATGTGTCATTTTGAGAAAAAATAAAAAAAAGAACCGAAGCGTCGTTTGTATGTTTACGATGTACTATCTCCATCTAGGTGATTTTACGTGATATTTAGGGATTTATAGTTTGAGAATGTTTGGATCATTTATATCCCCAGGTCGGCTTTCCTCTCCAGTCCAAAATGCCATTCCATAAATGTGATGGAATAACAGCCCCGCAAAGTCTAAATTCAAAATGGGTGTTTTGATTTCACGCAGATTATGTGAGATCAGCCCGACACATTACTTACACAATGACGAGCAAATCATTTGAAACAGTGAACAGCATGCAAGTCTACACGCCAACTGGCGATCTGATAATCATCCCACCCTGACCTCAATGTGTGCCTCCCAAAACGCACAGTGCACCGTGTCACTTCACTCCCTTTGGTATTCACAATGTGTACTGAATGTACTGTGTACCGAAGATCGTTCTGTCGAACAAATTCGATAACCTCAACGAATTTGATAACTCAACAACACAGATAATAATCTTATTTCCTTCTTTAAAAAAGCTTGTGCGCCTCGAGCGTTTGACCAATCACGTGAACTCTGGAGGAGGAGGGCATGTGGTAGTTTTTTGTCCAGCAGCAGCCTGCATGCTGCCTGACGCTGTAGTGGATGCACATGGGCAAAAGCTCTGCGGGGGATCCAATCCAACATCAATTTATGTCACTTACTGTAAGGTCAGAGCACACAGGCCTTCCCTCCGCGGCCGAGGTCCACTCTGTCTTGGAATCCCTGGTTGTTCCCAGGCCAGCTGAGAGGTGCGTTCCCTCCATTGTGTTTGAACTCCTCTACCGGAGGGAGGTGCTTCCCCTCCACCTGGGGGGAGCAGCCCACCATGGCCTAAAACTTGGGAGTTGGAAACAACTCTCGTGAAAGCTGCAGATCCTAATTAGAGGAAGAACGAAGACAACATCGTCTGCAAAAACAGCGTACAACCCTCTGTACCCATTCTGTGCCCTGATGTCTTGTGCATGAAAATCACAAACAGTATTTGGGAAAAGTTGCATCACTGGTGCGTGCAAGCCTTTATTGATAGGCCTTTAGTGAAAATATTGCTTTATTCAATGATTGCCGGTTATGGTTTGAATTGTATTGAATATTTGCTGTGATAAAAAGCAGAATGTGATGTTCATTCATTGTCAAATGTATTAACTAGCTGAACCTTATATTTGTAAAGTATTTCATACATGAAGGTATGACTGCGGATTCCCAGAAATTCATTAAAAAATTTAGTAATTCATTTAAAAATTAAATTGCAGCATGCCACTCTAATCCCACAACAATTCAAGTGTGTCTGTGTGTCTGTGTGTCTGTGTGTGTGTGTGTGTGTGTGCGTGTGTCTTGTGTGTGTGTGTGTCTGGTGTGTGTCTGTGTGTGTTGCGCTGGGGATGTTCAGCGGGAAGGCACAGTGGTCGGCTGGGGACATAGTGTGCGGCCCTCTGAACAATTGTTGTTATGCTTATTCATCTACAAAGTGGATGAAAATGAGCAAATCTGAAATCTCCCGACTCGAGTCATGAGCCAATACCTTCCTGAAGGCGGCGGGGAGCCAGTTTGTTCAGTGGGCAGAGTGCTTTGTTTCCCCGGCGCTGCCCCGAGGGGCTTTGTTTTTCGAGTGTCATTGTTTTCCTAATGCCACGCATCCTCTGCATGCTTAACCTGTGATGCATTAGCCTGGTTTTGGAATTGATCTAATAGACCACACTCCAAAACCTCAACTCTCTAATACATGGAAGATGGTGAGAAATATCCCTGGCCCGTGAACCGATACCCACACTGCCACTGAGAGCAGAGCACGATGACTTAGCCCAATGTGACTGGTCTTGTCTGTTCCTAATTAAACTAAATTATGGTATTACAAAAGAACTGCCTACTGTTTCATGCTTTGAAGGCAGCAATCTGATTATGGTATTTCTTCAGCAGAGGGTCTAATACCAAGTCAGGCAGAGTTGCTATAACCAGTCACATTTACCTTGAGGCAAAAAATAGAAAAAATAAAAATCTTGAAGTATTTAAATTCCACACATTCGTCTGTGAATATGATGAGTCAAAAAAGCATGAATTTTGAATGTCAATTGGTCATTTTAATAACCTGCTCATTGGGTTGCGTCTTTGCATCCTTCACTTAGCAGCAATCTGCTGCAGAGCAGCATAGTAATGCACCCGATATAAAAAAAGCATAAATAACAAAATAAAAGCATTACTTCTGGTCCTTGAATGTGGTGCCAACCTCTTTCAGTATGCTCTGCCTGATGGGTGCTAGCCCCTGACCTACTGCTGTGGTAAAAATAAGCATCCCAAACTGCTTACCCAAATGCAGTCAAACAACATAAACATGAATATACATTATTCAGCTTTTTTCTCCTTTTTCTCCTCTTTTTTTTGTCTGTTTCTTTTAATGTCCTGTGCGCGTTTAATTAGGGGGCATAATGAAGTGAAGTCACAGCCCGCCCCTCCTCCTTAGTGATTTCAGTGGAGGCGGAGGAGGAATCTTAACTTATTTTCACTTCGTTTTCACCTCCTCACATTTCTTCATTTCACATGGGCTAGAAGTGCCAGCGGCGTTCTCTTTCCCTTCTCCAGAGCAAAGTGAATGTGACTTTTCTAAGGGGGTCACAGGATGCCTGGAGGCCTGTGGGTGTTACTGGACTGTTGCCTGCTCTTAGCTTCACTGAGGGGCTTGTCATAGATTTCATCTCTGCAGAAATGAGCCGGGGGCTCTAGCCAGGAGCGCAGGCAGCCAACGTTATGAAGGGCCCACGCTGATTATTTCCCTCTGACATCGCATCCTGAGCTTTCCGCATTAATCCCAGACAAAGGCAGCCCTTCAGTGCTGTGCCAGAGCTCAAATTAGGAGCCAGATAATGGCCTTGTTGAGATCCCGCTCTGTTAACCGAGGAGGAGAGCTCCTGTTGAAAAGCCTCCCTTCCAAAACCCTATCCCTCCCTGCATCCATTTCCTCTTCCGGCCACCTTACCGATGTATTCATACCGTGACGGAATTCAGGTGACACTGTTTTGTTCAATGTTTTTATTTTTTTCTCTCTCTTTCTTTTTATTTGATGTGGATTGGTGGGGCTTGGGCTTACGCCTGGATGTGAAACGCCACAGGCTGTGAAACTGATAGGCAGTCAAGACTGGAGTGTCTGTCTCCAGCCTGATCTGGTCTGCAGGAGGGAACAAAGGCGGCCTTACAGGGCTCTGTAGGGTGGATTAGTTCCAAGGAGCCAATGGCTGGGTCTGCTGGCAGCCTGGATTGCTGGAGGAGGTCCTGCTTTGGCCCCAGCAGTGGGTCACCGCACAGACAGGGGCCGCACAGGGGCACGTTACTAAACCCCCCCCCGCTACTCACCAACCCCCACACCCCTCTAACATAGCCCTGCTTATTTCACATAAGGGCTTTTGAAGTGCACTACAAAAGCCAAGCGGGTGTTCCAGCCTTGAGAAAGGTTGGGACATATGGGGAGGGTCAGTATGTTTATTTAGGGAGGTAAAGTGGTGAAGGAAAAGGCATCTCTGGGAGAGGGATCCCGAGACCAAGTCCTGCGTGACCTTTAGACCCGACTAAACAATTCATAGACTTAACGATTCATACAGCATGCAGAACATTTGGCCGCCAGGGCCTGCTTTAACAATATTGTTTTCAGTTATAATGAGACAATGTCTTAAAAACTGTGTAATAATGTTGAACTAGATTCGTTTTACTCAATCAACAAAAAGCTGAAATGACTATTGAAGTGATGTGAAATATTACCACTGGAGGCTTGCAAATTCTTATGTAATTGATTGTACCTTTCACATCAGCTGTTACCAGCTATTCATATAGTCTACTGGGATACTGATAGCATTTTCAGTGTTTGCGTTTGGTTCAGAACCACAAAATCTGCAGCTTGTCTGCATTTTATGCGAGTTCTTCGTATTTAAATTTTTTTTGTCCTACAACTAGCAATTAACTTCATAACCGTCATGCAAAATGTCACCGCCAATTAACCAAATTTCACGCGCACTTGTTCTTGGCATTACAGGGAATATATATATTTTTCCTTCTCCTTTGTAAGATTTATTGTGTTAGAACTCAACGTCATCATCATCAGGTGTCCAGTGGGATGACAAAGCCACGCTCTGTTCAACCTATCTATACAATCGACTCCTTTTTCTTGTGCCGGAGAGAAGTGCTCTGGGTGTCTCCCGGTCAGAAGAAGAGGCGCTTTACTGGGTGGCTGAGACTCAGGGACGTTTGAGGTTAACCTCAGCGCCGTGATGTAAAAACATGCCTCGGCGAGATGCGATGGAGTGTCCTGCAGTGCTCAACACGCTCAGAGCTCTAAAAACATCCTTGACACATTTAGCAGCTCAGAGTTATCACGCAGGCACTAAGGCCATTTATCACATCAAAGGAAGAGCCTTGTTTGTTGATGTCGAAACAACAATAGCAGCTAAATGGCCTCGTTTTGTGCAGCCACGCCGCCGTTCTCCTATCTGTCTCGACCAGGCGTAATGGCGGGGAAAAAGGTAGGCGAGCGATTTAATAGTGAGCACAGTCTATTTTTCCATTTGAATTCCTTTCACCTTCTTACTTTGAGGCTGTAGATCAGAAAGAAGGAGTAAGGCAATGGAGTGAGAGGCATGGGGAGAGAGGGGGAAAAAGCACAAGGAAAACTGATGCCCTTTCCTCCAGCTAAATTAACAGGAATCACGTGGAAAACAATCTGAGGCTCCAATGAAAGGAAGGGGGGGGTGGGGGCCATTAAAATTTGCCCGGAGCTATGGACTGCGCCCAATATCACTAAAGCTGCACTCACTACAGATGTGGAGGCTGGCTTACAGGCAAACTATGCTCTGTTCTATAGCTACAATTAAAATCAACCTCGCTGCCAAAAAATGGGAGGGAAGAAGAGGGGGTAGAAAGGCAGACATGGAACATCAAAGACAGATTGAAATGTGTAGTCAGTAATAAGAGTGGTCTCCAAGCCCCCGGGTCCTCCATGGTCCCCTTGTTAATGAGAAATTTTGACCTCTGGTTTGTAAGTTAAACTTGTAATCTTGGTTAATGAAGTAAATCAATCCCAACTCGGGAGTGTGCAGTGTCTTTTACCCTTGCCTTTCTCCCCCGCCAACCTCCCCTCTGTCCTCCTCTCATGCGCTTTTCTTCTCTGCCTCCTCCTCCTCCTCCTCCTCCTCCCACTCCTCCACCTCCTGCGTCCCCTCCCAGCGAGCCCGCCCCGGGGGAGCAGACGGCCAGGTCCTGGGCCGCGCAAACGGGCAGCGGGTCCGGAGCGCTGGCGGGGCGTGGGTGGGGCCGGTCGCGGCGGGGGCCCCGGTGCTGGAGGAGAGGTGGCGTGCGGCTCCAGGGCGGCTGCAGGACACGCCGGGCTGTTTGGATAAGACCACAGAGATCGGCTGCACGATAGTCATACATGAACAGTGAGATGTTGGCCACTCCCTCTCTGCCTTTCTTCGCCCACTGCATCACTATCTCCTCCTGTGATATCCCCGGACCCAATCGTCCAATGGGGATTGTGTTTAGTTAAGGAGACGGGGCTGCTCCCTGGCGTTGAGAGTGTACCGCTCGGTACAAACTAATAGCCGCCTTCCTCTGCCTCCCCCCCCCCCCCCCCCCTCCAACTTCCTCCATTCTCCTCTCATGGTTTTTTGTTTTTTTTCCCCCCCGTTCCCTGCCCAAGACTTGTGTCCGGTGGGAATTGGGGGATTATTTGGTTAGGAAAAAAGGCCTGCTCCCTGGTAATGAAAGAGACAAAGTACCACAAACCTCTTTCTCCCTCCTCCTCCTCCTCCTTCTAACACTTTCCCCAACATGCTTCCCCCTCCTCCTCCTCCTCCTCCTCCTGCCTTTCTGGTTTTGGTCTGAACTGGTGTGCCTCGGAGGTGGACTCTACTTCTAATCCGTATGGCTCTCGCGGCATTTCTCCACAGCCCCTGCCGGAAACCCGTGAACCTGATGCGTTTCGTGTTTTTATTTTTTGCCGTGCTGTGCCGACGTACCCGCGCCCCCTTCAGCTCCTGGTCTGGCCTGCGCGTCAAGCGTACCGAACGGGGCCGCACGGGCGGAGCTGAACGGTACCAGACGCCTTTGATTTGGTCAGTTGCAATCGTCAGTAAATCAACGAAGAACTAAAGCGCAGCTTCCGAGCTCCCCCGTGGTCGCTTTTCGGTCCTTGCTACGTTACCGTCGCGTGGCCGAGAACGCACAACATCCTGGTCGTGTAGCATACTCGCCACGCGCTCCGATAACTTCACCGCCGTTTCGTTTTAATGAAAACACTATTTTATATGTAATGTTTTGAGATGTACTGTCCACACTGTGGTCCAATTTTGTAACTTTTGCTGAAGTAAAAAGAAACAAAGAGAAAACTCCCCGACTTGTTGTTGGATAAATGACACCGGGGGAACTCGGTCGGGGTCATATTGCTTCTCGCGTGCCGTGCCGTGCCGTGTTAGGCGATGGAAAAGCGACTTTACAGCCTGTCCAAAGAACTCTACTTTTACGGTTAAGATGGAGACCCCTGATTGGTCTGGAGTGCCACACTGGCATTGACCCCTGTTATTAACCCTTTGCTTTGTTGTGGATTAATCTTATTCTTATAATGAGGGTAATGTGGCGTAGGGCCTGAATCAGAGCCCATATGAATACATGACTCCTGCTGAAATGAAGCATGAACACTCCTGTGTGGGTTTTTTCTTCCCCTCCACATGCCGCATAAACTTGAATAAAGAGGGCACGGAGAGGCTGCTGTCGGTTGTGTGATGTCAAGAAGAGTGCGATATTAGTTTGACTTCTGCGTCTCAGGGCGATTCGGTATTTTCCAGCGAGCGCGCGACGGGGAGGGAGGGGAGTCTTCGGGATTGGTTATACGGGGCCGCTTGGCCCAGCGCCACGCGCTCTTAGAGCTGGAACGTGGTGCACTTTGCCAGCACGCTTTGCACGGTGCAGAGGATGATCGTTCTGAGTAATGGTTATTATGGGTTGTAAGTTTTGAATGTTTCAGAATGCCTCTGCAGCATTTGTAATGTCCATAAGAGCACTGGAACATTAGGATGCCGCTAATTACTGCATAATCATCTGTAATGTTATGTTACTGTCTGCATCATCCCATCTAGGCGGCACATACTGGTCGGGCCCGAAGCAACTCGAAAATCTGGACCAAGTCTTAAGCAGAATGACACATTCATGTGCACAAACAGCCGTTGATCTTGAAGTTCTTGAGCTCTGTGTCCCCGGGTTTTTTTTTTTGTTTTTTTTCAATATCTGGGTTTTCTTCGCCCTCAAAGTATCCCGTCTTCTTCAACTCCTTCAACTGATTTGTTTTCATTTTTCTTGTCCTACGTCCGTGGCCTCCGGAGCAGTGTGTCCAGTGACTGTCCAGTCTCCTTTCAAAAAGAGAATCGGCAATAGTCAAGCTTCGCAATCACATGTGAACACACGTTGAGCGTAATATTTCCGAGGTGCTGGAAGCTTTTTTTTTGACTCTGAAGACCTAGTGAGGAACTCTCAATTGCACTGTTTTACTTCTTGGTTCGAAGATGATGACCAGTTTGATACAATTTAGGAAGACTCTCCATCAATGTATAGTCGATAAAATGGCAGTTGTGTGTAGGCATAGTCTTGCCCCATGCAGATGTCATGTTGTTACCTAAGTTCTGTAGGCCGTCAGCCCGAATCGAGGTAATTGGCTGCTGTAGCTTGTGACAGTGCATGGCTGCAGGGCACCTGCTCATCTCCTGTGGCTTCTGCATGAGCCTCACCTCTCCGGGACCCTGGCCCAACTCTTCTACTCTTCCACCACCTCATGCACCTACCCTCCGTCTCTCTCTCTCTCTCTCTCTCTCTCTCTCTCTCTCTCTCTCATTCTCTCATCCCTTTTCCGTTTATGTCTCTTTGTCTTTAAATACTGGTCCTCTCAAGGTCTTTCTTTTTATTTCTATCTATGTTATTCTATGTTATTCTTCTCTCTCTCTCTCTCTCTCTCTCTCTCTCTCTCTATCTCTCTCTCTCTCTCTCCCTCTCCCTCTCTCTCACACACACACACAAGTTATTTTGCTAAATCTTTTTTTATTTCTAAAATGAATAAAAAAAGAGACAAGAGCATCACTATTACTTATACTAATCTAGTCACAATGCATAATGCTTACTGCTAGTCATAGTGTGAGGTGATGAATTACAAATACACGCCTGCATAATCGCTGGTATCAGTCTCAAGACGAGGCAAAAAACCTGCCTTCATTTAGCCGACTACACCGCCTGTTTGGCCATATTGAATTGTAATGGTTTGATTATTTCCTTGAGCCATCAACATAAATTGATGTGCAGTAGTTAACCTGAGATGACCCCCTGTCCAGTCGAGCACATCAACCTTTGTCGTGACATATGTCAAATGTTCCTTTGTCCTACATAAACCTCGACAAGAAATACTACAAACTGGCCGTAGTTCACGACGCAAAGGCATCAGACTTTACTTCCCCAACGATTACAATTCAATTTAACTACATTAATGTTGTGCAAAATAAATATTTCAGAACTGCTGGTTACCAGGACCCACGAGTGAGAGGATATTTGTGGGAATAAATTGGAAGATTTTTAAGTATACGGTAAGGATTGACCGTGGTTTAGAGTTGTCCTGCGTTAACCAAATAACTCACAAATTTCGAAAGTCTTGGCTTGAGAGCCAAACGAAATGCCGTGTCCCGGACCCCATATTACCCTTCCAGTGAAATGGCAGTAATCCCAGAAAAAGGTCTGCGGCCATTTTGGGTCCCAACAGCTTAAACAGTGCTTATGGATGTGCTATTGGGATGGTAACTATTAACCCATTAGAACAACGGAGAAACAAAACAGATTCTATTACTGTTGACAGATGACAGCCGGGATTTTTTCAAATAGTGATTAAAAAGAAAAATCATGAAAACATGATGCTCTCGACAAGAATCAACGAAAGTTCGAACTGAAAATGACATTCTAAATGCTAAATCCTGATAGTGAATATGAAAATCACTAGTACACCAACAATATGTTTATGCAAATGTGAATTTTAATAAAATTGGATATAATATTCATAGTACTTACATACTGTAGTCAATGTATTTGTTAAAAATTATATTATGTAGCTGTACACAGTGTATAATATATATATATATATATATATATATATAATGCACAATATATAATAAAATGTATGCACCTTCTGTAGATTCTCCTGGGTCTACCTTGCACTCACTCCAGAGTTGTTTAACACGGTGTGTATGGAGGGCAAAGTGCTCCTGGAAAATGGGAACACCATGAGAAGCAAGTTTTACTTTGTGAAGCTCACAACGTGTACCTTTTGTTGAGACTGGTTCACAAAGGTGTGGATTCAGTTCTGTGGTCATTTCCGAGGCTACTTCTGTGGTATTTATCCACGCCAGGGTCTGTCTTTCTTTGTCCGTGATCTTTGACCGCTGATCCTCTTTGCTGAGGCGGTTTGTCCATGTTTGCCGTGTGCTGTCGTGATTTGCGATTGGCCCGTCACGCACTGAATAATTGTGCGTTTGTTTTGCCACCGATGCACCTGCAATTTAGGAACCAACTATTCGGCGTCTCTGCAACTCATTGCACAAATCAAAGTGCACATTTTCAGATCTCCTTTATAGCTTCACAAAACAACCTAAACCCACCAGTTGCAGCCGCATTTGCAATACTTGCATGTGCACGTGGTTTATCTGTGGCTTTGTGTATGGAGGACCTGGGATAAGAAGTAGGGCATTTGAAATGCAGTGTGAAGTCCTGGCTGGCCTGGTGCTTGGCCCAGTGACCGACTCTTTCAGCGTTGGAATCCAGAAAAAGAACAGGAACTGGAGACGGTTATTAGTTTGGCCTCTATGCTGCAATGACTCTTCCTGGCTAATAGAAAGGAATGCCGGAAAGCTGGTCCAAGCTGAAAAACATTTCCAACAATTGCGGTATGTCTCGTTATAAATTCAGCAAACCTTTTAAATTGTCTTCTGCGGCAGATTTTACATTTCTATATATGTATATATAAATGTGTGCATTGGTGTTAATATTGTAAAATTATCGTTTAGTGAAGAAACTGCTATATTTCCATATTCATGATGAAGTAGCGATCCTCCTTGTTTCTGCCTTTAAAACTTTGCCCTGAAATAATGGTTAAATATACAGTTTTGACAACAAAGTTAAGCCCCGGGCACTAAAAAAAGATACCCATCTTAAAGAAATTAATTACCTCCCTTGTTAATCTTGATATAATTAAATTTCTGAAGAATGAAATTTGCTGGTGTCCCCCTCCCCCACGCCGCCCCCCTCCGCCGCGGTGCTACAGAAACGGGGCGATGCAGCCTGTCTCCTAGCCTGCTGGCCAGGGACACGGGGACAGCCCCACGTCCCGGGCCCCTCGCTGTGCTACGCCGCTCTGTGCAAACCCACTCTCCTCGTCCTACGCCTCCGCCGCTCGCGGAGACGGGCGAAGAAAACGCCTCGGTCCCTGCTTCCTCAGCCCCCCCCCCCATCCAGGGGAGAGCTCGGAGCTCTGGGCCTGAAACTCCGAGTCGGAGGCATGTGAGAATGCATTCATTTGAATTGATGGTGGGAGAGTGCGCACGTCGCTAATGAAGCTGTTGGCGCGAAGCCCCCACGAAATGTATGTGGTGGGGCCCCAGCGTTCCCGGTGAGTTCCGTCCCCTATGGCTGGCATCAGAAACCGCTGTGCCCTGGTGTGACTTACCGCAGTTATTTATAGGCCCTCCTACAACACCGTTAGAATTAGCCGTGATTGGTTTGTGCAGCGGCGCCGAGTTTTGTTGTCGCTTTTTATTAAAAATGTGTTTTTTTTTCCCCCTTTTGACTGTGTTGTTTTCTGTCAGCTGTAAAGGTTCGAGCCCGGGGAAAGGGAAGGAGGCAAAAAAAGGTGGAGAAGGAACTTTCATTACGTGCTAGCAGGGGGGCAAAAGAATGCAATGGAGGGCAGACGGGAGGTGTTGATATGTATTGAGTAGGCAGAAAGCTCGAACCGGATATCATAGCAAAGCTCCAACATTAAGGGTGGATTGAGTTTCCACTCTTAATGTCTGATTCAGAACTTTCCATCGTGGAAGCGTTCGGGTTGCGTCCTGAGGCAGAGCTTGCCTTAAAACTACAGACTGTACTAAATAATGCAATTTCAAGGCACTGCTCGATAGCATATCTCGATATTTTTTAAATGTTCAAACATGGTTTGATCATTCGGGGGCGTATGACCTGTGTTTTCTTGCAAATGGGAAGCCTGTCGCTTTGAGCGAGTTTCTCTACGTGACTCTTGTGCATCGGAGATTCACATTAAATCAGTGTGTTTATGTTTTCAGACTTTCAGACTGTTGTCGAAGGCCTGATTAAAAAGAAGGGCCGCATATTGTTAGCAGATGCAGGCACTGCAGCCAGAGTCTAATGGAATTTCGGCATCTAGGAGCCTGATTAGCCAATACACCTGTCTGGAGAGTGCAAGGCTGCTGTCCGCGGCGGTGGAAGGATTGCATTTGACCGACTGTGCACTCGAGGAGGAGTTTGGTGTCACATCGGAAGGATTTAACAGTGCTGTGATGTTATAGCGAATGGACTAGTAGCATGTGCAAGCAGACTATTTTGAAAAGTATCAGTAAATGACTGGTTGTAAACAGCTGCCCTTTGCAGCAACGTACCTCGAGTCGAGAATTTGACTTGAAAACAAATTGCACTTGGCTTGATGCATTCCGTTTTAGGGTACTTTTCTGCTGCATTTCAAAGCAAATATATTGTTACTCCACTACAGTACATTGATCCTGTAGCACTACTAATTATTCACCGAGAGGGTTCTATATGTGCAAGCAGTGCATTCACTATATAAGAAGGGTGAACTTTTAAGTTGGAGCCTACTGACATATGGACCATCTACATGTTCTCTCTCACCCCGTAGGTCAATGCATTAAGAAACAAGTTCCACATCAAACTATTGAGGGAATCAATTAATGAATGAATTGCGGAGTGTGGAGGACTTGACTACTACTACAACAACAACAACTACTACTTCTACTACTATGATTACTGTTTCATAATGGCTTTTATAGTTTTACTAAAATAATGATTCATAACATTATCAAGCTCCTTAGCATAGATGCATAGAAATGAGAATATATTTATGTAAAATGAGATGGTGTTTTTCCTTCAGTTGTGTTGTGTTCCAAATGGTAAATAACTGTGTTGGATAAAAAAAAACTAAAAAAAACCCATGTCATTCTACAATGTGTTGTTATTTTCTGTTCAAATTTCCGTGGTTTTATCAGGTAATGAATTACATATTCTTCATCTGTTTATTTTTTTTTTAAATAGTACATTAGCAAAGACGTGAGCCTTTCCAGGAGACATACTGTACCTTTCTTAACCTGAACCTACCCCCAACCCCAATAAATCATAGTGACGGTCCATTTAAATATACAGCCCTGGTAATACTGTGCTTGATTTGGCTTTTTTTTTTTTTTTGTCAAGGTTTTGTTGTAACACATATAAATATATGTTATTGAGATGCAATGTCATTTATCTTTTTGCCCAAAAAACACAGAACCAAAATAGGCTTGTGAAAATGGTGCAGGAGAATAAACAAGGCGATCCATTAGTGAGGATGGGTTATTGGCTGACTTGCCTGTTCTCATGGCGGCCCATTAAAAGTGGTAATGTCTGCCTTCAGCCTCGCCCGGGGGAAAAGAAAGAGGCCATGGAAGGCATATTTCACATGCATCAGACACTTGAATTAAATAGACCAATGTTCCCTAAAAAGACTGAAGTACATCTCTTTCTGATGTGCGTCCCGGGCAAAAATTCATTGATCTTGGAATGTCCCTTGGCAATTATAAAATATTAAATCCAAGTCGCACTTTTCAGCTCAGTTTTATTATTTTTTTTTCTTTCGCTTCGCGCTGCTTTCCATTTGACCAATTTAAGGGGGAAAAAAAAAAAAAAAAAAAGTTGGGAACGGATGGCCGTGAAGAAGATGGCTCTGATAATAAAGACTCGTTTCGGATCGCCTCTCTGATTTTTCCGTGTTGTTTTCACAGAACATCTCCCATCGTTAATTGGGGATAAAGACTCTTCAAAGCGGCAAGGGGGGGCGGGGGGGGTGCTTGAGAGATTCTCATTGGAGCGTCAGATCTGCGATTTCCAGGACAGAAAAAGAGTGAAATTGAAGCACACGGGGGATTGCGACTCGTATGACATCTATATTATCGCACACAAGGTTTCCCCAGCTGCTGAGGCTGGATTTCGGCTCTCTGGGGACAACAAATATTTGTCAGCTGTTTTCCATTAGGTCTGTGGCCCCGGTGCCTGCCTCTCTGGCCCCTCCGTGTCCCTCGGAGATTACACAGGGGTCTACACTTAATTGCCCGAGTCATTAAATTTAATGTGGATCTCCATAAATATATTCAGCCAGCTGTTTGACAAGGTACACAGTTCATTTAGTTCCCCTGCCTATTTGTTGTTTCCCTAATTAAGATTTAGAATTGATCATTGGCTGCGTAATGTACAGTGGAGCTGGGCTGGTGCTGGGAGTCTCTGCTGAGCTTAAAGGAACGGCATCCGCTTGCTGGAGCTCTACCATTTAGCACACTGACTGCAAAGGGAATTAGACATCCTTTGCTAATTAGGAGGCCCAATTTACTGTGAAATTAAAGCGTTTTTGACAAATAATCAGAATCCAGAGCGAATTTAGACGCACGTGCGCGTCAGTGTTTTGTGTCCTGAATGAATGGAGAAACAACTCCTGGCTCGGACACATACAGTCACTGGAGGAATGTTTTATTTTTATTTTTTTTAATGTTGATGAAATAAACCAAAGCAATTTTTTTGAGGATAGACTTACTTGTATCAACATAATAAATCACTGTTAGCTGTTAACTCGCAAGAAAACATATTTAATTCCAAAGTAAGACTTTATAGTCTTAGAGAGAGAAAAGAAAATAAAGTAAATGATGCTCTTTCAGAAAGTGTTACCAGGCCCGGCTTTGGCTTTGCCTGTTATTCTATGAGCAACAGAACAACTATGCCGCGGTTGCACATGGTTAGACAGGGCGGCAGGCCAGCTTTTGACCCATAATCGCGTCTCCTGAAACAAAGGATTGGCAGTGCCAGAGAAACGCAGTGGTCCCGCGTCTCTCATTCCCCTTTTTGATTCACGATCACATGTATTTTTTAGATTGCATAAATTATGTATTTGTTGGACTAATGAACGACCGCCACTTATAGAACTTTGTGAGAGTTGAGTAGCCCGATTTGGCCTCGGCAGCCTGCGTCAGCGGAGGCTGATTACATGTCGTGGCGGCTCCGAGCAATAGATGTGGCTTGGCTGAAAGGCCCCGGCGTAGCCTTTGCAAAGCCATAATATACACAAACACAGTAAGGTAGAGAGAGCCGCAAGATGTAAACATACCTCCTGGGTCGGCCGGTGACACCACTCTCCACTTTGTACGTGCGTGTGGTCCTACCCGTGTGTGCAAGGTCCACGTGACGGTCGCTCGCCGTCGTTCTCGGCGGTCCGGTCTATCCCGACTGCTTCGTTTCCGAGGCGTGTTGGAGCGTTGCGTCACGCCGCGCTTGCAACGGCGGCTTCCGTCGCACTCCCAAGTCTTAACAGGAAGCCGCCGTTTCACCAGGAAACAATGCTGTAGATGGCTTTGGGTGTGTTCTGAAGCTGTTTGGATACCAGGCAGCGCCGGAGGTGTGTTTGCTGGGCGCCGCCGGGGCAAGCCTCGCAGCCGCCCGCCTCAGGTGTAGGAAGAATGGAGCACTTCCTTTTACAAGATGTGTAATTATTATGGAAGACAAGGGTGTGGATTTAAAGCGAGTCAATATGTAGATAGAAGTCTTACACATACACACACACAGCTGTCTGGGAAGCCATGCTGCAGTTTGCGGTGTAATGGAGCAGGTTGCCAGAACACCGTGCAGGTAGTGGAGAAGCCTTCCGGCCGAAGGAGCTGGAGCCTGATAGGAGGAAGTAGGGCCTCCAGGTGGAAAACCCCCATGCTGCATTGTGGGGAATAATAGCAAACCCCATTAAACGCAGTGGAACATGGCAAACTACGCTATCACCCCCACCCCTCCAAATCAGCCGGATTGGTTTAAATGCATCCTTTTACTTTCAACAATGCAAGTTTTGTGAGCATTAGTGTAGTATTTCTATTACTTGTAGAAATAGTACAGGGAGTTTTAGTCAAAATAGTAGTCATGTAGTGTTATAAAAAATAAGGCAGAATAAATATCAGATTGAACTCCCTGCCTTAATTATGAATTTATCCAGAGAGGGAAACATTTCATTTCAAACGGTCTTCAAACATGCAGCAATCTAGATCCGTCTCACCACGCCGCCCCGCCCCGCCCCGCCCCGCCTCGCCTCCCCCGACAGCTCGTTGAATGAGGATCCACGACACTTGGGGTCACGAAGAGTGACAGGAACATCTCTTCCCTAACAAAAAAAAATAAAGAATGAGAGAGAGAGAGAGACGTCTCCTTTGCTCCTCTTTCTGGGCCATCTATATAAAACATGAGGTTCTGCTCTTTCCCCAGAAGAGGCTGGAATTAAATCAGACCTCCTCTTCAGACAGCCACCCTCCCGCCTCTCGCACTTAGCAGGCGTCATATCACGGCAGGTGCACGGGGACCCTTAACAACGGTGCCAGAGCGTATCCTGTGAAGGCTAAATGATGTCAAAAACGGCCCCATTTATGTCAGTTTGAGATCAAGCGCCCATTCTGAGTGGGAACCTCCGCTGTTAATGCTCCCCTCAACCCCCCCCTCCCATCTGCATATCTGGCCCCTCGGTACGTCTCCTTTCTTGTGAGGGAAATGTGTCACCGCTCACACCGGGATCCGCGAGCAGAGTGACGGTTGAGGGCTGCCGCCTTTCGGCCCCCGTGCACGGCGGCGCGGCGCTATTCAGTCCGACGTGATTTTTTTTTTTCGCGCGCCTTCTACTTCCCCCTAATGAGGCCATTTGCGGGATGCGCTCCCTTTAGTGTGGTCATTTAGGTTCGACGGAGCTCCGCGCTGATTGGGTTTCTCTAACCGGTTGTTCCTGTTTGGGAACCTTCCTTCTCGCGAAAGACATCAAAGGGGCCGGACCACGAGGCTCATTTGGCGGCTTCTTCCGGCTATCCATGGGCTACAAAACACCCCGGTGCCGCGATTATTAACTCAGTCACCACCCTCTCATTCAGCGTGAATTAAAAATTAAAAACCGGCAGAAATGACAGCGCCACACCATTGAAAGTAAAGTGTGCAAAACCAACAAGGGCTCATTAGCGAGTAGTTCTGACTTGAGACTCATTACACTTCTCCCATTTTATCTCTAATTGGGTTCATTTTATATATGAAACGCCTTAAATATTTAATGGTGGAAAAGTTCTACTTCTGATAGTTTACGAGTAGCCAAAGATACTTGGCCTCCATTAATTGTCCAGGTTATCGGGCAAGCTGTCGCTGTTGTCTGCAGTCGCTGTCTCTAAATGGAAAACATTAACGGGAGGAAAGAAGCTGAACACATTGTTTGTCAGATTATTGATTGGGTAATAACATATTCAGACAAACAGAAGTGCATTATAAATCAAAACAATCGCAAAACGAGTATCGCCGGCTCGTCGGGCTGCGACAGCATTGGCTGCCGCGCTGCGACACCAGCGTCTCCAGCGAGACGCCGAAACGTGAAGCAAAAGAAAGTGTCGTTAAAAAAAAAACGACCCGAGCGTCTGGAAATCTGCGGCCGGCGTCGCGAGGTTGCAGCTCATGATGTGGAGTTGAGCGAGTTATTGGGCAAAGCGAGCTCAGAGCATTTTGATGGAACATTTTCAAACGATACAATGTTTTTTTTGTTTTTTTTTTACCTTCCCTCGGTCGCCTTCGCACAATCTTTTGTTCCTCTCAGGTTTAGAGAGAGAGAGAGAGAGAGAGGCAGGGGAAAAAGGCAAGACTGTTTCCAGGCAGGGAAGTTTTGAAGCTCTTTGTTTGGGAGGAAGGTTCCGGGTGCTGCACACGGTTTAGCTCGGTGACCCTGTGACTGTCTTCTGAGGAATTGTGTGAGCGGCCCCGCGGTACAGAGCTCCGGGGTCAGCTTTCATCTTAGCAGTAACCTGTGGACTTGGAAACTCAAGGCGATGGAATTGCAGCTTTGTCAGTACACTGCTAATTAGAAAATTCCTGACCCGGAGCGAGATGTTTTAATTATGTGTTGTGTCAACGAGTTTGCAGATTTAATCCACCGTTGATACACACTCAAGTGTGCAAACTGTGTCGCACATCGTAGTAGATCGACTGGAACGGCTAAGGGTCTCTCTCCTCCCTCATCTCTATCCGCCCCACATAACCTTGCTCCTTCCCCTGCGCCATGTTTGTTAAGAGCCATCACATGCTTAAGTAGCCAAATTAGACAGAGGAGTTAATGTGTGAGCTCGTGAAAAAGCTGGTCTGATTTGCCTTGGTTTGTGGGAGGCTGAACAAAGTGACAGTATTGTGCTGTGTGTAAGCTCTCTGTTGCAGTGAGTCAGTGTGAGGGAAGGCAGGAAGGGGTTAAACAGAAATTGAGCGGGGATGCTGGGGGCAGCAGTGCTGCAGAACATAGCAGTGTTCGTGCGAAGGCAAGTCATTTCCCGAAACACTGCAGACACATGGCCCGCGGCGCTCTAAAACCTTTGGAGACCAAAATGGCTTGCAGGAGTTAGAAGTAATAAGGTGTTTTTTTGCCTTCTTTCTCCTTGACTGAAATTCTGCACGGTTGCTATGCATTGCCATGGAGCTGTGGAGCTGTTTTTATGGTTTATGTGGGTATTAAGATGCTCTGCAACTGGCCATTTTAGAGATTTGTTGTTCTTTAGTTGTGAACCAAATGGAAGTTGTTTGTTTTGAAAGTAATTCCTTTTATTTTTTTTTTCCGTGATCAGAATGTTACACCTCATTCTTTTCTCCTGTGTGTGTGTGTGTGTGTGTGTGTGTGTGTGTGTGTCTGTGTGTCTGTGTGGTTTTTTTTAGAACGTTTTGTTGGTTTCTCTTCAGTTCCGTTGTTTCGATAATAACGCAATTAAGCAGCAAGCGTAGAATGAAGAAAGAAAAAGGAAGATGATCGTCGACGTGCTCATGTTTTGGACAACAATTGTGACGTTGGCAGCCTATTGTTCAAGCTTCTCCCAGGGAAACGGAACCTGTGATGAGAACAAAGGCCGTCTGTGTCGGTGCCTGAACATAAAGCTGTGGCATTAGTGCATCCTGACCCCTCTGATTAACGGTGGACTGAACCGAAACCCTTTTCATCTTCTCCCCTGGTTCTGTTAATCTTGGCTCGCTCGTCCGCTTCAAAGAGGTTCCCCGGCATATAATCTGTGTATGTACATCTGTGAATTATTATTCTAATTCTTTATACGTTTATTAGAGCTGAATAAACTCCACATCAAATACATCACTTGGGCGATGTCAGGGAGCCTGGGGCGAATCAGCCGACATCTGTTAACTCTTTCAAAATGGCCTCATCCAGCATGTCTGTGGGCGTAGAGGAGCGAGAGAAAGGAGAGGCGAGAGGGAGAGAGGGAGAGAGAGAGAGAGAGAGAGACGTTGAAGCAGACACAGAGGTTCTCTGTTGCTGATTAATGGCGGCCGTAGGAGAGGCGTTGCAGGCCGAGCGTGGAGAGGGAGCTGGGCTGCACTCCCACGGCTGGGCTCCACGCGGTAAACACTGTGGAGGGACACGACAGCGTTCCCCGTATGAAATGCAGCGTGGAGGGGAACATGTGGGAAAGCTTTGCTCCCTGGCACATGCGGCCAGCCAGGCAGTTAGTCAGGCAGCCGGGCAGTTAGTCAGGCAGCCGGGCAGTTAGTCAGGCAGCCGGGCAGTTAGTCGGGCAGGTAGGCAGTTGGTCAGTCACTAAGCCAGTGACTGAGTCAATCAATCCTTAGCCAGTAAGTGAGCCTTTCCTTTAATCGGTAGGATGCTGCAGCTAGTCAGTCGGTAAATCAGTCAGTCCCTAAGCTAGTCCGAGTCAGCCAGACAGCGAGTCTTGTCCCCGACAGCACAGTAAGTCAGCCGGTAAAACAGTGGTCGGTTGGTCTACATCCGCCAGTGTTGGTGCAAGCAGGGTACAGCGGGAGATTGACTAACCTCTGAAAAACAACTCGATATCCCATCTTTGCTATCAACACAGGCTCAACCCTCAGGTGGTGCTGTTCCCAACCTTCTGTTCGAGTGCTCAAAAAAACCCCCAAAAAACAAAAAAACCCCAATCTTTGGAAGCTATTGCGTCTGCGTGGCCGCTTTTAAGCGCAACATTTCCGGAAAAAGGAATTGAACCCTCGAATCAACATTGGCCACCCGCCAAAGACTACTGTAGACAAAGTGAAAACACCAACTGCCGAGCCTTAACGGTGGACTTCAATTTGGACTCCACCTGGTTAAGCTTTCCCACCACTTCTTTGTTTAGCTTGTCAACAATCTGTCTGTATTGTGCTTCGCTGTTTGGATTCTCTTTTGCCTGGGGCGTAGAAATCTGGGATTTAAAGGGATTTTTCTGCATCAAAGTCAAAAACGAGAAAACAGCAGTGTTGCATGGTGAACCACCCCCAACCATCTCTCCACCGACGAGGATATTGCGTTCAGCCTTCAACAAGAACGCTAAGCAATAATTTTCCCGTGGAGCAAAACTTAATAGGTCAGTCGATGCGTGTGTTTACGAGCGCGTGTGCTTTCATGTGTGCACTTTTCTGCGTATGCCTACTCTTCCTCCGCGCACACCCTGTCTTTAACTTCTACTATGATGTGTCGTGCTGAGACAGCGGTTTTTGGCCGTGCAGGGGCCAAGCGGCTCTGTGTGCCTGGCAAAGTGGGCCATTAACCCTCAGCCCTAAGGTGTGACCCGGGCCAAATCCAATATTGGCTCCGGCATCAAGGCACCGGTGCCACTCCGGGTTCAAAGCCGCTGATCAGCAAGAAATGCCCTCCCCCCACCCTCCGCCGGCTCCACCGGCTCCGCCCTCCACCCCCCACCCCCCACCCCCCTCCTCCCTTAACCCCACCCGCTCCCCACCGCCAGACAATAAAGGACAGAATGTAAATTCTTGATGACACATATGGAGTATCACCACACAGGGCTAGAGTGAGTAGAGAGGTAAATGACGAGGAACAGGGATAAAACGTACATGATTAATTGAAATTAATGCAATAATGGAAATTATACAATAACAATCGGGAGGAGGGAGAGTTGTCAACTTTTTTCTACAGCACGGGGGGCAGTGATTGAGAGAGTGTCCCTGTTATGCACAGTTAAGCGCGGGGCAAATTGAGTTTCGTCCAATTACAAAACGGAGGAAAATAAATACACCAACAATGAAAACACACCGTTTTTATTTGCTTTGCTTGGAAAAAATATGCCTCCGATCTGAGCCACGCATCGCGCCCTCCACTGTGGAAAAGAGTGTTTCCTGATCTGCACTCATCCATAGAGACGGCGCTTAACCACGCAACACATTAAATTCAGTGGAGAAGATTGCATTGTTCTGTCCAGTCGAGGATGCAGCAGCGACTCTGCTCCGTGATAAACATTGAAAAGGCTACGTTAACAGATATGCCACTGTTCAATTGTGGTAAGCATTGAATGAAATGTACAGGCAGGCTGGAGTGTCAGGTCACCCCTGGACCTGCACCAACCCCGGTCATGAACTACGCGGCTTATGTCCTCAAACCGGCTAATTTTAGTTTGCACGAGCATGGAGGAACATGAGGGACGCTCCGAGGAAGAAGAAGCATTTCTGTAGTTGCGAAGGCTCCCTATCAATTGCAGTCGCTCTTTGTCTCCAATTGTCCAATTTTTACTGATTGCACCTTTGAAAATGCACTCCGTACACTGAGGGACGAATTCACAAAATGATTGCACTGCTTTTGCGGCCGCTAAACCGGCGCAGATAACGGAAAAAAGAGTCGAATTCACAAAGCACCCGCAAACGGTGAACTGCACCGCTGACTGCCACGTAAATAGCGTCTCAGTGCCCCGGTGCTATTTGCGTGTATTTAAACGGGGTATTATTCATACATTTGGTGCAAAGTTGGCCCCTCACTATGAAAATGAGCCTAAATGCAAAAAACATCCAGTTCACAAACACCAGCACTAATAACCACACGCAGTTAGAGTGAAATTATTACCGTCTGTAGAGACCTGGTGGTAATTGAAGCTCATTTATAAGGGGCGACATGTCCAGACTTTCCAGTGATCTGTAAATAATATTTTGACATTATTATTCAAATTATTAATACTGTCACGGTATCCGAAGGTAGCCATGCCTTGAACGGGCAGAAATCCGTGGTGTTTTTCAAAACGGACTCCAAAAGCAACTTGTTGAAACTTTGAATCATTTATTGTACAAAAAAGACCTTACAAACGTTGACAAAAACGGTTCCATAATTCTTAAGTAAACTCAAAAGATATTGAAAAGTTATGGAGAGCAGCGATGAAGGGGTCTGTCCTACACTGCTGCTGCATTGGCCTAAAGATTGAGAACCATGGACAGCTCCGCTCAAACCTTGTCTTTTTTTTGTTGTTGTTTTTTTTATTGCATTGAAAAAAAAAGAGTGAAAAATATGGTTATTTTATAAGGAAGAGTGTTAGGACCATGCAAAATAATAAAATACCCCTGTGCTCCACGCTCCGCGCCGATTGCTCCCTCTGCAATCGGGCACGAGATGCGCCGGGGGGGGGGGGGGGGGCATTGGGGTGCAATTGCATTGGGGGGAAGGCCCAATTGCGTAATGGAGAGGGAGCGAGCGGAGCGGGGAGAGCGCTCCCTTTCCATTTCGCATTTGGGCCTTCCCCCTTCACTGTTTTCCAAACAAAATAAATAAAAAGTGTGTTTTCATTTTATATTGATTTATTTCCCTTACGTTTCCTAATTGAACGAAACGAAAAAATCCCCGTGTGTGCCGTGTCCGCGGTGTCGTGATACCCATTTCTCTCCTTCTCTCTGCCATTGTCCTGCTTGTGTTCTTGGTGCAAAGCCACCATTTATACTTTGCCACATGGATAATTGCGATCAGACGCAAGACAATGGAAAATTGCACTCAGCTGCAAAGCTTTCTGGCCGTGTTCGCGCTGGCATATCATTTGTGCAATATCTAATAAGAATCGGACGCTGAGGGGGTGCAGATAGTGGGCGCAATTGATGCACAATTGATGGTGCTATCAGCGGCCGCAATGCATTTCTTTGTGGATTTGCCACTGAATGTATTGTAAGTTAGTTTATAAGATGAATAATGAATAAACATTCAGATTGGGTCATTGTATTCCTGGTTTCATACGATAGTTAATTTACCTCACAAGGCGTCATGGACTTTTTTAACCTTTTGTCCACTGGGCCATCTTTTGAGCGAGCAATGTGTAACAGGTGCTTTTTCAACGCACCGGTTGCCCCAATTTGAAATATTAGCAATGCCAACCGTTGTTCTCATTTGAGTAGCACTGAACGTAGAAACCACTGGGGTGCCTCTCAGAAGCCTAGCCTCATTTTTTGACAAGCGGGCCAGGAAGAAGTCCCATGACATCCTGGTGGACAGTACCCATCTCCTCCATCCCCAGTTTCAGACCCTTCCTCACGGGCGCCTACACCTCCCCAGATGCTCTACCAACCGGCGCAGCACATCATCTGCACCGGAGGCCGTTCGCCTGCTGAATAAGACTTAAAGGAACAATATGATGCTCTACCAGGAGCTTAGCCCATGTTTTTACTGTGTTTTACTATGCCCCAAATCAAATTGCCCTCTGGGAATTAATGAAGTTGAATTTAATTTAATTTAATTTAATTTAATTTAATTTAATTTAATTTAATTTAATTCAATTTGATTAAATTTAAATGTAATTGAAATGTAATTTCATTTAATTTCATTTAAATACTTTAATGCTTTAATGCTCAACAGCATGTTGTAACGTTTAATGTTTTAATTCAAAATAAGAAGACGAGGGTAGCGTCTTTGAAGGGTGGGTCCTATGGAGCATGAGCATTGTTTAGGGGTTCCGCAAGGTTCTGTTCTGGATCCACTCATTTTCTGAAACATCGCATAGTATAGAAATGCAATAACCTCTGATTAGTTCTATTATTTTACAACCTTGGTCATGCTTTGTCACGCCGAGTGGCAGCCTGGTCGTCCTTCTGTGGCCCCTTCTCAAGCTCCCTTCCCTTTTTTCCAAAAGGGAAAATTCCCTTCCTGGGAGTTTTCCCTTGCCCGGATGAGAGCTCAGACCCGGGGAGGCCGTTGATTTCTGTGTGAGATGTGGGTTTGTGAAGCCCTTTGAGACTACATTGTGATTAAAGGCTATAAATAAACTTGACTTGAAACAACATGTCAGTGTTAAAAAAAAAACTGCCTTCTGCAGGTAAGTTAGTACCACAATTAATTGACGGTTATTAAAGAGGTCAGCAATGTCTGTCTCAAGCCACCAGCATTAAAGCAAAAGTAAATTTGATAGCTAATAGCCGGTGTGTGTGTGTGGGTGTGTGTGGGTGTGTGTGTGTGTGTGTGTGTGTGTGTGTGTGTGTGTGTGTGTGTGTGTGTGTGTGTGTGTGTGTGTGTGTGTGTGTGTGTGTGTGTGTGTGTGTGGAAAATGTGTTTGCCCCATCACACACATGTCTTTTGAGAGAATAGCTGACAGTGTGAAGGACCTACGAAATAGCATCACCTCCTCCACGCTCCTCTCCTCCTCCTCCCTCCCTCCCTCTTCCCCTCTCCTCCCTGCTTCACTCCTCTTTTCTCCTCGGCTCCCCTCGCCTCCTCCCTTCTGCTTCTCTGCCGTTATACCTTTCATTTCCTTACGTTTTGTCCCTACTTTCCATTCCTCCTCCTTTCCCCTCTCCTCTCCCCTCAGGCCCCTCCATCGCCCGCCCCTCCCTCCCTCCCTCCGCTCTTCGCCCCTCCCTCTCGGTTTCTCCTCTCGGCCTTCTCCTCCGCGGGTTCTATCCGTCGCTATTTCTCTCCCTTCATCCCCTGCTCCAAACAAGTCAAATGTCTGAAGAGATGTATCGAAGTATCCCTGTGTGTTCTGTACGATGGATATGTCATATGACATAATGCCTCGCAGCGGCCATCACAGATAAAATGACAGATGCTGTTTTTTGCCTCATGGATCTTTCTTGGCAAAGCCGATTTTGAGACTTTCATTTTTGCTTTTCTCTCTCTCTCTCTCTCTCTCTCTCTCTCTCTCTCTCTCTCTCTCCCTCTCTCTCCGACTTCCTCACGCCTCTTTTCCCTTCTCTCCCCCCTTTCTCATTTCTTCCACGGTGACCTTACAAAGCCTGACATTTTGTTATTCATTGAATTTCAGACACAATTACCAATTACTGTGTAATTGCTGGCGACATGGAAAGCGTGGTCGGTAACGTCTCGCTCTCCCTTTCAACTGACGCTCCGCCATCTGCTTTGTTTTGCACTGCTGTTCAAGTCCACCGTCCACCACACACCCCCACCCCCCTACGCGCCCCCCCCCCCCCCCCATCCAAAACATCATTCCCTTCGCGCATTGGCGGGTGGGGTAGGTTTCCATGGTTACTGACAACAACATGCTGGTGTTTGTGTTGCTGGCACGCGGGAGGCGGAGGGCATAACGACACTGGGAGCACAGAGAGGCTGCGTTAAGTGAAATTAGCTGGGCTGCCTGGCAGAAGACTGACCTTTCTCCCTGTATTTGGATCACTTACCCAGGCTGCCCCTGTCTCTGAAGGGAACAAGGCTGCAGAGTGCTAGCGGGATGAGGGGGATGTCAGGGGTCTGGCGACCATCACGCAATCCGTACCCCCCCACCCCATCCGCTGCACCAGCCCGGCACCCACCGCCAGTGGCAACGCGGCCCGTCGGTCCAGGTGGATGGATGGTTTTGATTGGTAAAGTCTGTGGAGCTGGCGCTGGCATGTGAGTGGCAGTAATTGGCATGGCAGCGGGCAGGCCCATCTTTCACATGCGCTCAGCGGTGATTGGTCTGATTGGGCCGGGCCTTTTCCCCCCTCAGTGAGGACCTGGCCTGCCCCCCGGGGGCGCCGTGGGGCATGTTGTCGCCCCCACCCCCCTCCGCACACCTCCGCCCATAAGGCTCTGGCAGTATATCAACATCGCTGACCAGAGACGTCTGTGCGGAGAGGGAGGCTGGCAGCGGCCACCCTCACTCTCCCAGTGCTCGGTGGGGCCCTAGGAGGCTAAATAGGAAATGTCAAATGAGACACTGCTATGCATTTTGCATGGGGCGGGCGTTGGCTCTTGTAAATTCATACCCAACATGTGTTTGCAATTAGGGCCTGTCTGTGCTGTGTGTTTACAGAGTGGTGCAATCAATGTAATTGTGAAAGGGTGTTCCTGACTGAGACGCCTGTCTTATTTCTCTCTGCCTGGGTTCAAGTGGGCATTTGCTCAGGCTGCTCCCCCGGTGTTTTTCATTTCCAAATGTAAATGCTTCTCCTGATTTCTATCAGTTTTTGTATACATGTTTTTTTTATTTTTCTTTCTTTCTTCTTTTACATTTTTTCCTGGATGGAATACAAAACAATGAAGGCGGTGTTTCAACACAGGATGTCAGCCCAGATCTACGTCAGCACCAATGTTTGTTTACAAAAGAAAATCTAGCCATAACCATATAATGATATAAAGAAGCATAAAGCATGCCTAACCAGCAGGATGGCTTCCCTCGCTCTCGGAGCCACACAGACGTCGTGCTCCTCAGTGATCGCCTGCTTTTGGGTATGAAAATGAAGAATAAAAACGTTATCCTCTTGATTGCACCTGCAGATCTGGACATTATTAGCACATCTTTTGATGTTTCCTTTGTGAGAGGGATTACTCGCCTCAGTGGAGGTGTGTACTTGCTCAGGGGCAACAACATTTCTTGTGGTGCTGTTAATGTTAACCCTACCAGTCAATTTTAGTGAAGTAGGAACGGCTTGAATGACTCTCTCTTTATGCGACAGTTGTTCCATTGGATTGGATTGCGACTGATAACTTAATGATCTGGCGACTTATTGTTGTTCCTCCCAAAGGAAAGGGAGCTTAAGAAAAACACTCTTTGGTGGAGGGTGGAGGCTTATTTGTAGAAATATGGATATAGTTAAGTTAAGGGGGGGAAATCGGATAGGATGAATCTGGAAAAACATGGACGACCCAAACTAAAGTGACAAAGCCCTTTTGATGCCCCCCGTAAGGAATGCAGTTTTAATAGGTTTGTGTATTTACGTGTATGTGCATTATGTTCAAAACAACCACCTACCCACACACACACACAGACACACACACACACACACACACACAAACAACATGGTTTTCATCCGAGAGGCTGGTCACCTGCAGTCCCATCAAACAGCCGGGAAGCGATTACAGATTTAGTGCCTTGCTCGTGGGACCAGGTGTAATACGGCAGTGACCTACCGGTTTTTCGGTTCGCAGGAGGAATGCGTTCTCCTCTCCCCCGATCAATATAAAAACCCAAAACCTTTTGCTTTGAGGGATTCCGACTTCCTGGAAAGGAAAAAAAAAACCATAAATGTATGTATTTTCCTTTTGAAGTTTGGAAGAAATCCAAACAAAGCGGCGCAGGAAGACGTGCTCTGTTTGCTGTTGTTGACGACTGATCTGCTCGCAAAAAAAGATGTTGAATTGGCGGTGAACTCGCTGCCATTTAATATCGGTGTGTTATTTGGTGTGGCGGAGAACTCCCTCAAGCTATAGAGCGATTCTGTCACAACTCATCTGCTGAAAACCCAATCAATCCTGTAAAGCGAAATCAAGGAAACTAACATCCGGGAGTGGGGCGGGGTGTGTGGGGCGGATGATGTGCGCGACTAGGACTCCGTACCCGTACCGCCCGCTCACGTGCCTCCTGCCTTGACTGTTTTTTTGTTTTTTTTTGTTTGTTTTTTTGTTTTTTTCCCCTCCGTGTCCAGGTCTCGGGCGGCGGGGCCGGCTCCCCGGGCGGCTCCTCGGCCGCGGCCGGCTCGTCGCGGCAGCCCGCCCGGCAGCGCATCACCCGCGTCAACCTCAGGGACTTCATTTTCTACATGGAGCAGGAGCGAGAGACCGCCCACTCCCTGCTGCTGTACCGCGCCCTGCTCAAGTAGCCTCCGTTTTTATCTCCTCCTCCTCCTCTCCCAGCCACGTGCCTTCTGAGCGGGTCCCACGCACCGGCTCTGCGTCTCCGTGTGTCCCGTCGGTGACGTTTCCATGTAGCTTTTGATAAGAAAGAGGGAGAGCCGGCGACGGGGGGAAAGAGGGAAGAAAAAAAACAAAACAAACCCATAAAAACGAACCTTGTTGTTCCGCGTCCTCTCTGTTTTAGCGACACGGTTTAAAAAAAAAAAACGATGTGGTTAGATCATGGAGTTCAATTCAGTGGCCATGCAAAAAATACATTGATATATTTGTGTTGTGTTTAAAAGAAGGAAAAATGTGGTTTTGATGCCCCCAGGACTTCAGCCAGCGCTTGTTCCATGTTTATCAAGTAGATTTGTGTTTGATGTACTTGGCAGTAGCTTGAATGAATTGCCTCAGAATGAGGATTAGTTTGGTTCCTGTTCACACGTTGATACAGCCTATGATATTATTCGCCAGTTATTTGTTGAACCCGGTTCAATGAATGTGGTCCGGAGAAACTCGGTCATTTAGAGACTTTGCTGAGTTTTCCCTTTTTGATTCCGTGGCATTATTTTCGAGCGTTGCATTCTGATTCCTAATAACAGCAACACAGCCAGTTCCCTATCGACAATTGTAAATAGTTATTTTGGAATTATTTAAATGGCATGTATCACATTTTTATCACATGTAAGCTTTGTTGAGAAAAAGAAAAAAACAGCCTATGAGTCAATATTAAGAGCCCGGATGTTTAATACTGTAAAACCATGTGCGTTGAATTTGTCAGAATGAGCCATTTTTATCGTACTCACAGCTCTGCTTATGATTTAACGGAAGGCAAAATCCCTCTAAATCTGCTCTAAAGGTCACTCAACAAAAGCCAAGACCATCAGATATGCCAAATTCTCATGTCGTATTTTTTCACATGTACGAAAGGATTTATTTTTTATTATTATTTTTTGTTTTTTATCATTTTAAAAACAGTTTTTAAACTTATTTTCAATATCAAAGCAGGACGACTGTTCTGGACAGTTTTCCTGATGAGGGCATTCAAAGGAGATACACTCCTTGATGAGCACTTCCTACCGAGACTTGATAGTTACCGTTTCCTCCCAGTTCTATGTTTAAAAGGTGTAATCTCTAAAGGAACTTTTTTATTTTATAAATGTTAAAGTTAGAAAGCCAGAAAAAAACCCTTTAAGGACCAATGGGGGGGGCCGGGGGTCCAGTTACCACCCCTTTGGAAACCACCGACTCATAAGTTTCTCCCGGGCACAGCGAGCACCACGCCCTCAGCAGTATTGTTTGGTCGGTCTCGCAGCGTCTACGAGGAGTTTTCCACTATTTATTATCTCCCTGTCCATGTTTTTGATGAAGCATTAATATAAGCAACAGAAAATGAGACGTTGGCGATAACATCAACAATTTCCATACAATGATTGCAAATTCTTGGCCTGGGTCAGATTCCCAGAAAAATCTTGACAGATCAATTAAATGTATATATATATATATATATATATATTAGTACATTATTATTATTATTATTATATCATTACAACAACAAGAAGATTCTCACGCGTTAGTCCTCACAGGTCAGTTGTCTGAATTTAACCTGAAATAGGTGCAATTAATATATTATTTTTGTTACTTCCTGAGGACAAAATGCACTTTGTCTCCTGAGTGTTCTGTGTCACTGCAGTGTTGCAATTTGTGATGTCATCACATGTTTTGACCAATCCTTGACGGCCTTTCTGTTTGTCGTATTGTTTTGTTTTGTTCTTCATTCGCTGAATACCTTGGCCTCTATGCAGTTTGTCCTGTCCTATGTCATTTATTTAACTATGGGTCACATTTGGAAGAAAAAAAACAATGTTGTGCGTTTTGGACTTTTAACAGCACTTTTTTGTATTAAGTATTTTACCTGACAGCTGAAAGCTGTCACTAATGGACTTTTAATTATTAATATGTATTGCAATTTGCGGTCAAAAAACACTTATTTTAAGAATTTATATATTTTCTTTTTTTTTTATTATTGGTGAATTATTGATCCATAGTTAGTCCATTTCCGGCAAAGTAGTTACATTTCAAAATATCTAATGAAATGATAGATAAAAAGGAAGCACAACATATATTATTGTAAACTACAAATGGTTTTTATTAATGACTTGTATTGTTTCTGCTTTCACAGGAGGATATTTCTACTACCGCAGCTTTTTAGCCAAAATATTAGAACAATATTACTGATGTAAACAGGTGGGGGAGTTAGCATTTCAATGTAAGGATGATTTGTAAATATTGTTTACAAGATCATGTGTTTATTAGAACCACGTTATTTTTGGTAAACTCTTGTACATACCTTGAAGATTTCCTGTTTGTGTGAAAAAAACAATACTTCTGTATTTGTACCTATTTTGTAAAGGAATAAATAAGCTGTTTACTAAGCCGAGCTCCTCGCCGACTCGCCCCTTATTTATTTGGTCTCTTTTGGAAAGTGGAATGAAGATTTCTGTAATCGAACAGCAAATGTAGGTAAGTCACACTGGCCTGGAAGTCGGCGGAGCATCACGGCTCAATTTCCATTTTTTAAGAACTCCACCGTCGCTGCACCACTCCAGAACAAATCCGTGTCGAGCGCAACTACTAAACCCTGAAAAGTCCCCTTAGGATTCTATTGCCAATTAGGCAGCAGCGTTTCTGAAGAGACCGGACCGTTTAATTTGGTGTAAAATATTGGGGTTTTCAGAGCGTATTGCTGTTGTTTTGACATCCCGGCCCGTTCTCCATCCGCGTAGTCGCTCCGGAGCCCGGCCGTGAATGCAGAATCCGTCCCTTTTTGATTTGATCTGGATCCGTCGCCCGTCCCCAGATGTTCCAGGGTCTCCACCAGCAAACACCAAACGGATTTAATCAGCTCAATCACGGCGAAGCCAGGGTTCAGCTCGGGGTCCCCCCCCGAATAAAACCATTCAACCGCATTTCTGCTTCCATTTTACATTTCGGGCGTTCTCTCATGGACACTGGCTTTTAATCCGCCCAACAGCAGTGTTTTCATTCAATGCACTGACATTGACTGCGCTGCTAGGATTTGGAAGAGAAATGGAATGGACTATTTTATTACTATTCTGTGGGGTGGGGGTGGGGGTGGGGGGAGGGGTGTGGAGGCTGTCCCCTGAGGTTAAAACAGAAATAATTTGACCATTCTCTTGCAGTTCTATGTTTAAAAGATGCAATGTGTATTACACTGTAAATTAACTTCTGTTCGGTCGGAGTTAGAAAGCCGGGAAGCCCCTTCGGGACCGGCAGCGGGGTCCAGGTGCCGCCCCTCTGGAAACCACTGACTCATGATGTCGTCCCCGTACCGTCGCTGGAAGACGAGGCGATCTCCAATCGCCAAAGATGAAGAAGAAACTTCCATTCCGCCGACGCAAGGACAAACGGAAACTCGGGGTGTACAGTACGTCCTTTTATTATCGCAAATATGCAAGAAAAATCAAATGGAGACACTGTAAATGAACACATGCCCTTTAATACCACAGTCTAATTGTTTTTAACACTTTAAATAATATACATTTGCACCTTAGTATACCCTTTTGAAATGTCTTAATTCATATGTACACAAAGTAATGCTTGGAACTCGTCTTTTTCTTCTAGTGAAGAGGACCGCTTGAGGGCTCCTTAAGACCCAAAGTCCCAATATCTCAATTTACAGTAACTGTACAACTCACCCACCTTTGAGATGGTTGTGAAGCCTCGCTAATGGGCTAACCACTGACCATTGTTTTTTTTTGTTTTTTTTGCTGACAAGTCCGTAATGTCGCCAGTTAAATCAAGTTTACACAGTTCGGTCGCCAAACCTGCCCGTAGAGTCGAAAAGGCGCGCCCCGAACTCGTGCCCGAAAGTTCTGCGTTGTGTCTCCGATCGGAAAAAAAAGTTTTTTGTTTTTTTTTAAATTTCGCTGCCGCGAGCGGAGCTGGCCCCGCCGGGGCCCTCGAAAAAGTTGACGGGAAAAAAAAAGTCTAGCCTAACGATTTCGAAAACTACAAGGGGGGGTAAAACGGAGGCGAGAGTCTGCTGAGCCGCGGCTTTAGTGCGTCAGCACCGATATGCTTCATCAAGGGCCGACCGCAACGCATCCAAAAGCTCCTGCACGCCACATTTCAGTTACATCAAAGGTGGGAGTTGTTACCTTGAGATCTACAACAGGGACTCTGTTAGATATTCGGGGATGGGGGTGGAGGCGGGGTGGAGTTGTTGCCGGCTGGAGTTTTGACTCATCAGTTTGTTTTGCCCGCTGCGGTGGGGATGGTCCAGTGAGCCACGGGGTAGGAGGCCGTTCTGAACACGGGGGCATGGGGATGGCACAGCGGGAGGGGACACAAAACCGTGTCTCTACTGGCACCGCTGAGCCGCCAGCCCCCGGGGGTGGGGCGGTGGGGGCGGCGGGGGCGGCGGGGGGCGGGTGTGCTGTGAAGCCCAACGTCCCTCAGCACATGAAAGGCCTGGTTGGCCATTCCCTTTGAGGCGACTGGATGCAAAGGACCAGGCCACGAGCAGGTCTGAACAAAGAGGGGCTTGATTGTGGGCGAGCGCCCCCCAGGGAGGAGCGCACCAGACTGGGAGCCGCGCTTCCACCAAACTCCCGCTTTGGCCTTGTTTAAGCCGCGGCCGGCCACAGAGAGAACATTATGAAAACACGGTTTAGCAAAAAACTAGCACCCATTTTAAATGAGTACATTTTCCACTAGTTAATAAACACCCCCTCACCCCCTACCCCCCACCCCGATGAAAGTCCTAAACTCACGCCCACCAAGACCAGTGTGGGCGTGTGGTTTTTTTGGATGGGTCTTTTGGAACGGGAGGGGGAGAAAAAAATAAAAATAAAAAAAAACCCACACAGCATCTGTAAATTACACACACACACACACACAGAAAGTATGAAAACTTGGCCTTTCTTGTTTATGTCTTTGATCCAGAAATGTTGAGAATAAGACCAAAAAGAATGGAGGCAGGAGAGACTAAGTGCCTCCCACTCGTCTCTTTGTGCGCGGGGCCTTGATGCCGGGCGCGCGGTTCACTCTGGGTGCCGCCACGCACACATTCCAAGAGCCGCTGAAATAATCCCGGCTTAGAAGTGACAATATTGAAATAAACAGAGAGAAGAAGCGCGCGTTTCTCTGTCCCGGACTCCTCTCGACTCCAGAAAAAAAAAAAAAGAGAGGCCTTCAGACGAGGGAATGTGGAGAAACCCTTCACACGGCTTTTTAAAGTATAACTTTGAAGCTATTTTGTCTGCAAAATATTCCATTTTTCTTTCCAGTAGATAAACACCTGTACAAAGAGAGTGTCCTTGCATTTTGTACAATCAACAAAATAGGCACCTGGTCAGCTCCGACACCTTGGTTTACTTAGGTCTGGCGACGCCTTTTTAAACGCCGCCGTCCTCCCGTGAATATGAGGAGAGGGAAAAAAAAACAAAAACGCTGGATTTCGGGGACTGGGCGTCGGCCTGGTTTTTTAGGGACGTGGGCGGACACCTCCGTAGAAAATGTTTTCTTTTTAAGTGCAAACAAACGTTATCAAGCATTTAGAGTACATCCCAACACAACCACTGAGATAGACTGGTAACCCCCCCCACCCCAGCCCACCCCACCCCTGTGATGGTCCTCAGGTCATTTACATTCTGCCCCCGCACGCATCTGCAGGCGCCTTCCAGCTCAGAGCTCGAAAAGCGCAAAACTCCAACCTCGTTTTGTACAGTTTTTCGGGGTTTTTTTACCCCCCCAAATTTGCTCTTTTTTTTTTGTTGTTGTTTTTACTCAAACTTTCACAAAACAATTGACAAATCTGCCGCCGCCCCGTCGAGTCGCCCGGTTACAGGGAGCTCCCAGATATGATTTCAGGACTAATAAGCAATAATTCCAAAGCACTTTTTTTTTTTTTTGTCTTTTTTCTTTTTCATGTGTGCTACACATTTGACGATAAACAACGCAGAAATATCCAGGTTTTCTTTTTTTTCTTCCAGCCCCATTCGAAACAATGAGACTTTCTCCGGCTCTTGAGTGCATTAGCAGCCAGATTGCTTCAGCCGCGTAGCCCGCAGACATCCGAGTTTCTGCAGGGCCTGCCAAGAAGCGCTCCATCGCAATCTATGGAAGCCTAATGAATACAACGTTCATACATCCTTCATATTGGAGAGAGGAAAAATAGACATTGAAAATAATCCTATTAATAATTGTTTACACCAATGTCGCGATTAAAAAAAAACAAAAAAAAAAACAACAACCAGCAAAAAGGAGCGCAAGGTAACAACAATGAGAAAAGAAACGATAATAGACAATCCATTCCGCAACGGATGCTGGTAGGTGGCGGTGGCGAGGCCGGGCAGGTGGCCGCGGGGCGGGGCACTTGTCGGATCATCCCTCTGCCGTTCCTCCTTCCCGTCCCGCCTCCTCCGCCGGCTCCCGTGGCTCCGCGGCGGCCCCCGGCGCCCCCCACCCACCGAAATATACCCTTTCCCCCAGTTAGCTGCACGGCACACAACACACAGGCCTCACACCGACACGAAACTGGACGACACGCCACGGTGCACCTTGCTCGGAGAGGAGGGGGGCGGGGGGTGGGGCGGGGGTCTACCAGAGCGCTTCCAGCCCCCTCCAGAGGTTTGGGAAGTTTTCCGGAAAACAAAAAAAAACCCCCAAAAAAAAAAAACACACCGCCCGCGGGGACGGGAGCGGGAGATCGATTCCACGGAGCTGTAATGTTTTCACGACTTCTGCTTTTTCCTGCAACTGTTTTCTTGTCGTTGATCACTGTCCAGGATTCTTTGGCCGTTATTTAACAAAATCAAAAACTTTTAAGTTGTTTTCTTCTCTTTGTTTTTTTTTTTTGTTTTTTTCTTAGTTCAGTTTACATTCCCCTAAAGAGTTCTGCAGAGCTGGCAGCAAAGTAAACAAGCTTCTGCTAATACTTAGGTAAGTTCGCTGTTTGCACTGGAATTTTTTTTCAGGGGGGGGAGCATGATTTGAGAGAGGGGGGGGGGGGGGTCAGTGGGAAGTGATCAGGTGGAAAAGGAGGGAGGGGAGGCGGGTTCTTCTGGTGGGGCTCGTCTGTCCGGGATTTGGGGTCCAGGCGGGGCGGCCGTAGGGTCGGACAGTCCCTGCCCCCCCGGGGGGAGGCCGCTCTAGTCCAGGGGCTCCTGCTTTATTCTGATGGGCGTGTTGATGGAGAGGCTTCGCCGGTCCTGGCGACACAGCACGTACTCGCTGAACTGGGACGAGTCCACGCCGCCGCCGCAGGACGCCGCCACGCTGAAGCCCTTCTGGAAGAGGCGCTCCAGGACCTGCAAGCACAGAGCGAGGCGGTGAGAAGGGGGGGGGGGGGGGGGGGCGCGGCAAAAACGCAGGAGAGGGCTTGGGTTTCTGGCCGGGGCCCACACAGCTCGGCCACCCTGGAAGGGAGGTTCCTCCGTTTATGACCCCCTTCTCCAGGTTTCTTCTATTTTCCCGCCGCGTTTCTCCTCGCCCGGGTGGGGGTTAAGACGGGGAGGGGGGGAAAAACTTGCCCTGACTTGACAATAGCTTTCCCAATTCTTATTGAGGAAAAAACTTGGTTTACACCTGTGCCGCGCAAACCGAGTGTCAATATTATATGTGAGATGTTTTTTCGGCACCAGTTATGTACCGTCCGTCAATACCCAACCCCCCCCCCCCCCCGTTATCAATATTAATATCCATCCACCCAGGCATCCGCCCTCCTCTCAGTCCACCCATCAGCCGAGCACCACAGATCTTCATCAATCACAACACGGAGCAGCTGTCATCAGCCTCCCCCCCCTCCCCTCCCCTCCCCTCAAACTAATGGAGAGATAGAGGTGAAACCAGCCCCCAACACCCCCTCCCCTGCAATATTCATTCGGCTCCGCATCAGTTGGCGATCTGAGGGCATGAGCTCAAAGGGATGTGGGGGAGAGAGAGAGAGCGAGAGAGAGAGAGCGAGAGGGGTTAGGTGTGTTAGTGAGCTGACTGGAGTTCAGCCTGGTGATTACCAGCGATCCTAATTTGAGTAATGAGGCCGGGGCCGAAACGGAGAGGAGCGCCGAGGTCTGTTTGCCGAGGAGCCGGGGACGGGGGGGACGTGCGGGGAATGGGGATGGAGGGCGTGTCGGGGCGGACGGAGTGCGGACGCAAAGCTGGGGTGGACGCTCCTTTGCGGTCGGGAGACAAGGGAAGCCCGGGACGGAGGGACCGGTGTCCTTCAAACACCCGGCACCGGTGATCACAACACTGACACCACTGTACAAGCGCACACACACACACACACACACACACACACACACGTGTGCACACACACTCGCACACATGCACACACACAGCCTGCCGCTGCCCTCTCCTCTCATCTATCATCGTCTGTGCGGTGTATTTAAATCATTATTTTTCGTAAGGGGTACATTTAGGTCCCAGTGTGAGCAGCGCTATGTGTTTACTGATTCCCCCGTCCTTTTAAAGCAGTGTGTGGAAATGAAAGGTCTCGCCCAGGGCCAAGCCTTTACGCCTGATCCAGTGCCGATGTCCACACACACTAACACGCACGCACGCACGCACGCACGCACGCACGCACGCACGCACGCACGCACGCACGCACGCACGCACGCACGCACGCACGCACGCACGCACGCACGCACGCACGCACGCACGCACGCACGCACACACACACACACACACACACACACACACAATTTTGTAATTTTAACTCAAGCATGGATATTAAAATGCACTCACATAAGCACTCACATATTAAAATATCCTCACATGCACGCACACACACGCACGCGCACAGACACACACACACACACACACACACACACACACACACACACGCACACACACGCACACACTCAATTAAGTTAAACAGGTCTTAAGATTTAATATGGATTCTCTACCACTGCTGACTACTGATTGAAGCAAAATTATGACGTTAGCAACGTGTGTGTGTGTGTGTGTGTGTGTGTGTGTGTGTGTGGGGGGGGGTGACGGGGGCAGTAGATGAGCTTGAGAGCATCGCTAATTAAGAGACCTGCCCGAGCATCAAACACTCCCAAATCCACGACAGATGATGGAGGAGCCTAACGATTATGGAAATGATATTACACTCCCCTCTTTGATCATTGCATCACGTTGCATTTCACTCCGTCGTATCTTCACGCGCGTGGGACTCCGCCGCGTTCGGCACCGAGTTCGGTCCCGGCGGAGAATCGTCCGATCAATACAGATACTGTGAAAACACTTTTGTCGTTAACACGCAGCGACACCAAAGACTTAGGGGATATTATTATTGATGGCTTCTGCAGATTGAAGAACGCCGCGGCGACGATAAGCCGCTCGAAAGACAAAACAAAACGCTCGACGTTTGGTTTTCGACGAGCCCAATTAGCGCCGGGGGGGCATAAACAATGCATCCCATAATTAAGATGCGTTTCCCAGCCAAGAAAGGCTGCGATGTCCACGGGACCCTCGCCCCAAGATCCATCCCAGCTGAGGAAAAAAGACAAAGTTACGCTGGCCCCTCCGTCTGCGGGTGAAGGAGTGAAGCTCTCCGTCCTCCTGCCGCTCTTTTCCGCCAAAAATGTTTTTGTTTTTTTAATTCCGCCTGATTCGAAAGGGGTCTGTGATCGGGATATCAAACCGCGGGTGGAAATCCGAATACTCGAAGGACGGTTCCCGTCGCATCGGGAAAGTTAACTCGTATCGTCTGACAGCGAAGACTCCGCCGCCCCTCCTCCCCATCTTCGTCCCCGAGGAGCCGCCGACGTTTGCATCACGCTCACGGATTCTCACTGTTTTCAGGAGCGACACCCGCACGCACGCACAGCCTTCACTTTTCATAAAACACTCTCGGTGAGCCGGGACTCCATCCGGGGTCGCCACGGGGATGGAGGGGCGGAGGTTGCTCCGAGCCCCCAACCCTCTCCGCTCGCCGTTCCCCCGAGGGGGGCGGGATCAAAGCGGAGGCGTCTGAGGGGGCTGCAAACCGGAGCGCCATCGAATATTGATGGCCGCCGGAGTGCGGCGACCCAGCGCGGGGGGCGCTTGGGAGACGCCCCTGCCGTGCCGGCGTCTCCGGCTCTCGGGGCAGCGGGCTTGAGCGCTGAGTGACAGGCGTCAGAAGCACCAGGCGGCGGCGGCGTGCAGCGGGGGAGGGGGTCGTCTTTGTTTAACAATGCACGGCTTCTAATCTCTGACAGGGAGCGCGGCTCCTCAGCGCAAGCATCTGGTGCTGAGCAGACCCCCCCCCCCACCCCAAAAAAAGTTCAGCTCGGATCACTCATCCGCCTCCTTCCTCGCGTTTCTTCCAAACCATCTGGCGCTGACGGGTGTCGCAAGTAAAGCGCGGGAAAAAAAAACAAAAAAAAAAACTTTCGGCGCCGAACTCGTTTCCCGTCGTGTTTCACGCGCTCAGAAGGACGTTGGCACTCCGGCTTCGTGGGGATTGCCCCCCCGCTTTTTTAAGGACGATCGGACGACCCCCCCCACCCGGCAAACACGGCGCCGAGCAGGAGAAGGAAACACGCCTTGACAGAATCCAACGCAACGCGGATGCTGGGACGCCAAGGCGCGTTATTTATCCCCGCTGGCGCCATTTTGATCCCTCCTGTTTCCCTTCCGTCAACTCGCAGGCCTCACCGGCAACCACGGCAACGCCTGCTGTGTTGCGGCTCCTTCACGTTTCTGTGATTTGTATTGTTTTTGTTCCCATTGGAAAGGGGATAATGAGGTTAATAAATACGGCGGAATGAAGTCGCTTTGACAGAAGTATTTGCGACACGTTTTCAGGGATCATTTTAACCCGTGGGAGGTTTCACACCGTTAACCAATGAATAAAAACAAATAAACAAATAAAGAGGGAAGGAAACGGATCGTCAGGAAGGGGGATGGTGCAAACTGTAGGCGCTGACTTGTTAATGTGGTGAAACCCGATTTGACGCCGGTTCGGTGCTTGCGGTTTCTCCGCGTTCTGACCAGTGTCTGTCTCCATGCTTTGCTGCGATGGATGGAGTGGCAGAGTGACGTGTGAGGACGGAGGGCGGCGGCGGCGGCGGCGGCGGCGGCGGCGGCGGTCGTTCTCCCAGCGCCTCCGCTTGTCACGGTGATGGAGGACGGAGCGGGTCCGGCCTGATCCGAGTGCTCCATCACGGTGATGCATGGAGCGACAGCAGCCTCCGCCCGCTCTGGGAGGCGCTTGTGTACACCTCCGTGGCTCTTTGGCCAAATGTTTCCCTCCGTTAAGTGCCTTAAATGCTCCCTCCGTCCTTCTCCCGCTCCACTTCACCCTCCCTCGCTCGCTCTCTCTCTCTCCCCCTCTCCCTCGCTCTCTCTCTCTCTCCCCTGGCCTCTACTTCAGAGAGCAGGTGGTTTGCATTATTCCCCAAATGCCTTTCATGACTTCATGGAGAATTACTCATCGATGTGGGGTTGTTTATTCCCCAATCCCCCCCAATTGAAGTGCACAGGACACGAGGTGGCGGAACGGAGCTGACGCGGCATCTGCTCCGTCCGCCCGTCGATCCGTCCATCCACCAATCCGCCGCGTCGAAAAAGAAGACAAAAATATCAGCATTTCTGGAAGAAAATGTCACGGCTTCCCCTTTCTTCCCCCCCGATCATCCAGAATAAAAACTTCCAACTCAAGAAGAAAAAAAAAACAAACAAAAAAAAACAAAAAACAAGGTTTGGAGGCCTGGCGCGGCTGTGAGCCTCCTCTAACAAGTGCTTTTTAGGTTGTTTTTTTTATATTTCTTTTTTTAATCATGTTTAAACAGAGAGATGAAGGCGGATTCCCCTGCCGCCAGCCAGCGACCACGGCTACCTTGCAGCGGGGACTGTCGGACGGCTCTTCTTCGCCTATGACGTGCGCGGGGAGATGAATAGAAAATGGCGTGCATCCCAGGACGCCCACATAACGGCATCTTTCATGAGGCAAACAAACAAAAACACAGTGTGTGGAGCGGCCTCCGTCCTTTCTGCTCCGCTCCGCTCCCCAGCGCTCGCCCTCCCTCTGCTCTGTCCCTTTCTCTCGGGGAGGGGTCTGGTGTGCGTGTGTGTGTGTGTGTGTGTTTGGTGTGTGTGTGTGTGTGTGTGTGTGTGTGTGTGTGTGTGTGTGTGTGTGTGCGTGTGCGTCTGTGTGCACGCGTGTGAGTGTGTGTGTCCCGGGTTAGGGTGCAGGAGTGAAATAAGATCACGTCGGGCGGGATGAGTAACTGGTTTGGAAACGTCTCGTCCTACCCCGAAAGAAACGCCTCCGTCCGCCCCGTGAGGCCTCGTCTGATCGACCTGATGCTCTCTAAGCGTGTGTGTGTGTGTGTGTGTGTGTGTGTGTGATGTCATCACTAAATCATTCTGTCCACACATAGCGATACTACAATACATCGCAATACTTCCTCTATATCTCGATACACAGGCGTCATATATACATTTTCAAATCTTCTAATATTTAACATTACCACTGATTTATGGCACTCATCACTTATTTCTGACTTATCAATTTATTTGTTTTTTGAGGGTTAGGGTGAAGTTACCTTGCAAGGAGGAAAAGCTCTGGTTTGACCTTGTTTGGTTTGTAAAACTTAATAAAAATAAAACCGAATAAAACACTTTAAAATGAATTGTATCAATTCAACGGTTAAAAATGTATTTTGCATATATTTTTTCGTCTTCAATTACACACATATTGTGAAAAATTATCTATATATATAATTTTGTTGTAATATATAAAATATATAATAACGTATAGTAATATAGTGTATATGACAGCGTTTCGCAGAATATGTATCGTGATACTGATCATTATTGTGGGAAATTTGTTAAAACTAAAACAAAACAAAAAACTCCTCTGATTGTAATATTATTCAACTATATTATTTATATTATATATATGTATATATATATATATATATATATATATATATATATATATATATATATATATATTAAACTATTACATATTTATTTATTTATTTATTGTGTGTGTGTGTGTGTGTGTGTGTGTGTGTGTGTGTTCCTGTTCAGAATGTGTGTCAATGTACACAAGTGTGTATTCTAAGGAGGTTTACTCGAGAAAGCAGAGGGTCTGCTGCCTCCGCCCCCGCGTCCAGGACGCACCTCCTACGTCCAGACGGACAACCCGCGTGGCCCTTTCACGGCGGGCGGGAAACTCCCTCCCTCTCTCCCGCCCGTTCCCACACAGCCGACGCAGGCGCTCGCCGCACCTCCACCACCTCCACCAGCCAAGACACGGAGGCTCCTCCGCCACCAATCCGAGTCGGATGCTCACACATCCCAAAAAACCAGACTCGCTTGTAAACAGAGCAAGAAACTGTTGTGTTAGTTGATGCGGCCAATTAATTATATTGCAAGTCATTTAAAAATCTATAAAAGAAGTATAAACCGGTTTAGGCTGTTTGAGAAATTGTAAGTATGGTATTAAAAAATGCAATACGTGTATTTCAATTGCCCCCAGCGGTGTTATATTGGAGTCTTTTTTCTATTTTTTTTTTTTTTTTTTTTGTTAAAAGGAGCTGTGTCTTAAAAAGGAGTAAAGCGTAAATTATGCATATTACCCCACCCCACCCCCACCCCTTCTCCATTTTCCTCTTCTTTCTTATTCATTTATTTATTTATTTATTTACTGGCAGGGGAAACATGGCCGCAGTCCAGACACGCTTTGTCCCACTTGCTCATCCCTCCTCCTCCTCCTCCGCCTCCTCCCCGAAACGCTGGCGGGAGGAGGTGGAGGTGTCAGGGCCCGGGGAGGGACGGAGAGGGATGGAGAGGGGGATGGTGATGGGGGTGAGGTGGAGGGGTTGGGTGGGGGTCCTGGCTAGAGGAGCTGCGTGTGTGTTAACTAGCGTGTTGGCGGTGGGAGCCTGGTTCTGGTTCTGCTGCTTCTGCTCCTCCCTCCACTCCCTCTCACACTGGGTAAGAACAAAGAGCGCGAGGCGGCGTCTAATGATCCTCCGTACGATGAAGAGCCCCCTCCCTCACCAAAGAGAACGGCCGAACAATGTGATCGTAAGAGAAAACTACAGTATGTCCGTATTTTGGAGATTGTGGGAGAACTTTGATGACGAGAAGCATTGTATAGAAATATTGGAGCGAGAATATTTGGGCTAAATATTACAAAGAATCTTCGTAATATTTAACCCAATTTTTACCAAAAATATGCCCAAAGTATCACCATAACTTAACAATAAAATAATTAGGTTTTTTTTGTAACTGAACAATGTGGTTAAAAGAAAAAAAACATATTCAATATACTGGAGATTATGGGATCATTTCGATAAAACGTTTTGTGTAGAAATATTGGAGGGAGAAAAGTTAGCGCCGCAACTTAATAATTATATAATGAAGATTGTTTTTTTTTTAACTGAACCGGTGAAACGGTGAAAACAAATCGATACGGCAGAAATATAGTAATGTTAGTAAGCAATGTTAGGAAATCCACTTTCTTCGCCGAAACAAAACCAAAAACCATCCAAGCAACATCAGTGTCGACGTGTCCGTCGCTTCGTAATGTCGACGCTGATGAGCCGCTGACTGTGGCAACACGGCGGACACGCCGCACGGACACGCCGCACGGACACGCACCACCAACCAACGTCCACCGTCCAGAATAATAAATAAAGCCACGAGAAAAAGGTGGTACGCTGCAGAACTTCACTTGCGGTCACCCTGGGAAAGTGAATGAGTGAATAAGTGAATGGGTGAATGAGTGGATGACTGAATGGTGAATGGTGAATAGGTTAATGGGTGAACGAGTGAATGGGTGAGTGGGCGTGTTCATGCATGAAGGGGTGAATGGGTGATCGAGTGACTCTCCCTTCACTGAGAAACTGGGCGTGCTAAAACAAAAAAAACAAAACAAAAGGAAAAAAAAACCCAGCATGCATACTCAGCACATCCCAGAATAAATAAAGGTTCAGCCAAACTCTGTGGCAACACGCGGCGTGTCTGTGAACGATGCCGACTGAGTCATGGACGGAGGAGTTTCAAACTGATGCAGAAAGATCAGACGAGATCAAGTCATGCAGCTTTGATGATGAATAGTCCAGTTGTTGTTTAAAGGTCAGGTTCTCAAATTTAACAAGGACCATTTAAAACAAAAAGAGAAGTTATGAAATCCTTTCTTAAAACATAGATAAGATAAATAAAACATAGATTAGCATTGTTGGTTAGATAGTCAGGTAGAATTTTTTTCTATATCAAATTTTTCTATGACTATAGAAAAAAATAATAATAAAATAAAAAATCTATAAAATAATACGTTTATTGAAAGTTAGTTTGCTATTAAATGAACACTAGTACTTTCCAAATCCAATGGAATATTACCACAGATTATAGTTGTTCAATCACTTTACCTTTATATATATATATATATATATATATATATATATATATATATATATATATATATAAAGGTAAAGTATTAATTATAAGTAATAATTATATCAAATTATTCAGATGCTTTTTCTACAACAACTTGTTTTACCAAAGAAGCTGATCAAACGCATCCTCCCTTTTCAACTGAGAGATGTACAACGCTGTATGTTCACTACCTCAACATCCATCATTCCACTGTCTGTAAACCCCATACCAAAACAAAGCCTTATCAGTTGAATAGACAGAGACAGACAGACCGACAGACCGACAGTCAGTCAGTCAGTCAGTCAGACAGACAGACAGACAGACAGACAGACAGACATAAATTGCATCCAAGGTTGCATCCTTGATCGTCCGTCTCAAAGGAAACCAAAGCTCCTCATGTAGTAAACTGAAAGCAGAATAAGCACCAACCCAAGCCAGGACACAACATCCACCGTCCACCCCGAAAAAAAACCCCCAAAAACCCCGAACCCGCCCCCCGCCCGTACCTGGACGGAGTTGAGCCGGCAGTAGCCGTTGAGCGGGAAGCGGATGACGTGCGTGGGGTCCTGGTTCCAGCCGGCGTTGACCGAGTTGCACATGACGTCTCCGGTCTCGGGGAAGATCTCCTCGATCAGAACCTTCTCCCCGCTCAGTGCGATCCTCTCGCCCAGGTCGGGCGTGACCCGCACCACCAGGCAGTCGCAGGGCTGCGCCGTCCGCCGCTGCTCCCGCTCCTGCTTCCAGCGCTCCAGCTCCTTGATCATTGGCATCAGCTGGTAGTAGCGAGCCTCCTCGTACAGGAGGTGGAAGTCCTGGGTGGAGGCAGGGCGGGGTCAGTGCCTACTACATTTACGACATCCCTGCTTTGTACTCTACTACGTTTCAAGCGTATACACTTTTTACGCTACTTCATTTGAAGCATCTCTACTTTTCACTCTACTACATTTCAAATATCTCTACTTTTTACTCTACATTTCAAATATCTCTATTTTATACCCTACAACATTTCAATTTTATGCATTTTTTCCTCTTCTTTATTTCAAATATTTCTACTTTATACTCTACTACATTTCAAATATCTATACTTTTTACTCTACTACATTTCAAATATCTCTATTTTTTAGTCCACCACATTTCAAACATCTCTACTTTTTCCTCTACTACATTTCAAATATATACATTTTTTTCCTCTTCTACATTTCAAACATTTCTACCTATACTCTACTACATTTCAAATATCTCTACTTTTCACTCTACTACTTTTCAAATATCTCTACTTTATACCCTACAACATTTCAAATATATACATTTTTTCCTCTTCTTTTTTCAAATATCTATACTTTATACTCTACCACATTTCAAACATCTCTACTTTTTACTCTACTACATTTCAAACATCTCTACTTTTTACTCTACTACATTTCAAACATCTCTTCTTTTTCCTCTACTACATTTCAAACATCTCTTCTTTTTCCTCTACTACATTTCAAATATATACATTTTTTTCCTCTTCTACATTTCAAACATCTGTATTTTTATACTCTACCACATTTCAAATATCTACACTTTATCCTCTACTACATTTCAAACATCTCTCCTTTTTACTGTTCTACATTTCAAATATCTCTACTTTTTCCTCTACTACATTTCAAATATCTCTACTTTTTCCTCTACTACATTTCAAATATCTCTACTTTATACTCTACATTTCAATTATCTTTGCTTTAACTCTATTACAATTCAAATATCTCTACTACATTTCAAATACCTGCATTTATTTGCTCTCCTCCATTTCAAATATCTATACCTTTTAGTCTAGTACATTTCAAATATCTCTACTTTTTACTCTACTACATTACAAATATCTCTTCTTTGTACTCTAATTTTCAAATATCTCTACTTTATACCCTACATTCAAATATATACATTTTTTCCTCTACTACATTTCAAATATCTCTACTTTATACTCTACTACATTTCAAACATCTCTATTTTTTACTCTACCACATTTCAAACATCTCTACTTTTTACTTTACTACATTTCAAACATCTCTACATTTTACTCTACTACATCTCAAATATATACATTTTTTACTCTACTATATTTCAAATATCTCTACTTGATACCCTACTACATTTCAAACATCTCTACTTTTTCCTCTACCACATTTCAAATATCTACACTTTTTACCTTCCTGCTCAACTTTTTGATATTTTACTTTTAAAGCTACTTGTAATACTTTAAGTACATTCAAGAACAACTACCTATTTACTTTTTTTTCAACCTGTACTTATTTACTTTTACTTTAGTGGAAATGTCAATGTGGTACTTTCACGTTTACTAGACTCTTCGATTTTTATGTCGAGACATTCATCCCTTTCACTTCAGTGAAATGTCCGACACGTTTCTTCCACCTCTGCTCATCTGATCCTCTGCGGATCGCACCGATCGTGAACCTGCGCCGATCCGGGCTTTGAAAATGAAAACCGCGTCTCGTCCGCGCGTCAACGTCGCCGTGAAGAGAAAGTGTCTAAAAAGGTATTTCAAAGGCGAAGGGAGGGAGCCACACGAAGGTGAGAACACAAGGTTGCCTTGCCGTTGAAAGTTGTTGTGTCCCTCTCCCCACACACACACACACACACACACACACACACACACACTGAAGACAATGTCGAAGTGTCCTTGAGCGCCGAGCCCGTAATTACTCCAGGAGTTCTGCTCCCGGCTGCATCTGAACCCTCACCCCCGCGGTGAGACACGGTGTGTATGCAGCAGCGCGACCAAAGAACATGGGAGGGAGGCGGCAGCAACACATTCCTACACATCGGGTGTAATAGTGTCATTGACTTGCTCTGCAATTATCTAAATGATTCCCAATATCCAGTCCGAGCAAGCCGAGTCACAGCCGCCTCAGATCTACATACATTCACCGCGGGAAATGTCGTGGTTGCATTCCGCTCAAAGTGAATCCGCGGTTGAAAGGTCAACGCGCCGCGTCCTCGGCCTTTGCGCCGCTCGCTGCCTTGTGGAAGTTGGACGTCCGGGGGTTCCCGCTCTGGACGCGTAAATGCCAAAGAAAAAGCGGGCAAAATGCGAAATATTCTGATCTTTACATTCAGACTCATCCGGTCATTAAAACCAAGTAAAACACGACGCATTTGCTGTCGTCTCGCAACAACAACAACAACAACAACAGACAGAGCTCGGCGGCGGCTCCTCGCCAGCGCCGTTCTTTTTTTTTTTTTCCCGCGCTGGCTGCTGGCAACGCCGCGCTCGCCTTCAAGCGTGTTGCGAGCGCCCTGCCCCAGCGAGGCCGTCGGTGGGGCTCCAGTCAAGTGGGATGGTGCATTCCTGTGTGCAGACTGTCTGCAGCAGATTGCCTGCCTCTCCCCCCCCTGGGCAGGGGCTTGCTGGGGGCCATTTGCCCCCCGCTCCCGCCTCTAATTTCCCGCAAGACCAGATGGCACCATCATTCAACGCTACCCCGCGAAAAAAAAAAAAATTAAAAAAAAATAGAAAAACCACGGAGGGGGAGGAGGAGGAGGTTTGGCAGACGGTAGGTGAGGAAAAAGAAACGCGCACGTAAGTGAACACGAGGACGAGCTCTTTAATGTATTCCGCGCACGGAGGCTATTTTTGCGGTAATGCGGCTTGTGGCCCGATGGCTCCTAATACAACAATATTTAATTGGGAAGAAATGTCTCCTAAACGCGGTGAATCCGTCTGCATCACATTAGCAATTAATAAACCCGTGTTCTGATTAGCGCTTCACGTCGACGAAGAATGACAGGCTAATTCCCTTCTTTTACTTTCTGCCCACTCTTCGGCGGCGGCCGTGCCTGCTCCACGCGTGGCGCCGGTGTGTTGTAGCGTTTGTAACGACGGGGCGGAGCAGGCTCATCTGCCCCGCACCACGGGGCGGCCGGTAGCGTCCGTCCGGCCGAAAGCGAGCGCCCGCTTCGCCCGGCGCGGCGTCCGGCTCTGTTTGGAACTGTCGGGGGGGGAACGACCGGCGCCACGGCGCTGATGCCGGGAATGAAAGGAGACAGGCAAGGCCATCCCATCTCGGTCCGGCGGGGAGACGGATTTCGGCGGAGGGAGGCGAACGAGAGGCGCCCGCGGGAGAAACATAGACGGGGTTGTTTTTTTGTTTTTTTTTGTCTTTTTGCTCGATCCCCCGCCTGCAGCCCGACCGGTGCGTAGAGGGCGGAGGTGTTTTAACCCTTCGTTCATCTCGAACGACGCCAAAACCCGACCCACCGCGTGTCGCCCGACGTCCCAAACCGACGGAGTGATGCTTAGCATTGTTCTTCTTCTTTCTCCCGCTCCCTCCCTCGACCCTCCCTCCCCTGGCCCCCTCCCTCTCTCTCTCTCCCTCTCTCTCTCTCTCTCTCTCGCCGCGGCTGACAAAACGCATGCTGAGACGCTCCCCTGGGGGTGGCTCTCTGTATCAAAGTGCGGCTCCCCATCCTTCACAGGTCCGGAGCCGTGGACGGATATGTTTTTAACGGGGGTCTCTGTCCGCGAGGCGCCTCAACCGTCCCCGCCCCGGCGCGCAACACAACACGGTAATCCTGGGCGCCGAGTCGAGGACGAGCGGCGGACGGGGCCCCCGGCGGCGGCGGCGGCGGCCGGGGCGGCGCCGCCGGCGCTCTTCGAGACGATCCAACCCCCCGTCCGCCGTCCAGGCAGCCAGTTTGAGCGTCAAAATAATGATCCGACCCGATCGCCCACCGGCAAGGCAACATCTCAGGGAAGGACAGAGGGAGAGAGGGGGAGAGAGAGAGGGAGAGGGACAAGGAGGGAGGGAAGATGAGTGGGAGATGGAGGCGGAAAAATCGAGAGCGATAAAGAAAAAATGGAGGCGGTCGGTGCGGGAGCGATTAATAAATAAAAACACAAGACTAAACTAACCGACGAGGCGGTTTACAGGTTGCCCGTTCCCCAACGCTCAATAAATACCCGGCCCGCTGTCGTTTAATTTGAAGCTGCTTCATAAATTATTATTATAATTTTTTTTTTTTTAATAAATAAATAAATAAACGACCAGGACGGAGGATTCGTGACAAAAAGATCCGTGAGCTGCGATGTTTTTTAACCTGGAGAAAAGGGAAATAAGATTGATTCACAGCGACGCCAACACCGAAGCCACTAACTCCCGATGCCTCCCGCCCGTGCCCCGAATCTGACTGAGCATCGCTTATACACTTGTGATTAACCGTACGATGGGAGAAAAAATAAAATTATGCCGAGGTGCATATTAATGGTGAATATTTTGTTCCACTGATGGAGACTGAACATTTCTTTCCCCATTCTGCTCAGACTTTCACATTGATTTAACAAAACACACAGCGCGGTGGCTGCCAGCAGTGGAACAGAGCCGGGCCCCGGGCGACGGCGAGCCTGATTGTGTTCAGATAAGGACACGCTCAATTCCGCCTCGCACTATTTGCATTTTTTTTTTTTTTTTTCATCCTCCGACTTCATGCAAATTGAAAGGTATGCAGATGGACGGCATCTGATGCGAGGGGGCCAACGTTATTAGTTGAAACGATAAAGTCTCACGCATTCTACTCAAGCCCAGAGCCTGATTGGACCGTCAGGACGTTGCGGGGGAGCATGAAAAAGCGCAAAAAATATATATATATACAAATATAAGTTAAAGAAAAGAGCTGAGCGATTTTTTGGTGGGTGCCAGAAAAAACAAACGTGGGTTGTTTTTTTTTCGTGTACAGTTGTACAGTTGTTGAGGTCTGGCTCCGGCTCAGGCTCGGCCCTGAGAACTTTGCCCAGGGCTCTGCTCTGCGCGGCTCGGCCTCGCCCAGTTCTCTGAGAACAGAAAGGAGGAACAAGCCCGAGCCCACAGGAGTTGACAGGCATGTTGGGGTGAAATGCAAGCGATAGTGGGAGCGGTATCGCTCGATAAGAACCTGGAATAACAGAGTCTGGTGCCGAATATACATGGGTGGTGTAATTGTGGCGTTGCTAAAAACGGCTCTCGAGCGCCGGGCGTTAAAAGCCTCCTAATGCAACGGGATTAACGATGTGCATATCCTCTCTCACATAGACAACAACTAAATAGATGTTATGATTTGTCTTTCTGAAGATCTAACAATTTCTTGGACGGGACTGAGCTTGCCGCTTCCAACAGTATCTCGATACTGTATACACGGTTGCCACGGTGAGCCATTTACCATAAAGCCCATAATATAGGAGGCCTATCATTTCACGTAGTTCTTTAATTCACACTCTCTAAACCGCGAGCCAGGTGTGTCTGTGTGCAGCCACAGTGATTTAATATGAAACAAGAAGCCTCGATGGCCCCAATAGGTGCCAAAAAGATTGTGTGTGTGTGTGTGTGTGTGTGTGTGTGTGTGTGTGTGTGTGTGTGTGTGTGTGTGTGTGTGTGTGTGTGTGTGTGTGCGTGCATGTGTGTGCTCATCTGTGACAGCTGCACACATGCATCAGTGGGTGAGTGGGTGTTTGTACGTGTGCGCACATGTGCACGGGCACTGCATGTTCCAACAACATCAGGAGAGAAGCCGAAGACATCGGCTGAAACATTACACACCGTACGAGGGGAGAGGGAATGGGTGAGGGAGGAGAGGTGCTGGGGGAGGAGCTACTGGGTGAGGGGGACTGGGTGAGGGAGGCTCTGGGTGAGAGACATACTGGGAGAGAGAAGAACTGGGAGAGAGGGACTGGGTGAGAGAGATACTGGGTGAGGGAGGGTCTGGGTGAGAGAGTGGGTGACAGAGGGACTGGGTGAGAAAAGAGAGGTACTGGGTGGGAGAGATACTGGGGGAGAGGGAATGGGTGAGGGAGGAGAGGTACTGGGTGGGAGAGGTAACGGGTAACCCTAAAAAACCCTAAAATGCTAATCTTTCCTCCTCCTCGTCCATCTCCCCTTCCTCCTCCTTCCTCCTCCCTCCTCTTCCTCCTCCTTCTCCTTCCTCCTCCTCCTCCCTCCTCCCTCCTCCTCCTTCCTCCTCCTCCTTCCTCCTCGCTGTGTTTACTTTGCATGTAATTAATATGTTGAGCCAAATTTTACTTTATCAAAATAGTGTTTGAACATCATCAGGTTGGCGTCAGGTGCGTTCACTTGGCAGTTTTCCAAATCCACTGCCAAACACACAAACACACACACACACACACACACACACACACACACACACACACACACACACACACACACACACACACACACACACACACAAATATCTGAGCTTGTGTGTGTTCAAATTTTAATTTCAAGCACCAAGTAAATTTCCAAGTGAAAAAAAGTTTATTTTTCCATACTGAATTTATATATATATATATATATATATATATATATATATATATATATATATATATATATTATACTAATATAATTCTATTTATAAAATATAAATATCTCTTATTTTATTTTCATATTTCTCATAAATGTGTGTTTATGGGTTTTTTCTACCCATTTATACTACATCTGATTTATTTATAGAACTACTTATTATTTATTTATAGATCTACTTCTTAATTATTTATAGAGCTACTTCTTACTTTTTTTTTTATGTACTAATTTAAAGTGCATATTTAGTAGAATATAGAGTAAATACAAGCTATACTGGAGTATACTTGTTAAAAATGTCTTATAATGGTCAACAAAAGAAACCAAAAAATACATGAAAATTAAAACAACCTCTTAAATTCAACTTCTAACACCCTTAAGTGTCAATTTAATAATTTAAAAAAATGGAACACGACTTACTATATTAATTGTGAATACATCAAAAGTATATAGGATATATTCTAGGTATACTTTAAGATGGACACACTTTATTCCACGAGGGTTGTTTATAACAGGAGAGCTGCAACAAGTGGAAAACATGGATTTGAATGAATACTTCATGACTCCCATGTCACCACCGGCGGTCGGCGTCCGTTGTCCCTCGGGCGTGACAACCAGACGGGGACGCCGCGCCGGCGGGGGGAGGGATCCCGTGCCGCCGCCCCTGAAAGGTACGAGCGGGGACCCGGGCCGATGGGGCGCGTGCGCGTCCCGTACCTTGAAGTCGTCGGGCAGCAGCAGCTTGCTGGTCCTGAGGAAGCTGAGGATGTAGCGGAAGATCTCGCCGTCCCGGTCGATGAAGTAGTGCTGCTTCAAGCTGTCCAGCACGATGGGCTCGGTGCCGTTGAACAGGCGACTGATTCTGAAAATTGAAACACGCGCACACGCAGGCGCGCCAGCGCACACGCACACACACACACACACAGGACACACACACAGACGCATAATGGAATGAGCTGGCTGTCTTCAAATGCATGAAACAATTACCCTCCATTTATTTTTCAATTTTATTAGTGCTAAGCTTGAAATGCATTAGCATCCCAGGTTGAAACAAGGGGCTCAAGGCGCCGTTCCTCCATTTCCAGACCCGTTTGAAGTGTCCCTTCTGCTGAGAGATTACGACAACACACACACACTTACCGCTTGTACTTACAGAAATTAATGGCACAAGTTCAACTTTACAGCTCTATTATTCCGTCTGTCAGCCGGGACAAAATGAAACGCGGGAATTTATGCGACGGGCGGCCGCTGGATGAGAACACGTACATCACCTGCGTTTCCCTCCGCGGCGGCACCGGGGCTGGAATGCAAAGAGGAAGCCTCCACGCCCCGGATACGTACCATATAATACATGTATATATAATGTATGGAGAATATAAATGGCCCTGTTGCCGAGAATTTGTTAAGGACGCGCTTAGGGACAAGCCGTGCTCAGCAGTTTGCACTGCGTCTTCGCTGCGTCCGTGGGAGACGTTTCTAGACCTTTAAAGAATTGTTGAGCGTGCGAGAGGAGCAGCGAATGTGGTCGTGCGTTTGTGGATATTAAGCATCCCGAGCGGCGTGCATCGTCTGCCCCCGTGCACCTCTGTCGAGGGTCCTTTTGTCCCTGTGCCGTGCACAAAAAGTGTTTGCGATAAGATGTGAAGGTGGTGTGAAAAGTGACCGGAAACCGCCCTTCATAAATATGTTTGGAGACGTGTGTTTTGGGAGAAAAGGGACGAACTTAATGAAATTTCACCCGAAAAAGAAAAAAACAACATCATTCTGTGTGTGTGTGTGTGTGTGTGTGTGTGTGTGTGTGTGTGTGTGTGTGTGTGTGTGTGTGTGTCTGTGTGTACGTGCGTGCGTGTGTGCATGCGTGCATATCTGTGTGTGTGTGTGTGTGTGCGTGTGTGTGTGTGCAGGCGTGTCTGTGTGGGTGTGTGTGTGCGTGCGTGTGTGTGAGTGATGAAGTCAGTGAATATAAATACGTTGCGTTGGTTAAAAAAAAAAAAAGAAAGAAAAAAAGAGGAATCACTCGCACCGTGCTTCACCAATGTGTTGATATGTCACACTCAATTACACGCGCGGTAACCGCGCACGACATCCAATCACATCAGATTAATCCATGGATTTATTTTTTGCCTGATTTTTCGGAGATAAAAAAAAACAAAAACAAAACAACCAAAGACGACCAGTGTTCTAAAAAGCAACTCCGGTGATTATTGGTTGTTCAGTGGGCGCCACACTCACTGTACCTTCAGTGTTTCCTATCAGATCAGCTTGTTTTGAGACGCGACACGAGGCTCCGGGGGCTTGACCGTCGCCTTCTGAATTCACACTTAAAAAAAAACAAATGAAGCTTCTTAAAAATTATTGATAAGATCTCCGTCTGTTGAGACACCTGTGGCTGCCCTGTGTCCACGGCCGACCCCCCCACCCCCCGCACACCTCCCACACATGGAGTTGTGGGAGATGGAGGAGTCGTGGTGGAGCTGCTACGGGGGGCTCATCAGCACCAGAGCTGGAAATTGCTGTAATCTTTAAGCTTTCACCGGAGCGAGGAACCCTGACCCTGGAGAGACGCCGGGACAGATATTAACGTCCTCCCTCGTCCGCGGTGCCTCTCTCTCTCTTTCTCTCTCTCTCCGGCCCTCAGCCACAGGCTCCCTCTCTCCCGGCTTTACAAAAAAATAATAATAATAAAAATAAAAATAAATAAATAACCAACCACCTTGAAGCAGCTCCTCGTGTTCATTTACAAAAGTGTAATATCACATGTTGAATAAAGCGGCAAGCTCGTCATTCGTCACTCCTCCAATGTCTCCAATTTGGGCATTTTCTTATGACGCCGCTGGAGAAATTCTGCAGCACTTAAAAAATGAAACACATAAACATACTCTCCACCGTTCATCACACTTAATAAATAACTCTATTATTATTATTATATTTTTTTTTATCTTTTTTTTGTCTTATTATCTCTCTCGGCACAACCTGCACCGGACCGCCTGTTCTGCACCAACACGCCAAACTAATAATTTATCCCGCGGATCTGTTGAGCGTATAACCTCCTTAACGGCTTCTCTGCACATTTCCATCGACTCTGCGAGAAACAGCTTTTGGCAGGGCACGGCGTCGCCGGCATTATCATCATTTTGATGTAATCGGCTCTTTGATCATGGTAACGGGCTCCTCGGTCAGCAGACAAAAAACGCCGACGCGCGGGGGATTACGCCGCCGCAGCCGTCAAGCGTCGTTTCGGGGGGCGACGGGCGAGAGGGGGAGCTGCGCCGGGAGTGCCAACGAAAAAAAAACAAAGCCGTCGCCGTCCCGCTCCGAGACTAATCGGGGACAATTTCCAGGACAGGGCTGTGGCGGCGGCGGCGGCTGCTGGAATTAATCTGGTGTATCAGGTATCTGCTGACCCCACAATGCCCAGCCCATCACGTCGGGTTAGTACTGTGGGGGTTTTTTTTTTGGTTATTTTTTTTTAGGTGACTGTATAAAGAAGCAGAACAAAGATGGTCCTCCCTCTCGCTCTCCTCTCCCTTCTTTTATTTCCCTTTCTCCCTCTCTCTCTCTCTCCGTCTCCATCCTTCTCCCTTACTCCCTTTCTCTCTGGAAATCGATGCAAAATGCTTTATAAAAAACCAATACTCATCTCCCTGTTTGGCCCGAGGTGTTCCTTTCTCATATGGTCTTGCAATTCTTCCAGCTAGAATTTCACCATACCCCTCCAGGCTAACTCTGTTTTTCATCTCCACTTTTTTAAAAAGCAATTAAAATGCTGCCTGTTTTTCTTTTTCTTTCACTCCTAACCCCCCTCCCTCTTTTTCTCTCGCTCTCTCGTTCTCTCTCTCTCTCTCTCTCCCGCTCCCGCTCTCTCTCTCTCTCTCTCTCTCTCTCTTCTCTCTCTCTTCTCTCTCTCTTCTCACTCTCTCTCACTCCTCCATTACTCCCTTGGTCTGAGTTTATTTTTTCTTTCTTTCTTTTGGTAAAAAGCACTGATTGGGGAGCCACACATCCAGAGAAACACACCCCTATTCCTTGCACTTCCTCTATTCTTTCTGGCAGGTGGAGCAAGAGAGAGAGAGAGAGAGAGAGAGAGAGACAGAGAGACAGGAAGAGCAAAGAAAGACAGACATTAAAAGGCAAAGAGTAATTTGGAGAGAAAAAATATAGAATGAGCCAGAGTGAAAGAAACGGAAATAGAGGAGGAGAAAAAACTGAGAGAAAAAAGGAGGGAACAGAGACATGAATGAATGGGTGGATGGATGGATGGATGGATGAATGGATGGATGGATGGGTGGATGGATGAATGAATGGATGGATGGGTGGATGGATGAATGGACGTATGGATGGATAAATTGGTTGGCTGGATGGATGGATGGATGGGTGGGTGGGTGGACGGATGTATGAATGAATGAATGGCTGGATGGATGGATGGATGGGTGGATGGATGGATGAATGGATGGATAAATTGGTTGGTCTGGTGGATGAATGGATGGATGGATGGATGGATGAATTAATGGATGGGTGGATGGATGGATGGATGGATGGATGGATGGATGGGTGGGTGGATGGATGGATGAATGAATGGATGGGTGGATGGATGGGTGGATGGATGGATGGATGGGTGGATGGATAGATGGGTGGGTGGATGGATGAATGGATGGATGGATAAATTGGTTGGTCTGATGGATGGATGGATGGATGGATGGATGGATGGATGGATGGATGGATGGGTGAATTAATGGATGGGTGGGTGGTTGGATGGTTGGCTGGATGGATGGATGGATGGATGAATAAATGGATGGGTGGATGGATGGATGGATGGATGGATGGATGGATGGATGGATGGAAGTAAGCATGCAATGAAGTAATTTAGTAACTTTAGAAAGCAAAGTGGGAATTAGGCAAGAAAGGGAGGAAAGGAATGAATGAATAAAGGAATGATGGAAAGAACAAAGGAATGGAACAAGGAAGGAAGGAATGAAAAAAGTCAGGAAAAGAGGAAGAAATTAAGGAAGCAAGAAAGGAAGGAAGGAAGGAAGGAAGGAAGGAAGGAAGGAATTCCTTTCTTCAGGATGGTAGGATGGTAAAACTGGGAGGCAGGAGGGAGAAAGAGTTACAGAGAAAGGTACAGACGATCAGAGAAGGTGGAGGTGTCGGGAGGAGGTGGGTGTCCATGAAGGGTGGAGCAGGGCGGCAGGTGGTGGGTGCATCCACCAGACCCCCCACCAGCTGCTCAGAACTCAGAACCGAGACACGGGCGGGCGGAGGCGGGCATCGGGCAGAAACATCCCGGCTTCCACCAGGGCCGGTGCCGTCCTCGTCCGACGGGCCGTCAGGGAGCAGAGCTGCCTGACGGAAGCTCCTCCAACAGCGGTCCCCAAAACAAAGACTCGGGCCCCGGAGAGAGGATTCTGTTTAATGTGGGTACGCAGAGTTAAAGCACAGAGTTCTGGCTCCGAGCGACCCAAGGCGTTTTAACTCCGGGTCCCGGATCGGCCGCGTTCGGAACCGCGGAACGCCCCGAATGACAGAAAGCCTCTCACCGCTTTTTAATGTATTAATAACCAGATTGGAATATTAACGTTGCCATGCATCATTTATCAGACGGTTTTGGTCCGTAGCGGGTTCGAATAAGTACATTTTGTTGGCGGCTTCAAACCAGCTGCACATCACAGTCGCAGCTGAAACTTCTATCGGGATCGCTGGCATTAGCGGACGGAAAATCACAATTCATGTGCGTCTTCAATCATTTGCTCAGCAGCTGTTTGAGAACTTGGTGAAATCCGATGAGAAATGATGGAAATAAGTCGGAAGAGGTCAGAAGGTAAAGCCGTTTTCCTGTTGGTGTTTTACGAGCAGTAGGTGTTGGATCGATCCAGTTGGAATATGTACTCAACGCTCTCCCAATGTTTTCCCGTCTCACGCGTCTTAATCGCCACCCCATCTGTTGTTAAATGACGACCAACGAGACCAACGGACACGGAAATAAACCCGGCGTGCACCCTGACACCTCCGGCCCCCGGGGAGACGCCCTCTGCCGCGAGACGAGGAACGAGCCGGTCCTTTCGAAATATATATATAACTATTTTTTTTTAAAAAGCAAAGAAGTCGCCTTATCTCTGACACGTTTGCCCTAGTTTTCTCGGCGTCTCCTCGAGTGAATAGTGCGATCATCCCCTTTGAGAGCTGCACAGAGCGAGCATCAATGTTTCATGGTCCCCGTCCCTTAATCTGGCCCGCACAGAGGAAGATGAATCGCCGCACATTAGTTACTAGACTAAGTTTCTCTTCGCACGCTGCATTATTAAGGGCGCAATCTATTAAAAGTGATCATCGACGTAAAATTCTTTTTAACCTTGTTCCCTTTTAATTGTCAACTTTTGGAGTTTTCCGGGTGGCGGTGGTGGCGGCGGCGGCGGCGGAGGGGGGGATGGGGGGGTAGGGGAGCGGGGTTGCGGTGGGGTGGCTAAACACCGCATATGCTCTGGCTATTCCACTGTAATTGTTTTGCTTTCTGCTGTCAGCCATTATCCTAATTCACACAAAGGGGCTCCTCCTTCCACTGGCTTCAGTGGAAAGTGCAGCCCCGGGGCAAACTGCAGACTGAGGAGGCAGGAGGGGAGAGAGAGAGAGGGAGAGAGGGGGGGGGAGAGAGGGAGGGAGGGAGGAGGGGGGGGGTGGAGAAAAGATGATGGAGGCGAGAGGGAGATGGGGGAAGAAACGGAAAGATGTAGAGATAGAGGAAGAGGGGTCTGCGGAAAAAAAAAGAAAACGGAGAGAGAGGCGAAGGATGGATTGGGGGAAAGGGGAAGCCGGAAAGAAAGAAAGTGGAGGAATAAGCTGAAAGCGAAAAACAGAGAGAGAGAGAGAGAGAGAGAGAGAGAGAGGGAGAGGGGGGAAATGTGGAAAAAGTGAAAATAGCAGAGAGGGGTCGGAACCGACGCTCGGCACCGACGCTCGGCACCGACTCTCCAGTCTGACTGTACCAACCGCTGTGGACACTGTAGCTGCACCAATCACTGAATATCTACTGTTAGTATCAGACTGAGGCTCCACGAGGTGATGGGCATCACCACAGCAACAACAACAACAACAATGATGACAACAGCAACAATAATAACAACAACGATGACGACAACAACAACAACAACAACAACAACAACAACAACAACAACAAAGACAGCAACGTAAAAATTCGACCAGCAAAGACACTCTTCAAGCCGTACTTTGAATCTTCTTCATCATCCCGAAAACCCCCTAACCCTAACAACGCTGTTCCTCATTTAAAAAAATGTAATTCATCATCGCCGGGGCTGTTACATAAACATAACACAGGGACGGATCACAGCGTAAAAAAACCACAACAACAATAAGCCGTCCGCTGAGATGGGTTTGTGTTTCCCGTGGAACGCAGAGCACCGTCAGGACGAGGGGAAACATTTGGAGACATTTGTCGGGGATTTCCTGCCGGCGGAGTACAAAGCGGGTCATCTCCTGTGGTCAGCGGAGCAGAATCTTCCAAGCAGATAGGGTAGGTTCACCTCAGCTGACACGGCGTGCTGATGGCACCGGTTAGGACGCCGGTGCGACAGCAGGCGTTTTACAGGCGTTTTACAGGGAGGAGCGTGTTCCCACAACGCGCTCAGCTCCAGCGCTCTGCCCCTTCTCACAGCGCGACCTATGAACCGTAGCCCTTCCGCATGATGACGCCAGCAACTCTCACTGTTGATTCCAAGAAAGGACTTAGCGTCCCCGATCCGAGACGTGTTTGAAATGTAACCATAACCTCTAGAAACGACCCCCCTCCCATGTTTTGGGAGTTGAGGTGGGTGTCAAAGCCTCCCGGCATGTCAACATGTTGACATCCATACAGAGTTCCTTCAGGAGTCTCGTCACAGCAAAATTGTTCACACCCTCAACACTGAAACATAGATAAAATAGTTCACGTGAGGTTTGCTCACGTGCACCAAGCCCTCGAATTAATATAATGCAAATAATTACTATTTTTGGAAATAACTTGTCTTGATGATGACTTGATGAAGTGTCATTTCAAAAAATACTAAAGTTTGATGATGTAAGTAATTGTTAAAATGAAATTAAAGCGCCTGTATGTGTAAAACTTGCATTAACCTCATGGCTTGGGAGGGAAAGTTGTCGTGCGCTCACACTCAGTTCACTCACATCCATGTGAGTGAATTGTCCCAACAACCAGATCAAACCTGGCAACCACGATTTAACCATTTACCCACTTAGATGTAATAATAACAAAGATGCAATTTTCCACATTAAAATCTCAAACTAAGATTTCAAAAATAAATATACATAATCACACTCAGAATAATGTCATCCAGCAGCTTATTAAATATCTGATATTTCAAAATATCAACAGGGAAAATATTCAGGTAAAAATGTCCCATAAAATTCACATAAAATCATAAAATACCTTGTAAAATGTCTCAGTACAGAACAGCTGATGGCATGCTTGAAAAATACATTATTATTATTATTACTATTATTATTATTATTGAAAAGACACTGTGGGGGTTCCTACCTGGAGTCTGGGTACTTGGTGAGCGTGGCCAGGCTGCTGGTGTACATGTGTCCGCCGACGTCGATGTGCACGGGGGCGTTGGCCTTGGTGAGCTGGGCCGGGAGGGGGATGCCCTGGGTGGCCAGGGGGGAGACGGGGGACCGTGTCAGAGACAGGCGGGACATGCTTCTTCCTTCCTGAAAGCAGGTGTACAGGAAAGCCATGGAAGAAACAATGAGAAGAGTGGAGAAGAAGGAGAAGAAGATGATGAGGAGGAGGAGGATGATGAGGAAGAAGAAGGAGGAGAAGAGGATGAGGTAGAAGAAGGAGAAGGAGAAGGAGAGACTCTAGTCCACGACATGCACCCGTGCGTCCCCGGGTCCCATCAGATCACCTCCGTGCCCGTCTGCTCGGGAATCGAGCGTAGGAATTACTGCCAGCGCTCTAATTAAGTGTGTTTGCATCTTTTCATTCTGCACCGGGGGCGAGGATCGGAGGATGGGAGGATAGGAGGGATAGGAGGGATAGGAGGGATGGGAGGAGAGGAAGATAGGAGGATGGGAGGGATGGGAGGAGAGGAGGATGGAAGGATGGGAGGATGCTTGTTAGGGGGAGCAGCTATAGGTGTCAGCCTCTGGGGGGGCGTGGGGGGTGGGCAAAACAAACTGCTGCTGCAATATTCTAATTAAAGGTCGCCTTGTGCGTGAGACGTGATGTGCCCAGACGCACCGCGGCCACCAATCTGGGAGCCAGGAATCGGGGGCACCCGCAACTTTGTTCTTGAAATGCACGTACACACACACACACACACACACACACACACACACACACACACACACACACACACACACACGCACGCGCGCGGAGATGGGGGTTATCCCACCTCATACACAAACGCCAAACTGGCTTGTTTACGTTTAGGAGGTGGCATCTGAGGTGTGTGACACGCATAGCTCCCGAAATTTTAACCCCTTGAGGACTAATAAAGTCTCGTTTTATTTTGTCTTAACTTATCTCACCCCATCCGATTTTAACGTCACTCATAGGAGATGTGGCTGAAATACCGCCCTGAGACGCCTGTCGTAAAACAAATAAATTAATTAAAAAAAAAAAAAATGAAGTGAGAGTTAAAATCCTGGGACTGGATGTGGCGTTAACGAATCAGATTCCAGTAAAGATGTCAATCAGTTTAGGGGGGATAATTGCGGTGAATTCAGACTAAATCCCCGCTAAATAAAAGATAGCAGATCCAGCACTACTACTGCTGCCACCGCACAAGTTATTTTTGTTTCTGGTGGATTCCTGGGGGTTGTGTTACGCACCGGTCCCTGTTTGGGCACCGCAGGTCACCGGTACAACGGAAGTCAGTAAAAGTCTGTTGTTGTTTTTCTCCCCTAGATAAAAAAAAAATAAAAAAAATAAAAACTTCCCTTCAGTCAATTCACCAATGTCTGTCTTAAGGATCACTGGTATATGACAAGTACATTCGAACGCCCTGGACGGTCAACTCATTAAATTGGCGTCTGTATATTTTGCAATTGGTGAGAAACGGTGTTCTCAGAGGCCCCTTTCAGACTGCTTCTCTTCGCCTTGGGCACAAGGTGAAAGTACATTTTCCAGGGTGTTGCCCGTCTCACGACGCCCCGAGCAGTGCAAGCATCCGACGCACGCACGCACGCACGCACACACACAGACACACACACACACAGACACATAAAAACACACACGCACACACACACACACACACACACACACAGGCCTACCGGATGAAATTTCACGCTTTCATTTCAGGCGGGGGCGAAAAAAAAAACTTGGAGAGAATGGAGAAGTTTGGGGGTGGGGGCGGTGGGGGTCTCCCAAAGGCGATAATAAGGGAAATAGTATTAAATCCCCCCCCCCCCCCCCCCCGTCTCTTCTGTGCGCCCTCCACCCACCCCCACCTCCCTCTCAAAAGAACCAATCAATCGATAAATCGATCAGCCAGCGTCACAGTGAAACAGACGCGGTCAATGACGCGCGGGCGCTCGCTTCTCCAACCATTCCTCTCACGCACAAAACGACTTTTTTTTCCCCTCTCTCTCTCTCTCAACTTTGCCATTATTACCTTCGGTGGCAATATTTGACTCGATCCTGAAAATCAAACATGGGTTGAACATTGTTTGTTTAGATATTGGATTCAACCAGAATATTAAACAAATTGACAGCACATCACCGCCTTCACACCCCCGGGCTCGACAAAACCAAGTCAGTTGCGTTGACTACAGCCATCCCAGCGCTCCGCTGGGTTAAGACCGGTCATAAACCCTCTCTGCCCCCCGCCAAAAAAAAACAAAACTGAAAAAGGAAATAAGAGCCCAACATGGCGTCTGATTCCTGCCCTTACAATTAGAAACGTTAGACGCAAGACTTGATCCATTTAAGGGAATAAACCCCAAAGAGCGCCACGAGCAGCAGCCCGGCGCCCCGGCGCCCCGGCGGCCGGGCGGCCGGGCGGACCGGACCGGAGACCCCACGACACCAGGGGTGGGAAAAAAACAAAATCCAAACACCTAACAACGTGAAATGTGCTCGCAGCAGTAGGTCCTCCAGTCATATCGGGTGTTTTATTATTATTATTCTTTTTTTTTCCTTTTTCTTTTTCTACCGTACCGTCTCGAACATCGCAGGGGTCCGGAGGGGGGACAAAATCCGCGTCGGCGTCAAAATCCGTCCGAGTGGCTCCCTGTCTCCGGCTCCTTTTCCTCCCCGTTCGCGTCCACCACCCCCCCCCCCCCCCCCACCCACCTGCCCCCACCCCCCTAAAAAAAAAATAATAATAAAAAAAAAACAACAAAAAAAAAAAAACAACCCAACAACACCACCGCCGCGCACCGGGCAACGGAACCGCGTGTAAGCGCGCAGGGTGCTGTAGCGCGCAGCGCACGCCGGGGTCCGTCTCCAAACGTCTGCGGGGCGGCGGGAGGAGGCGGCGGGTGGAGGCGGCGGGTGGAGGCGGAGGGGGAGGGGGGGGGGGGGGGGGAGAGAGACGCGCGGAGCTCCGGCGGCGCGGCGCGCACGGGGGAGGCTGCAGCGTGCGCTCCTACCTTGAACATGGATGGATCCGCTTCCCCGTCTCTGCTACTTCAGACGCGCTGCTCCGGGTTCCAGCTTCTTCCTCTGCGGGGCTTTCGCGTTTTCCTTTCCTTTTTTCCTTTTTTTTTTTTCCTTTTTTTTTCCTTCTTTTATATTATATATATATATAAATATATATATATATATTTATTTTTTATTTTTTTATTTTTTGGTCTTTCGCTAAAATAAAATAAATAAAAAAACCTGCCGCTTTGTCCTGAGAATAAGAATTAGAATAAGAAAAAAGAAGGAGAAGAACAAGAACAAGAAGAGAAAAGAAGATGAAGAAGAAGAAGAAGAAGAAGAAGAAGAAGAAGAAGAAGAAAGCCAGTAATCCCGTCTCCAAATAACAGAGCTAAAAAAGACTCCTGGCTCCGGGCTGGCCCCCAGACGCCTCTGGGGCTGAGGATTAGGCTGCAATCAGCTCAACTCCAACTCTCCAAGCAGGCACCGCGCATACTCCTCTTTCTGGAAATTATGACTGCACACACAATAGAATAGAATAACTTGTGGTATTTCTTTTTTTTCGAGCAAAAGTGAAACAAGGAGAAGAAGAATAAAAAAATAAAAAAATAAAAATAAAAAGAAGAACCAGAGCCGGTTTAAAGTTCTGTCTTTCAGAGAGGTTTCTTTCTTTTTCGTTTTTCTTTTTTTTTTTTGAGGCTCTTGTGGTGTCAGTCGCTCAGTAGATTTAGAGCAGGAAAAAGCAGATTTTAATCATTGTCATTTCGTTCTGATGCAATAGGTCCCCGGGCGTTTCCAGCTAGTAGGCATGAATTTCCATCTCGAAGCCTTGGATCAATTTGGAGTAAAATGAAAAAAAAAAAAAAAAAAGAATCAAGTCGAGACTGCCAGAATCCCTCAGTTTAGTGATGGTTAACTTGTTGAGAATAATAATAATAATAATAATAATAATAATAATAATAATAAAGTCTCTGGTAAAAAATAAAATAAAAAAATATGCTGAAGATGCAAATAGGCTATTTTATCCCTGCAACACTTTTCCCTTCTCCCTTAATGTCTCCGAGGCAATTGCAACAGCAAAATCTCCTGCAGGCCATTAAAAGCGAATGACGCCTGTCGACATGCACGCTGCTGCTGCAGAAAAGCCTCACAACCTGCCTGCAGCCACACGCACCATTTCAATTATGGCAGCAGGCTGGATGGAGATGTCTGAGAGGAGGGCTCCCAACCCATGCAGAGAAGGGGAGGCAAGGTTGACTTATGAAAATAAATAAATAAATAAATAAAAAATATCTGGATGAATATTGATATATTTTATTCTAAACATTTGTATGCACAGTACCCCCCACCCCCCCCCCCCCCCCACCCCCCAAAAAAAAAAAAAAAAAAAAATGTAGGCCAATAGCCCCAAGTTTTGCACAAAAGTAAGAGTCTTGTGGCACCTAGAGCCTGGATTGTCTTGTCTTCCTGTGTGCAGGTGCTCAAACTGACGACTTGGTTATTTATTTATTTGCATGTTTGTTTATATGCGTGTAAATAAGTGTGAATAATTGATGCAGCATTGAGCCTGGTAATTAGGCTGCTGCGCTCCATCCTGGGAGAGGAGGAGGGGGGGCTTCGTTTCTTGATATCTGGCGCCAACCAGTGTTGGGAATTATTATTGGTCCCCCAAAAAATAAAATAAAAACAGATAAATAAAGGGCAAAGGTGTAGATTCTGAAGGGGGTGAGGGGATTGTAACCTTACCCGATAACCAGAACAGGTCAATACAGCCCCTCTCCCGGTATAAATTAACGTGTTCGCAAAGAAACAGGCAACGACAGCATGTTCAAGCGCATCGGGCCTCGATACGTGTTCCCCCGATTTTCTCGTCATGGTGAACGAAAAAGTAGTTACTGTTGTAAAACATGATAACATTGTTGTGGTGTGATTTAAGCAGCCACACCCGCCTTGGGTCTGGTCAGCGGGGCCCGGGAGCAGGGGGCGGCCGTGCACCTGTTGTTCACCAGCGCAACCGATCCCGGCTCGTTACGTCTTGCCGCTCTATCCAACAAACGGGTGTGTTTGTACCATCATGGCCAGTGTCTCTGTGTCGACGAGCCCCGAGATGAGCCACGGCGTGTGGCCAAGCCAGCGGCGTGTGGCGGGCGGAACTGCCACAATTGTTGTTTTTTTTCCTCAATCCGTCTCTCATTAGCAAGCAAAAAAAAAAAACCAAAAAACACAATTTTATTTTCAACCCCATCCCCTGCAAACTCATCCCTTGGGCCCAATTTGGTGCTTTTACTATGCATTACTTGCGATGTGTATATCTTGTTTTGTTGGTCTTTCCCCCTTATAATCCGGGAGAAAGCATCATTTAAAAGCCATTTTGGAAATTAAAAAAAAGATGTGAGCACATCCCTGGACCGTCCTAGAATGGTAGACCTAAACCCCGAGTTATGCCCTTGATGAGGGGCTCGCCTCTTTCCTTTTCATCGTTCTTTGTTCCGGACCATGATTGATGAATGTGAATAAAAAATAAGAAAAGGAAAGTCAGTCAAAAGTCATCTCACTCGCAGATATTCAACGATATACAAGGAATCCATCTTTCCATTATGCATCAGCCTCATTACGAGCCACCGTGGCTCCCCTCAGCTTCTGGCTTTGAGGGCTCGGGCCTTCTGGCTCAGATTTGTTGTTTCCAGGGGTACACACTGGAGGCAAAACTGAATTTTTTTTCTCATTAAAGTAACAACCCCGGAGTTAGCTCAATTACACCAAGCATGCAGGGATGTTGTAAATTTAAAGATTTAAATAGCTTACAAAGTTGCCCGGAGCCCCATCAGTTAATTTCCTTAATTTATGGATTTTAGCGGAGTGTCTAATGTAAAAAGACAAGAAGTAGGTCATCTTGTTGATTTACATGCAGTTTATATTTTTATGAGCAGGACTAATATCTGTCTTCCTGACCAGTCATCTGCTATAAGACAGTCCACATGCACATTTTGTATTTGTTTGTTCTTGCTAAACTCAAACTCCAAATCTTTTAAAGCCACCAATTACAAATCCACATTCTGTCCTTCAGGGTTAAAAAAAAAGAAAGAAGGAAAAACGAGATCTGATTATGATACTTGACCCAAGTAATAGGATTACTAGTGGTTGGTTTTCCAAATGCATAAGCCTCAGAGATAAGACTCTACGTTTTAATTCCCATCAAAGCAGTGTTCCGCCAAATTTCTCGTATACACTTGAGATATTTGGCTTTAACAGCATCTGGACTGATGGCTGTAGAATCACATTTAACTATGCACATGAGGTGTAAAAGAAATATTGAACAGTAAATATCTAATGAAAATAATTCAACATATGACTGCTCCTTCAGAGATCATATGCTAATGAGGAGGAGCATACATAAATGCATGACCTTATGAGAACAATTACTTAGCCCTAGGTCCTAAAGCAGGTGCCATGATTAGCGTTGCCTCTCTTTCGTGTGCTGCCCCTTTTTCTGGGATCCATATGTTGATTTTTTTTATGTATTTTTTATTGCAATTTAAATATAAAAAAGGCTAATCCGGTGTCAACCAGTAGGCCTGACTGTCATCATTCTACACATGATGGGCAGTGAGGAAAACAGGGATTCAGAATCTGTCTACGCAACGGGTGGGGAACCTTTTTCCTGTTTTGTTCCAGATCAATATTTACATATACAATAGTGGACCATAGAATACTATGAACTATTAGTATTATTATTAATAATAATAATAATAATAATAATAATAATAATAATAATAATAATAATAATAATTCATATATATATATATATATATATATATATATATATATATATATATATAGTATATATAAAATACGATTAAATAAAGAACAATATAGGCTGTTCATTTATTTCATTTTCCATGGCAAGGTTTCATCATTTTGGTCAACAAATTGTTGCTAAATAGGGTACGACTGACTGCCCTTTAAAAATGGAAAAACACCGTTTATATCAGATGTAGGAAACACAGTTGGCCGTGTGGTGCTGATTGGAGGGCCATAACTGGCCCGGGAGCTGGAGGTTTCCCCAACCACATTTCTTCTGGGTACTGAGTTCACTGAGGTACTCCTCTTTTAAGAAACATACACAACAGAGCCAGCACAGCTACGAATACCAGAGTTTTTCAATTTCACAAATGAAAAATTTTAGATATATTTGTCTAATGGTTGACGCATGTTAAAAAAAAAATTAATAAATAGAAATCGAAACAAGGTACTAATTTCCTAAACAATGTGTTGTCGACTGGTTGTGAGACTTCATAGCAGTGATCTCGTTAATAGTAAATGCCGCTGTGGGCCTGTTTTGCTGTGCCTCTTGGTGTAATTTTTGATGCGATCCTCTGCAACTAGGTCAGGACCTATCCCAGCAGCAGGCAGTCAGCCGCTGGTAAGAGCACTGTGCAGCATAGTACCACCTACTGGTAACCTGCAACACTGGGAGGAGCACGCCATCACACTGGGACTTACAGTATGTCACATAGTGGTGAGTTGTGCAACGGGGAGCATATCGTAACAATATACATGAATGATAACCATATGAATGTGGGGGGGAATTAGAAAATGAATGCACTTTAATCGACGCAGACTGCAAAGTCAACCCCAACCCTAACCCCCACCCTTACCCCCTCCCCAACCCCCACCCTAACCCCAACCCTTACCCCCACCCTAACCCTAACCCATCTATAAATATACAACGATAGGTTGCTCATTATCATTAAGGCCACATCCATGCACTCATCCAACCTCTGTCATTATCTCTTATTCTCGCACTCACCCTTCCTCAAAGGCGTCTGCCCACTCTGTGTTCCCCTCTGCACCCACCCCCACCCCTCCATCACCCAGGTCACCGGCAAACTGTACCTGTGCGCCGAGGTAAGAACTGTAACTCTACACATGATGGAGTCACATCCTCTGTGCCAAACACCAGCATCTGAAGGAGCCTCTTTCAAGCACTTCCAGTCTGAATAACACTCCCGTATTCCGCCTCCGGCAAGTGGAGAAAGTTTGAGAAGAACATTCAGAACTTGCTTTAAGTAATCTGCATGCCTCGTGGAGCCCGGTTGCTGTCAATCGCTGCCTTCTCGCAGCCATTTGACATTCTGCTTGATGTCGATTTGTGTCTGAGGTGCAGCAGCGACGCTTATTGTTCATTATTTCAGAGAGAGCAACGGTGGTGTCAGTTTATTAATAGCATGTGTGGGGTTGTGTTGCACACAAACACCTAACAAGCACAGCTATTCCCCCAAGTGCCTAATGCCAGCAATTAATTTTTTTTTTTAAAGCCGAGAGCCGAGCTCTCTGAAGCCGAATTCAGAGAGCTCCTTGTTGCTGTAAAAAAAAATTTTTATATAATATCACACCCAGTTTTACAGGTAGTATTACCATGACCGTCTCACAGTCAGGTCTTATTTTACCTGATAACAATATGTTGGGTTGAAGCATCTTGAAAAACCAGCTAAGAAATGACCAGATACCAATAATAGTTAGGGCCTCTATCTTACCGTAGGGCCCATTTTTATTATTTTTTTTTTACTTTTTACATTCTCGTGTCCTATAGATTGTCTTACTGTAACATTGTCTTACGGTAATAAATGAGTAAGTGATGCACCACTTCCTCATTTATTTTTCCAATCATATACAGATCAACTTCAACTTCATTCTAACAAAAAATAAATATAAAATACCTTTGTGCCTTGGCTAGACAATCTCATTTGCTGCCCCCATGTGGTCTGAGGCTCTAATCACAGAGTATGCACAGAGCAAAACTTCCTCCTCCACACCTGAGCAAAGAAGAGCGGAGGCCCCGAGGCTAGCGGAGGCCTTTTCCAGGGTGTTAGGGCGGTTGCCAACGGTTACCGTACCATCACACCCACTCCTTTGTTGTCGTACAATGGCTTGTTGGGATAATGGCGTTTTCAAAGGTGTGCGTGGGTGTGTCAACTCGATAGAACAACAGGAGTAGTATCGCGTGTAAATGGAGTCGGGCATTTTTGATTATTTCATCAAACAGGAAAAGGAGGGGAGGGGGGTTGTACCCGCTGTCTTCCAGGACGGCGCGTCCCTCGTACCGACTGGTAACTGGCATCCAAACAGTCGGTGACAGGCCTCTATTGTGAGAGCACGGCTTTTCTGAAATTCTTTCATAATCCTCTGCAATGTGTTTTTCTGCTGCTGGGCTAAAGTCGTCTTGGTGACTTCAAACATCAACCCTTTGAATGTGTGAACAGAGGGAAACCGTTCAGCAGGCAACACTTTGGCTGCCGCTGCGACTGTTTGGTTAGCGATAACAATGCGGAGAGCGCCATGTCTCCAATCACATCTGTTATGCATCGCATATTATTCCTCCTGTTCTCATGCCTCGGAGGGAGACCCCGGCACCAGAGAGCAAAACCCCCAGCCCGGGCCCTCGTTAGAGCACATGTGTCAGGGCTGCATCGGGCCCCCCGGGCCCCGACGTACGCTTTGCATTCGAAACCATCCGTCACCGACGCTGTCACTCCGAGGCGTCATGCCATCGCTGCCGCCGAGCCGAGCGGGGCCGATGTACGCGGCTCGTGGTGCGCACCTCTCTCTCCCCGGGAGGCGGGGGCGGGGGCGGGGGCGGGAGGCTCCTTCTCTGGCGGTGTTGTCGTGACTCGGAACGGCCGGCGACTGCGGCTGGAGTTCCCCCCCGTCCCTTTTTTGTGGGGAGCGGAGCCGCCCGACAGTTTGTTTTTGATGTGTCTTTTGAAGGCCTGCGACTTTGTCACCGCCGAGGCCTCCGCACTGACACGGCGGGGGAGGGGGGTGGGTCACTTCAGCCTGTAAAAAGAGAGACAGACAGAAAGAGAGAGAGAGAGAGAGACAGAGAGGGGGAGGGAGGGATGGAGACAGGGGCGGAGGGGGAAGGGTGCGAGCGAGTGTGGCCAGCGCCCGGGGCCACGGGGAGAGTGCTCTGTGCAGCAGACTGCCTGATATGGACGCAGGCTGCTGGCTGATGACATTTTCTGGTCCCAACATGCAATCCCACCAACTTTAGTCGGCGGGGGAAAAAAAAACAAAAAAAACAGTTTTCACACACTAAAGGGCGCCTCTTTTTTGTTTCATCCACACAAATAAAGCTCCATTGTTGCGCGCCGTCGTCATCAACTCTCGCGGCGAACGGGAAAAAACCGCAAAAATACGATTTTTGCACTCACCAAGGGTGGGGGAAGGATTTATAAATTGTGTCATATCATAATGTATCGAATTGTGTGGTTGTAGTTGCACGGATTAGATGCGCTTCACCAAATGAAGCCAGTTCTGCTGTTGCACTGGCGCCAGATTTGCCTACGCTGACGTTTTCTTTGAATTGAATCCAGCGAGCTTCATCTACAGTAGTTGTTATGGCCCAATTACAGCCTGATTTATGTTCCGGGCACCGAACGACAAGGTGAAAGTCAGTTCCCGCTGTAACAAGGAAGAGATAAAACAGATTAAAACAGTATATTCACAGGACAGTCAAGAAACGTGACGGCATAATATTGAATAATATGGACTACTGCTCAGGCAGCTCATCAGGAGGAATTTATTTTTTATAAATTGATTGGTAAAAATATATTTTTTTAACATCAGGAAAAAGAAAAAAGAAAAACCTGAAAATTAATCTCCAGGCCTTGATCATGGGTTATCATTGCTGGCCTGGGAGGTAAATATGAAAGATGATAATTTTATGGTTTGTCTGTCGGTCTAGATTAAGATTTAGAATTACATTTGTACTATTCCCTTTATTTGAGAGAGAGATTTGGAGCTGTTGTTTCTCGGACCCTGTGCACGTGAAGCTTTTATATTCATGTTTTGCTACTCGGTGATTTAATCAACTTTGTATTCGTCAGAGTGAAAAAAAGAAACAAATTCCAATTTCAATTTCACTCATTGTGTAAAAGCCCTCATGCAATATTCTTCTTGTAAATCGGCCCATACTGTCATTGTAGACCAGAGCTATTCAACTGCAACATGTTGGGGCCAGATTATAACCTGTTTAGGGGCCTGAATTGAATTTCCATTGTTGTGGGTTTCGCTGCACAAAGTCTTCAAATTATCCTCATCAGTTTACAAAAAAATTATTAACAGATTAATTAATTTGCATTAATTTGCAAAAAAATATTCCTAAATGCACATTGCTTCTGGTGGTACTTTCAGGGTTACAGGTATTTCTGAAATAATGTGACAATAGTTCATTTCTAACATTCAGCCGGTCTGAAGCGTCTGCGTTACCACGTGGGACACATTTAGGACGGCGAGCCGGATGGGCTTGGTGTGGACGGTCAATACATCCTGGGAACTTTTCCAGTGGATTTATCTCCAGCGTTTATTCTCTCTAGAGCGAGACCCCTGGATAAACTACGGTGGGTCGACACCGTGCACCTGCCTCCCCCCTTCCGCCCCGGCGAGGGAGCGCCGCGATCGCCCCGGCAGCCTCCAGGCTCTGCTAGATAACTCCTGTCTGATTAGCTCCTTAGGAGCACATTGTTCCAAAAGCAATTCACTAGACTCCCAGTATTAATTTAGTCCCGGGAGAGAGGCCCATCCATCGTTGCTGGGACGGGCCAGGCTCAGGGCGAGCCCGGCGGCGTGCTAATAGCACGGCACCTCCTGGCCTGTCACTATAAGTGATAGTCTGAGTCTTGGCCAGTTTGTTGCCTTGTTGCTTCCTCCATCAGGCACCGCCGATCCCTCATTTCACCCCTTCCACCATATTTCTTTTTCTCCGCCTCTCTGTTGGCGGCGGTTCAGGGCAGGTGTCTTGTGTGTCGCCTCCATCCCTCACCCTGCTTGACGGAGAAGAGACGGACAGTTCAGGGCACAATGGGAGGTTTGGGGTGATTCATGGGGGTTTTCACCGCTCTCCCGTAAGCGAGCGGCGGGGAAACAGTGGGAGCCTGTGCGGCAAAAGAAGAAAATGGCACATTCCGAGAAAGACGTCAGATACTTGTGGGGGAGCCGGGATTTAAGAAATAGTAAATATAAAATGAATCACGCCGAAACGCTGAAGGTTTGAGAACTTGTTTTTATGAGCGATATGTAGAAAAAGGCCTCCTTCTTATTCCCAGGGATTTCGTGCCGGGTTTTAAGTGCAGCATTAAAGTATTAAACAAAGGTGAATATCTTACCGCTCTGCAGCATATTTTTGGAGACGGGACTGTCATCATATGTTCAATTTTTAAAAGATGGTTGCAAACTTTATATTTTATCGTTTTTTTTCCCCTAGACTCAAATAAAGCTCTTTTGGGTATACAGTACATCTGCGCTAATGTTACATACTAGAAACAGGAAGTTGCGCCGCTTCATCATTTCCTCCCGAATGTTCTGTGTGTATGGTGGCAATTACAAAAAGTAGTTTTGTGCCGTGTTTTATGGCACAAAACTCTCAAAGCTCTGAAATAAGACATTTTCTAAAAAATGTTGTTGTTTTTTACTCTTGGGTTTTTTAGTTGTGGCATCGTGAAGGTTTTGTGCAGTAAAGGTTTTGGATTGTGAAGAAATAGTAATAATATTATTATTTCTCCACAATCCAAAACCTTTACCCATGTTGATAATGTAGAGTATATTATATTCTACATTATCAAGGTCTTCCTATTACAGGGGGAAATTAAGAATAATAAAGTTGTTTTCAAAACGTTAATACGGCCGAACCTTTCAGGGGCGCCGCCTCATTCCGCCGTCCTTCTCCTTGTCATCTGCAGATTGTAATCTTAATACGGCTCCTCGCTCCCCGCGCCCGTCCTTATCACAGCACAGATGTCCCGAGATGTGCTTTTTCATTAAAAATACATCTGCAATATGCCGTCATTAGAGGGAAACCAAGACGGCAGCGATATCGGAAGGCAAACAGGAGCGTCGCTTCGTCACCTAAACGGTTCCCTCGTTCCCGATCGCCGCGTTGACCCGGAGCAGAAACAGCCTCAAGGTTAAAGAACTGCTCTGCCCACTGACTTGCGTGACGGGCCTCATTATGGACCCAGTGTTTATTGATTCAAGTTCATTAAAGCCGTTGCATAATTCATGTCAGCGCCGGCGCGCGGCAGGGCTGGAAGTGGTGCTTTGCCTTTTATCGTCGCTTTTAATGTCAGATACGAGCGTGAGTGAGAGACGCTTTTACAATGTGCCATATGCACCCGAGCACTTTGGAGGTTTCTGTGGTTCTTGGAGAGTCAGTGCCCGTGTGAGGCCCCGGTGATAATTCAGATGTGGTGCTGCCATCATGTGGCGGTGGAGGGATACGGATCCGGGTGCAGTGACCGACGCTCGACGGGGATTCTGGAGGCCCCGTGGACTCTCTGGACGTTTTGTTTTTGGTCGAAGATTTTCTTCTTTTGGGGCCCATCACCGGCCACGTTTTTCCTTTTCGACCGGCCGGACAGACAGACAGAGTGTGTGGAACCTCCTATACGGAACCGTCAACCACCGTCTCTCCCTCCGCGAAACGCTGGATGAATTAACAAAACAGCGAAGAGTAATTGATTCAAACACTAAGAGCGCAGCATGGGGTGTTGCATATCGTGAAGCAGTCGGAGCATTTGACTGGGGCATTGCCGCCCCCTGCCCGTGCCTAGAACCGCCCCTTCTCCCCATCCACTGTTTACCGACCCCGACTACCTCTTGATTCTCTTCTTGTGTGTGCCTGATCAGTGCGTTCTGGAGGGAAACAGCGCAGAGAGGAGCACATAGACGATGCAAACACAGTGACGGGCTCTTTCAAAATCGGGAACTGTTTTTTACCCCAAATAAATCTTATGGATTACCACTTTAATATATAAGAAGCGTTATCTCACCGGGTCCGGGATAACGTCCTGTTTATACAGATCCAACAGCTGTTGGTCGTGGACCGAGCGGGGAGGCCTGAACGCTGGGGTGAGGGCGTGTCCTCAGCAGCCTCGGGTCTTTCAGATTTCCCCGCATAAACATCAAGCGCCTCCTCGCTCATCGTTTTGTTTTTGCTCGATTGATAACAGAGCTCCGGCAAATCGTCTTAATGAGCTCTCCACTCGCAGATCCCAGCGCCGGATGGGTCTTGAGTGGGCTCCAGCACGTTGCCAAAACAAACAAGGAATTCATGCGAAAGTGAGAAAATTCACTTGGCGTGCGTGCGAGTCACGCGGCCCGCACGCCCACGTTTCGATAAAATATTCCGCGTTTAATGAAATATTAGCCGGGCTGCTGAACGAAAGCCTAAAATTGGTTTTGTTACGCCGACAAACAGGGAGGTGGTGAGGAGCCATTAAAAGCCGCGGCAGCCGTCAGCCGCGCGCAGTGCGTCGTAAACAGAACGGTTGAATTGTCGCAGAATGAACAGAGCCTTAAGTGCGTTCGGACGCGTTCGCCGCGCCTCCGAGGCAAATCTGAGGATTCACTTACCAACTCGCCAGACGGCGCACACAATACCTGGGAAAACGGAGCCCAAACGATACCTCAGCCCTTCTCTCGACCGGGACCGGGTGGTTGAAGTGCCGGCTGCTCGTGGCCTGCAGTTGATTTAGCTTCGCCTTCCACATTCCCCTCGGAGCGCGTCAGGCTTTTCCACACGCGGTAATGAGCTAAATGGATGTCTCTTGTTTTTGTTGCCTCTCTGTTTTCACCTCCTCCAAAGCGCCGCCGTGGAAATAAGCCCCGAAGCCTTTCATCAAAATTCTACCTCTCCGGGATGATCCGTTTAGGCCGCGGTGTTCTTCAGACGCACAAGCAAAGAGAGTTTGGAAGCATTGGTTAAAGGTGTTCACTGCACAGCCACAATCAGACGGAAGGAACGAGCAGGTGGTCGTACATTGACACAATGATCTGTCTGTCTGTCTGTCTATATATCTATCTATCTATCTAGACATACAATACAGAATACAAATCATTCATTTTCTTCGCCTAGTGTCCTGAATATAAATACCTGACTGTATTATCGTGTGTTTGTTATTCTCAGTCATTAACAAATAATGTTGTTGCCACATAACACCAGAAACCTCCGTTCAAACCTTGCTCTGGGTTGTCTGCTTGTGTTGGTGTCTGTTGATCTGGTTAATTACAGTGTGTGTGTGTGTGTGTGTGTGTGTGTGCGCACGTGTGTGTGTGTGTGCGCGTGTCTACCGTCGTCCCATTTATCCTCCATTCCTTCCACCAGTAGAGAACTGGGAGTGGATCCACACCCCACTGCCACCCTGGACATGGATGGTGTGCAGAGGCACCTCACTCGGTGGCTCAAAAAGATGAGCTGCTGTAGAACTAGACGCCGAGGGATCCTTAGAACGGCGGCACCCCGAAGACGTGTTTAAGAGCGCCCAGAAAGGGAAGGCGACCCGGCGGCGGGATGGCGTAAGCAAGCACCCCGGAACGCGTCGGCTGGGGAGCCGGTTCGATTCCTTCCCTCCCCTGGTAGCCAGATCGTGACAACAACAAATCCTGCCGCCGTGAGTCTGCCTCCGGGAAAGATGTTGCCAGGGCGTTTCCCGAGAGAAAGCGGCGTGTGGCAGAAGTTTTGAAACGAGAAAAAACTTGCGTTGTCGAGTAAGTGTTTCACAACTAGAATGTGTTCTTCAGATGACCTATGATGTAAGACATCTCGATGTGACGCTTTTGACTTAATATTAGAAGGTAGTAACACATCACTTGCAAAACAATATCAAATATTAATTTAATTTGTGAAAGTACATGGTAAGTAAACTACAGTTTTTCCTTCTCGACACATTTGCTTCTGCACACTTGCGGTGTATGGGAGGGAAAGTTAGGACGATTCTAAGGGCTTGTGACCGACAGGGGCCCTTAACAATTATTATGACACTAGGTCATTTTTTTTTCCAATATTCAATTATCAACCTATCATTAATAGAATATTTCATTTACAATGTACTTATAAAACTAACGGTTTCTTCTTTTCTTGTTTTTGGCGAAACGTAAACATCCAGAGAGCCTCTGTATTGCCCCCCCCCATTTACATGAAATGGTTCGGTCCAGCCACAAAACCAGGTGTGAATGGTACTTGCACTGGAGCAGTGAATTGTGGTGAATAAGGAGCAGCAGGTGGAACATCATGTCTCAGCTCCCTAAAGAAAAATCTTTTCTAACCGAAAAGAAAGAAAGGAGCGACACCTTCCTGGAGCGACACCTTCCTTCACAAAGAAGGAAGGCGGGTGTGGTCCGTGAGTGGTGGAAATTAACCTGTTAGTTGAGTCCATAGTGAAATAGGCGACCTTTGCCCCCCCTAACAGTTACTTCATATCGTCACAGAGAGTTCAAAGTGTTTACATTTCGCTCATCCTATTTGACGGCATTTAATCAATGCAGGGAAACCTTTAGCAAAGTATTCATCCTAAATCAGTTGTCCCTGCCCCTGCCTGGTGCCACGCCCAACAGATGCAGCTTCAGCCTCAGCAGCCCTGTCTCCCCAACCCCAGGCCCCTGAAGCAGCGCTCCCAACTGAAGGAGGAGGTAATTTTGGGGGACTTTTGGAACTTTGAAGTAAATTCTAAAAGGTTTAGGGAGCCAGTGCACTGTAGCTCAAACAGGAGCAATATGCTCTTTCTTCCTTGTTTTGCTTAAAAGTCCAGCAGCAGAGTTCGGAATTAGCTGTAGTTTCTCAATTGACTTTTTTAGATGATCCGTTAAATGAGCATTACAGTCGTCCAGTCTACTTGAAAATAAAAGTGTGAAGGAGCTTCTCAGCATCCTGTTGACTTGATAACGGGCGTACTTTGGCAATATGTCGTGGGTGGGAAAATGCTGTTTTGGTCACCTTGTGAATGTGGGATTCAAAATTTCAATCAGAGTCTAAAATTACACCTAGACTTGTTACTTCCTTTTTATTCTGATGACCCAAATTCCTTAGCTATTAGAAAGTGCATCTCTTCACGCCAGCAGAGCTACGAAAATTAAAATGAAACTGTCTCTCTGTAATTTATGTTCGGAAGCAGCTAAGAGCACATTCACAGAGACCGACCCAGGTCTGTAGACGGTTGATTAGAATGTGGTGGTCAACTGTGTCAAATGCAGCTCTCAAATCCAAGCGTATAAGAAGTGACACCTTGTTTGCAGCAGCACTGAGTCTAAGATCATTGACTATTTCAGTTAGAGCAGTCTCTGTACTGTGATTACATTTAAAACCTGACTGCAACTCCTCTAGAATACTGTTTTAATTTACAAAGCTGTTGTGTTGATCAAAAACGACTTTTTCAAGTATCTTGCTCATGAAGCGTAAGTTGGACATAAGCCTGTAATTACACAGCACCCTACTATAGGGTACAGCTATACAGCTACTGTATAGTCTAAATGTGGTTTCTTCAATAGCGGTTTCACAACCGCAGTTTTAAATTCCGTTGGGTAACATTCCAGTCTCAAGAGATATGTCATTTTTATTTTAAGATCAGATGTGGAGACAGTATTAAAAACATTTTATATATAATATTTAATAATTTTATCATAGTACATATACAGTATATTCAGTAGGGACAGGGTCAAGACGGCTGAAGGTTCAAGGTTCCCTCTGTTCACAATTTTACAGAGTATTGCATCAGAGATGCTACTGTTCCTTATAATTGTCTGTTAAGGAGCATTTCATATGAGTTACTATTGTTTCTGACATTACCAGCTCTAACAGTTGTTATTTTTTTGAATTGTGAATTGTGCAAATTCTTCAAATTTTGAGGCAGAAGCCAGGCTAAGAACGTCAGAGGCTGGAGCACGTTTTAATAATCGCTCGGTAGTTGAGACCAGTACCCTACAGTTGCTGAAATTGTCTGCAATGATCTTTGAACAGTGGGTTATTCTCTCAGTGCAGATAGCATTGCTATAGGTAGAAATGACAAGGTTGATATTGTACGGACTACCAATGAGGGCAATGCATCAAGATGCATAACAAAATACCGCAGAATTGTATTTTTTTTGTAATTTATAAATATTTAAATATACATATATGTATATACGTATAGTGATAATATACATAATGTATAGTGTAAATATTCCCTGATTTATATAATAATTTATATATTAATTTGTTATTGTTTTGCTCCTGTAGAAGCCAGAAGTTTGTATGATATCAGCCTTGTGTTCAGAAAAACATGTTTTATTAACAACTTAATGGAGAAATACTACGCTATAATATAATAGTGTAACAACGACGTCTCTGATTGGTGGAGCTTGCTGTTACCATGTAAATGTTTACCGCACTGGCTGATGGGTTCATTCAAATTTGCAGCCAGGCGCGCAAATGTTCCCAGACGTGCAAGCCTTGACATTTATATCCAGTTAAATTGTTATGAATGAAATTCATGCTGAGGGTATGACCCAATATCCCTATTCTCGACCAACCTTGAATTTAATAGACTATTCAGAGAGACAATGCAAAACTAGCGTCCCTCTTTTATTTCATGCTAGTTACAACAAAATTGAATCCCATGCATTTAAAATTTTAATACAGCCATGCCCCCGACCTCCCCAGCAGTGGCGTACTTTCGTCAGGTTAGTTTTAGTTTTACTGTACGTATCTGCAGAGTTTCAACAGGAGGTGCTGTGCCATCACTCTTATGCCATGTTTCCACAAGAAACATAAAATGTAATTTATTTTCAGAGATAACATTATTGATTAAAAAACTCTTATTTGTGAGTGATCTTACATTTAGAAGTGCCATATTGATATTTATGTCTAACTTTGTATGGATCAAGGGTTTTACTAAGATGTCGAAGTAATTTAATGGGATGACAACCAACATTAGTCCTACGCCTTAATTTTCTCTGCACAGTAATAATAGATGGAATGAGAAAAAAAGGCGAGGCATCAGTGTGGAGTGGTACAGGTATAACAGTGTTAAAAGGGAACATAGGCCTAAAAACAGTTGAAAGCGTTTTTGCACCAGCCATGAGCAAGGTACTGAATGCCGTGTTGGGACTGGGATCATTAAAACCCATGCTACAGGTGATACAAATCCACATCTGTAATTAAAATCAAATGGTATCGGACTCACCACGGATCAACTGTTAAGAGCCCTTTGGGATTGCAGCCCGAGTTCAATAATGTCGGTGGAAGTCTTGTCCCGGATCTGTTTAAATGCCGTCCACACCTTGCAAAAAAAGCAAAAATGCACTGTAGACCGTGGGAACGGGGCCAGAGATGATGCACTGCTTTCCAGAGTCAAGTCATGTGTTTATAAGGGTTTAAAAAATCAGCCTCCCGTTTTTCAGCTTCCTTGAGTCTGATGTCATGAGACCCAATATGAGCAATATGATCCTGAACTACGGATGGAGGATGAGTTGATATCCGAAACAGGTGCTCTCGGCTGTTGGGAGGTTGAGGTGCCGTGTTGTGGATGAGCCGACAACGAGAGTGGAGGGATAGTGGGACACGTTGAGGGCATCTCCAGGTCCTATTCCCGCAGAGAGAACCACAGTCCTCCCATGCACCTCGGTACTCCTGTTTTGCCCGGGTGGACGAACCTGGAAGGGTGCAGGCAGCAGGGATGGCGGTGAAGGCCTGGATGTGGCGGCCGCAGTAGCAGCGGTGGCCACGGGTGGGACATCCGTAGCGATGGCCGAAGGCACCGGGGTGGCGGCCGCAACGCAGCCCGAGGCATTGAGGGCGGGACCGGACGGAGAGAGCAGTTGCACCAGCGGCGGGGCAGCGTACATCGGAAGCAGCCATGGATACATCCGCTGGGTGGACCGGAGCTTCCCTCGGTAGAGCCTCCAGAGGTTGAGAGCTTGAGGTGAGATGTCCCGGAGACCGCTCCTCCGGCAGCCTCCAACCACTCCACCACTTCGGTCTGAGTGGCCTGGGAGTTCAGGGGTTGAGCAGCAGGACGGTCCCAGTCGCGCAGAAGTGTCCCATGGGATAGTGTCGGATAAAGCGGAGCTCAGCGCAGCTCTCTTTTCTGCCTGAACAGAGGCAGTGTCAGTGAAACTGGACACGAGAATATCCCTCTGTTTTAGGTCATCTGATAGCCTGCGGATGTCTTCTTTGAGGTGAGCAATACTCCTGTTTCCTTTCTGGAGTAGGTGGCAATCAATACATGTCATCCGTTCCATGCCGTGTCCGACAATAATATGTGACCCACCGCAGCAAAACCCGCTCCCTCGCACATTTCTAAAATCGCCAGGAGTAGCCAAATATGTCTGAAAAAGTTTCCTTGTTTCCCGATGAGATTTTTCCAGATTTGTGTTCCTTTGTTGGATTTTTTTTAATCTCTAAGCTTATATTCAAAACTGAGTTTGATTTATAAATAGTAGAATATGTTAAACCGTGGAGTTAATTATTCCCGTTAGATTACCTAGGGAAACGCAGTTCACTTACCGAGACACTGAATAGCGCTGAACAACGCCGATCGATCGTTTCCTTAAAAGCGAGCGTCCAGGTGAAGATCATTCCTCCATATTCCATGTGATGTGAAGTCACAATGTGAAACCGTTTTGATAGAGTTCAACCTTTAAATCTTACGTGTTTTATACACACATGGAGACGTCATTGTGGAGGGGGCGTGTACCAACGTGTACCATCGAAAAAGAAATGCTGACGTCACTCCCGTAAACAAGACGAGGATCCTTCGGTTTCACTTCTCTGTGAAAACTTTCATCACTGTGTTGTTATGGATTATGAGAAGCAGGGGGCCGGAAGATCTAAATCATATCACGGACCTTAATCTAACCAGTGCGATAGATCCAAGTCAGTGTAAGCAGCGCGTGCTGGACTTCATTTTCCGCGATAGGCAGTTCTCCGACAGCCACGCTGAGAACGCTGTGCTCCACCCTTTAGTGGAAACCAAGATTTTAACATTTAGCCCCTGAGCCGTGGGATTGTGAAAGAGGAAACCGAGTGTGGGCCCGGCGCCACGTTTAGGTTTTATGTTCCCTATAGAAAAATAGCGAACACAATAGAAATATTGGCCGAGATACAAGTGTCATAACGGCAGTAAAGGCGTTATTTGAATCTTGTTATCTGATCCAGTCTCTTTTCCCGCTGCACAGCATTGAACAGCGTTCAGCGCTGACACCAGTTCCACCAATCGCTTGGACTTGACCAATGAGGACGCGCACAGAACAGGTACGTCATGAATATTCATATCTTATCATATCTGCTAGTCGTCTGGACTGTCTCTTCTCCTTTTTACTAGCGGCTAAACAAAGTGATTTATTCTGGAATATTCGACTCATTAACACGCTATAGTTACTAGTCTGGATTATTAAAAGTAATGTCGGTAAATGAGTTACGTCTTCTTTTTTCCCTCTAAAACCACACCGTGGCGCCCACTCAATGATGACTACTATTTGGGCTTATATTATTGTATTTGATTGTCAAAACTTGACAATCGATATTTGGGTTAAAAAATATCAAAAATCAATGTCCATTCACGCTTGTAAAAAAACAAAAACACGCCTGCACCACTATATTGCCACCCACAGGATAAAAAAAAGAGGCAGAGATCGGCATTGTAGGATGATAACCTACTGTTTTACTTCATAAAAGTATTTGCCCCCTTGCCATTTTAAACTGCCCGCTCAGTCACTTCAACCTGGCACAGGACCTGTCTGAATGTATAGAGTGTTATAATTTAACTCACACTAGACTGCAGCAGTCATTTCTCCCGCACTCTATTACAGGGAAACACATTTGCGTGCTGAAGGGAATTTGCTTCCATTGAATAATAATAATTATTGTTATTCTAATACGTAAAATTAATAAATTTACATTTTTGTTCCACTACGTAATCCCTCACTGAAGGTACTCCATGTATAACAATCTAAATACTGTAGGAACAGTATGTATACAAACATGCACTGTGTATAATCATCCAGACATTATCTGACATTATCTCCTTTAAATGCAATAATATGGTATTAAAGTGGTGATCCATGAGATTATTTTGTTTTAAAAAAAACCCATGTTTGATCCTTTTCTTTTTAGCTGGTGCTTTTTAAGAAACAGCCATTCGATGCATCTTTTGCACGTGTTCCTCACTATGCTGTTTCCACTCATAGTGTGGCGTGCGCCGCCTTTGCCAGCGAGAATGCAAAGGTCGAAAGGCGGCGTAATGCGTTGTGGTCAGTGAACTATCGATGGACGGATGAACACGCACAAGAAAGAACAAAAATACTCCCCTCAGCCCTAGCGACCAAGAAAAGAATCCAAATCAATCGATCAAACGTTTCCGATTTTAATGGAATTGTTTGATTTATAGGGAGCCCAACACAGACGATCTCCACACGTATTGCCATTTAGTGTTTATTTCATTTCATTGCTTAAAAGAAAGATGTCAATGAAATGCACTCAGGAAAAATTAAGATGTAATTATAAATGGAAGGAGGCGTGTGAAAAATGCTAAAGATATTTTATTAGTAGACACTCATCAGAAAGAAAAACAGCCACCTGAAGAATGTCTTCCTGAAATACACCATTTTGATTGGCAGTGTGAAATAAGGCAAAGGGGTTTCCGATCGCATTTTATACATTTGATGCACCAACAATTAAACAGTTATACATTCACTTGTTACTGTAAATATTTTTTTCTGATATATCTCTGTACTGCCCATAAACCCACAAAGGCTACCAAAAATATAATAAAATAAAATATAAATAACGCCATTTAGCACGGGGACCAATAGAGGGGACCAATAGAACTCTGCTAAAGTACAGTAACACTCATAATTCTGCTATAGATTTTTTGGCTTGAGATCGGCTACACCTACATATAATACTGTATTGACCGCCACCTGAACGAGGTTTTGGAAGTGCGAAAGCCAACAAGCTACACTCACAGGATTTCATACGTTTGTTATAATATCTTTATGAATCATCAAGCCTTTTTAGCTGGGAAAATAAAATATAATCTACATAGGATTCCGCTTATATAAATGTATATCTTGCCACAAACCAACACTTTCTCCCATAATATATATTGTAATTTATTTGAATTGAGCTCGGTTTCAGGGTTTCCATTGGGTCGGGTCACAGATTTCATACGATTCCCATTCCCTTATCAGTTTTTTTCCCCACAGGAATCTGGACCATATTCCAAGTATCTGTAGTGCTACAGTGTGTTGCAACACAGAAGTATTTTTATTTTTTTTTAATTTGACTTACTACAGGAGGACTTAAAGGAAACTAGCCTCCATCAAATTCAAACACAGCTGCATAAATAAGTACTGGAAAAAATAAACACATTTTAAACGATTTCAGTTTTGGGAAAGTGAAGTTTGCTCCAGTGGAATATTCACTGATTTCCAAAAAACACAAACATCAGGAAAAGTATTTGAAAGTGAATTTGGTTCGATCTCCTCTGACAGGTATCTGGCATTACACCGCCTGAATTATTTGGAGGTGGAGAACGAGAACACCACCCTTCTGGTACTCCATGACGGTTAAATCCAGCAGAAAGGTTATTTCGCCGTGGTTAAACCTGGCTTCCATGCTCGGGTGTTGGCGTTGCGACGTGAACGAACCTAGTTAGTCCAAACCTAGTTAGCCCAAACCCAGTTAGTCCAAACCTAGTTATTCCAAACCTAGTTATTCCAAACCTAGTTAGTCCAAACCCAATTAGTCCAAACCCAATTAGTCCAAACCCAGTTGGTCCAAACCCAGTTAGTCCAAACCTAGTTAGTCCAAACCCAATTAGTCCAAACCCAATTAGTCCAAACCCAGTTAGTCCAAACCCAGTTAGTCCAAACCCAGTTAGTCCAAACCTGGACTCAGATCGGTGCTCTGCCTGGAGACCGGATGCCATGTTGCTCTGTACAGTGCGGAGTCTTGAAAAGAGGCAAAGAGTGTGTATGTGCAATGTAAAGACTGTAGCAGCTACATGGACACACACACACGCACGCACGCACGCATGCAAACACACACACACACACACACACACACACACACACACACACACACCTTATCTTCTTTTTAATACGTTTACTCACTCTGACTCAGTTACACACACCACACACACACACACCTTACTTTGTCTTTAATACACTTACACACTATGACTCAGTTAGACACATACACACCCCTTATTTTCTCTTTATTACACACTTATCTCACTCAGTCACACACACACACACACACACACACACACACACACACACACACACCATGGTGATGGGTGAAGTAATCTGCATTGTGTGTGTGTGTGTGCGTGTGTGTGTGTGTGTGTGTGTGTGTGCGTGTGTGTGACGGTGTCGGTATCTAATCTTCTGTGTGGCGCCATCGCAGGGACGGGATGGAGTTGCTATGGGGACGCAGCGTGGGGATCTAGGCCAAGTGCAGCTCATCTGTACAGGGACGCGCGTCCTCGGAGACGGAACACCGAGCGGCGAGAACCACCAGAGTTTCTTCCAAAAACCTTGGATGGTATTGAACTAAACCACCGCTGTGTACAACAGAACCCAAAGACATTGAGTGGTCACCCAGGAGCGTGACTTTAATTTTAGCAAAAGTGCCTTAACATCTGCGATAACTAACCCCCCCTCTTTTTTTTTTTTTTTGTTCTAAATATTTTATTTAGTTATTTTAACCCGTATATGTTGAATTTCGGAATTGAACTCTTCAGGGCGTCACTCAGATGAAAGGAAGTGACATGAAAAATGGGGAAAAAGAAACTTCAGAGAGAAGCACAGAATATATCCCAATATAGAAATACATATAAAAATAGATATAGTTATCTGAATGCCCATTGTACAGTTTAGAAGAACAAGCCAGAAAAAAGGCTCAATAGTGGTGCGGAGTGTACTCAATGTGTATATATATAGATCCATATATACCATATAATATATAAAGGGAAGCAGGGGAGTCAACAGTGTCATCGCTCTATATGGAAACAGCTTGTCTCCGTCTCACAGATACACTTCATGAGGCAAAGCTTTGGGCGGGCGGGGCACGCACCCTTCCTCTGGTTGAAGACATTTTGTCACAGCCGCGTACGAAACCAAATCCGAACATCTCATTTTGGAAATTTGGTTGAAGTCGACCAGTCGACCGGGGCCAGGCCACGTGTTCTTCTTTGTACCAAAAGTCCGACGCTCCTGCCGTGTTTTTCTCTCGGTCTGAGGCATTGGCTTGGACGTCGATGCGGAAACAGCCGGCGGTGCGATCACCGGTACAAAGGGTCGGCGTCTTAACAGGAATTTTCCAGCGTCACGTGTGTGAATGCGTTACAGGATGGAACCCAAACCCCTCGGGTGGCTTTGTCTGTTATCCACCGGGAACCGGCATCTAGCGCAGCGGGACAGCTAAATATTAAGAGTAAAGCTACAGGTATAGTATATTCAGAGGTAAAAAAAAGAAAAAAGAGAGACTATAACTATAAATGCAATACATATCGAAAGTGGGCAGCAATTAACACATTATAAAGAACTGTAATATCTTTTTTTTTTACGCTACTCTTCATGTGGAGTAACACCTTTCACATGAGATGTGTATGAGATGCCGTTGAGATATGGAGGAGGTCAGACACGGGTGGCGGCTCAAAGGACAATTTCAAATTGTGAGGGATTTTCAAAATACAATGTGTCATAAAGGTAAGATCAGAAATAATGTATTATTCATAATTAATAATAATTTTACAATTTATTATTATCATTATTGTTTTTATTGTAATTATTATTATTATTATTATTATTATTATTATTAATAATAATAATAATAATAATAATAATAATAATAATAATGATAAAATATAATAATTTAACTTATTTTGTTGACCATGGTATCAAGGTGGATACTACAGACCTTCCTTGGTCATCGATGGATGACTGTTGATGTACCAAACCACCTCAATCTTCTCATTCCAGTACTTTTCACCTACAAATATCCCTTCAGGTGACCGCTTAAAGGGACGTCTAGTTACAAAACAGGGGGAAATACACAACCACCGCAATAACTCTAATGTTTCAGATTTCTTGAACCGTGTTCGGCTCCACTGTAGGCAGAACAGGATGCTGTGGGTGCTCCATGGTTACTGCACGTGGATGGATGTGATCTGGGAACGACTCGTGTGATGACGGTGCTTCCGTGATGTGACGTGAGATGAAGCAGAATGTCGGTTTGATCGAAGAAAAGTGTTTAAGAGACGTCCTTAATATAAATCTTTGAAAGGCTTTGAATAGTTAAACATCAAGTAGTCCATGTAGTAAAAGTCATAAATCCGCTGCCGCTCCCACATGCTGATCTGTGAAAAGTACTTTTGCGTGATCTGCGTCGAGGTTCTCTCCGAACCAGGGTTCCTATCCTTGAAATTGGGCAACGTCAGGTTGCCCGGCGCCCCGGTCCGTCGCAGGAGGAAGTTGGACTCCTCGTCCATGTTCTCAAACTTGCCGATGAAGTCAAAGTCCAGCAGGCAGGGGTTGCAGAGCTGGTTGGCCGGCTCCCAGTGCACGTCCATCCCGACCGGCCGATGGACGTCCAGCAGGTACTGGACGAACTCCGCGAACGTCACCCCGCTGCCGGTGCTCAGGGCGGCCTTGGAGGCGTTCACCCTGTACTTCGAGATGATGGGTTTTCCAAACAGGGAGTGGTAGTAGGTGTTGGGGTTCTCAAACTTGTCCCTGTAGGCGGACACCAGCCTTTCCAGGGGCTCGCGGACGATGACGAATTTGGTGTAGCTCTGTAGCCGCTGCATGATGTCCTGCCGGTCAAAGTTGTTCAACCTGCCGAGGTGGTTGCCGTAGTGGACGGTGTCGTGCTTGATGCTCTGGACGTTGGACGCCTGGCCCGCCAGCACCATCAGGGTCCTCTTCCAGTTGGAGCAACCCGCCTTGGGCACCTGGCAGTACAGCAGCTTGTACTTGTCCTCCACAAAGATGTTGGCCACGTGGTGACGCGTGATGGTCTTTGATATGCTGCTCTTATACTTGGCGCACATCTCCTTCATCAGCCGCTGCCGGGCTTCCTGGATGCGGGAGAGTCGGCTCCAGCTCTCCGCCGGGAGGGAGTCGGAGCCGGACGCGGAGTTCGCCGGAGGGGAGAAGGGGGACGCCGCCGAGGAGGAGGAGGAGGAGGAGGAGGAGGACGTGTTGTTGGAGTGGTGGCTCAGCGGGCTGGTTTTCAGCAGCTTCCGGTGCCTTTTGGTGACACGGAGGGAGCCGACGTCCCGCTCGTGAAAGCCGGGGGTGGCCGTCTGCCTGCTCCTCTCGAAGTCTGGGAACTGCATGGGAGGGATGGGGCTGGACAGGAGGTCCGCCGCCGCCGGCCGGTCCTGGAAGGTGTCGGACTGGACCCCCTCTCGGTCCTGAGTGCAGAGGGTCTGAGGAACACACGCAAGACGGGGAAACAAAGATCAAAGACAAAACATCCAGATCTTTCATTTGTTCCTATCTGTCTGTCTGTCTGTCTGTCTATCAATCTGTCTGTCTGTCTGTCTGTCTGTCTGTCTGTCTGTCTGTCTGTCTGTCTGTCTGTCTGTCTATCTATCTATCTATCTATCTATCTATCTATGTATGTATGTATGTATGTATGTATGTATGTATCTATCTATCTATCTATCTATCTATCTATCTGTCTGTCTGTCTGTCTGTCTGTCTGTCTGTCTGTCTGTCTATCAATCTGTCTGTCTATCTATCTATCTATCTGTCTGTCTGTCTGTCTGTCTGTCTGTCTGTCTGTCTGTCCATCTAAATACTGAGATGCTGGAAATGTCAGGTTTTTTTTAATCTAGTTTTATACTCACACACTGACTTTTGAATCCAAACTTACACACGTAGGCCACTTGGTGGCGCTGTTTCTCCACACCTGAACTAACGCTCCGAGCTCCATTCAAATGTCAAACACTCCCCAATGACTCCCATGACCTAACAATAAACTGAGCTGTAATATCGTATAAATGTCTTATAAACACTTAATGTCAAATCTAAATTAGAATCATCCACTGGTTGACTGCCATCAGCCGCCGCCCAGGGCTATCATACATTCTGACTTTTTATTTCAATTAAAAGCTATAATGGCATCATAAAGCCAATGGGCTGAATGTATAATTTTAATTTTACAACAGACAAGGTTATGAGACCATCATGAATCTGGGCCCATCCCGGTCCCGGCCTGTCTTAAATGGCGACACTCCTTCGTACTAGGAGACATCTGGAAGGGAAAGGGGAGGGAGTGGCACTTCACCACCCTCCCAAACATGAAATATTAACAAGCGGAAAATCTTCAGAATAAACAACAGGCCGTATTATATTCCTTGTGAGATAAATTAAACTAAATAGGGTGCGGCCTCGCTTTACGCGGGGAACAAAAACATCAAATACTATGAATTTATAGGAATGAGGAGAACCTAGGAGCAGGTGTGCGATGCTCTCCACTCAAAGAAGAAATATCTTTCATTATTTTATTTGTTTTTTCAAAGTTTTTTTTTTTTTACATCTTTTTTAATTTTGTGAAATATTCTAAATGAAAGCATTCTCACCACACTGGCAGCTAATTTTGCTTCACGCAAGCATTTTTTTTCTTTTAATCATTATTAATTTATTTGGAAATGATGAAAACAAATAGTCCTCCCTGTTTTGACATTGATCTGTTTCATGCGGAGGCGAGTGCAGGGCAGCGTCCCACTCACCAGCAAACCCACGTACTTCCGCGCGCTGCGGCAATACTCTAAGACTCTCATTTTTATTGTGGAACGCGCCGCACGCACGGGCGATCAGCTGCGGGGTAGAAAGCCGAGCGCCGCTCCAACCTGACAAAGCACCTGAAGTTTGAGTCCATGGCTCGGCGGCTGCAGCTGTTTTATTAAAAAAAATAAAAATAAAAAATAAATTTCCACCTGTCTGAACCTTAAGGCCCGTATTGTACGGAGGTAACCTCGGCCCCTTGATCCTCCCAGCTTTACGGCCAGCCATGCCTTTTTGCTCTCGCGGGACAGAGAGAGGGGGAGAGATAGAGAGAGAGAGAGAGAGAGAGGGAAAATCAGAGCTACAACTAGGCCGGGCTTCGGCTTCGACCGAGGCCATTTAGCCCCGTCCGCCCGAGCTCCCGAGTCGTCAGCGGGAGGTCGGCGTCGTATCGGACACACCGAGAGGAACAAGAGCGACAGTGACTCTGCGGTGGATAACAGATAGCATCCGGCGTTGAGCCGTGTGTGTGTGTGTGTGCGCGCCTGTGTGTGTGTGTGTGTGTGTGTGTGTGTGTGTGTGTGTGTGTGTGTGTGTGTGTGTGTGGAGGCAACACACACCTCTCTGGACTGCCGCAGAGTGACACCGAGCTTCACACCTGGAGAGAGAGAGAGAGAGAGAGAGAGAGAGAAAAGGAAAATCACTACTTAAGTAAACAACATGGCTTTTGTCCTCATGGTAGGGGAACATCGACGTGTCGGCCTCAACAATAATTCAGCGCTTCCTATCAGGCGGCACGTCAAGCGTCTCCGCGGCTCCTGTCTGGAGCACAGGGGGTGGGGGGTGGGGCCGCGGTGGGGAGAGGGGTCTACGCGGTCTTAAAGAGCCTGTCACCAGAAATGGAAAAAATAAAATAAAAAGTTGGTCCACGAATTGGGCTGCCGGCGGTGAGCGCCGAACAAAGAGTCACAACACACAGGGAAGGAGACGACACACCGACGAGGGTGCCGTCACTTTGGAGGATGAGGGAAGCAAGAAAACAGAAGACATGAAGCAAAGTAAACAGAGATTGAGAGAGAGAGAGAGAGAGAGAGGAGAGAGGAGTAAGATCAACGGGGGGCGGGGTGGGGTGGGTGGGGTGGGGTGGGGCTCAGAGAGAAAGAGAGAGAGAGAGAGAAAAGGAATCAAATGGAAAGTGAGACGAGGTGTGTTTCCCGTCGGAGGGGAGTTTTCCACCGAGAGACGCCCGTGGTGAGTGCCCTGTCTCCGTCAGCTGGACATCTCCTTTTCCACAGGTCCCCCGACTCCGCCCGCCCCCTCCCCCCGCCCCCTAAGATGTGTAATCAGCCTGACAGCTCTGAGTACGGCTGATGGGGGGGGGGGGCCGACACCTCCGCCTGAGTGGCCTGTCACTTCCAATATGAAGATGGAAGTGATGGGTTCCTGGGAGTGAAGGGGGGGGGGGGGCGGGGGCGGGGGTGGAGGTGTGTGGGGACGTACGCGGGGCAACAACCTTTCCTAAGTGATAGGATCTGCCTTCATGATGGATCTGTCTGAGTCTCGGTCGGAGGCAAACAAACAAACAAACAAACAAACAAACAAACAACCAAACAAACACACGCACACGGGGGCCGTGACCACGCCCTTGGGATGGCGATGGCGTCCCGCCTTCTGTGTCGGCCCCGTGCGCGTGAAAATCCTTCAATCAAGTTAAACAGGTCTTGAGATTCAACATAGATTCTCTACCACTGCTGACTACTGATCGAATTGTGCTGCTCGTAACGTGTGTGTGTGTGTGTGTGTGTGTGTGTGTGTGTGTGTGTGTGTGTGTGTGTGTGTATGCGTGTGTATGTGTGTGAGTGTGTGTGTGTGAGAGAGAGAGAGACAGAGAGGGGGAAGACACACACACACACACACACACACACACACACACACCTCGCCAGGGAAACACACCTCTGCGATGTTATTTCGGCGGCGGGGGCGGCGGCTCCACGGAGGAGGGCGCGCTCGTCTTCTCCGGAAAACACTCTTTGCTATTCATCCTGAAAAGCCCATTAGGGCGGTAATTGAAATCTCCAAAAGGTCTAATTGGTTTCTTCTGGGAGGTGTTTGCGGCACCGTCGCGTGTGTTGTTGACTATCAATATCCCGGCGCGTCCCCGCCGCTTTGACACGTGACTCGCCGCCGCTGACTCATCAACCCGGGTTTGATTCCCTCATGTTTTCCGTCTCTACTCGAGTCGCCGTCGCCCGCTCCTCGCCTCTGTTGGAGTTTCTTCGGTGACCTGGACTCTTTGAGGCGTCCAAACGTAGGGTTTACAAACAGGGTTCGCCAATAAAATGCAACGTTCCCTCAAGGTCAGAAGATCTATATTTCTCCATCTGTAATAATCGAAAACCCGTATCATAACAAAGCACAAACTGTGGAGGTCATTAATCTGTGTGCTAATACTGTGGTGTTCTTGTTGACTGCAGTTTCAGCCTCAATTCATCCATTTTTACCGGCGCAGGTTGAAACTCTGACGAACGGTAAAGGTTTCATCGGTCGGCTCGCTCCGGCGGGGCCCCGCCCTTCACCCAAACTTTTTCTGCCCTGCGCCTTCGCATCATTTTTTTCCGGAAATCGACACTTTGGTGTCAGACACTGTCGTGAGCGGCCGACCTTGAGCGTCCTCCCAGTTTGTCACTGACAAAGCTTCCGAGAATATTCATGCGGCGGCGGGCGGCGGGGAGGGAGGGCGGGCGGGCGGGCGGCGCACTGTTATCCCGGGGTGCCGTTACAGCCGGGGCCGCATCATTAGCGGCGCCCGTTACCCGTCGCTCCCTCTCGGAGGCCCTCGTCGCGGAGCTCTCGAACACAGACAAAGATCAGACGCAGCCTCCACGCCGCCGTGGCTGGGGATGATTATCGGATGAAAACAATATGAAATAATGAGCTTGTTAAATGAAGGATTTGCGGGCCCCCGCGCTCTGGAAGACCCTCCCTCCGCCCGTCCTTATCCGGAGACGGCACGGCGGGGGGGCCCCGCAACCCGCCGTTCCGGCGGGTAAGCCGCGGCGCTTCCTGCCTCTCATTAGTCATTCCGCGCATGGGAGCGCCGCGACCCCCGCCAGCAACCCCCGCCACCGCTGCCCTCCGCCTCCACTGGCACCACCTGCTTTCCGCGGAGACGTCTCCACAACTTGACTCCGCGTGGGAGAACGGAGCTCTCGCGGCTCTCTGGGGTCGGTGTGGTTTATCAGGGGAAAGGCGTTTGAGAACACTGGTATTAGACGGTAAGCTCCGCTCTGTTGATGCTCCGGGGTTGTTGTGGCGGGACGTAATAAAAAGCAAAAAACAATGCTCCCGGTCTGCGCTGCCGACGGACAGCGATCAGGGAGGAGGCGGAGGAGGTGAGGCGGAGGAACTGACCCCCAGAAACGCAGAGTACGACAGGAGGAAATCTGTGGCTCTGCCGCCCGAAGGTGCCGGCTACCGACCCGCTCCCACTCCTCTGTCCCTGCTGGATTTACTTGAGTCGCGTTCCGAAGCGGAGCAGGTTTCACCAAAGAGCTCGACGGTCCCCCAGTTCAACTTGAAACCCAGTCGTCAGCGCTGCAAGAAGTACTCACAACTTTTACTTCAGTAAAAGTACAAATACCCCGACTCAAAATGACTCTTGTGAAAGTGAAACTACTGCACTGACATTTCTACTCGAGCAAAAGTATATAAGTACTCACTTTTAAATGTACATTTCATATCAGGTGCTTAAAACAGTCCATAGTAGGGAATAAAGTGTCCACTGAACCTTTTTTCATATAAATGTGTAAATATTAATCTGGATTTCGTTTTTTAAACTAAAGTAAGGCGACTGTGAAATGTTGTAAAATGATTGATATTTGCTTTGAAATGATAGATAGATGGATGATAGACAGACAGACAGACAGACAGACAGACAGACAGATAGATGGATAGATGGGTAGATGGATAGACAGATAGATAGATAGATAGATAGATAGATAGATAGATAGATAGATAGATAGATAGACTGTGGCTGCTCAGCAGCTCGGAGGCTACACTACCTGTGAATGTGCATTCATTACGGCCGCGAGTAAATCACGTCACATTCACTCCGCTGCGCCTCGGCCCGCCTCTCACCTTTGACCTCCCCCCACGTGAAGGTCAAGGATTTAGAGGGGCTCATAAATTGCCGGGGCGCCCTGATTGGTTGAAATTCAAGGAAAAAGGATGACAACTCCAGGTCCTCACATTAAATCAGTGAGTGTTCCTTCCATGCAACATAAATAACACATGCCTCCGTTCAAAGGTCTCCACAGCAACACACAGCTACGGCAACCGAACAAACAGGAAGTACATCGATATTCATGATTTCAAAGCCCCACGCCCAACACGGAGGAAAGCTGGGGTAGATGTGAGGCAGAAGGAATGTGTTTACTGTCTATCTATCTATCTATCTATCTATCTATGTGTCTATCTGTCTTTTATCTGTGTCTTTTAACGAATAGTAGCTCACATTCAATTGAAGGTCAGAAGCACAATGACAATGTTTACCAGCAGTTCCTGCACAGTGTCAGGTACAGACTTAGTTCCCTTAAAATCAACACGCAATGTGAAACCGAAGCTGTCCTGACAACGCCATTAAATTAAATTGCCACATTTTCTAATGAGACAGAGGAGAGGAGAAACCGCCGCTCATGCATTTCAAACAGTGGCCATATACACCTGCCTGGCGCTTCCGTTGGCTCCAAATTGGGATATCTTAGGGTTTATTTCCTGAAAAATCATATGATTCTGCTGGTAGGTTAGGCAGCAAACGCAGCAGGAGGGGCAGTAATGAAAGGCACAGATGGAAGGAAGCCCAAAGGGGACGGGGAACATGGAACTGACTGTCTTAATGGCAATCTAATTTGACAATGATATATTCCGGAGTCATCCTACACGCCTTACCTTCAAGGTTAGGTGATACAAGCACTTGCTAATGCACATTTCCATGGAAACAGCGAGTCGTAGAGGCATATCTGGTGGGTGTGGTGCGACGTGGGTGGTTTTAATATGAAATAGATAGAGGACACACGGGCAGCCTGCGTGCACAGGGACGCGTAAACAAACGCTACCTGTCAGCCCCGATCCGGGGGGTTAAGTGAGTTATCGTGCCAGAAACGGAGCGCGCCGAGATCTAATTGGCGCGTGCCTTATCTGGATGCGGCGGAGCCGTTGACCCGCACAGCGAGGGGAGCTGCGGCAGTCGCTCTGCGAGCCGCTCCCCTGTCAGCGACGCGGGTTCCTGGAGTCGATCGTCTGGGATTCGGCGATTCGAGACGACGGGAGTTGGACGCGCGTCCACGGTGTCCGTCTGATGAGGAGGACCCGCTGCGGAACGGGTGGCGCCAGATCCCATCGTATGAAGCATCATAGTGTGCAAAGTGATGTGGCTCCCATGAGAATGAGCGTGAAAGAGGAAGCCCAAGGAGTTCTGTCGTGCCAAACTCTATGAAAACAACGGTACAACCGCTGTGCTCTGTGTAACGCATTTACAAAGTACTTAAGATCGATAGAAATTAGGTTAAAAAGCAGATGCATCGTTGAAAATATGTGTCCCGCCACAGCAAAACTCGCCATCTCACGCATTTCTAAAATGGCCAGGAGCAGCCAAATAAGTTGAAAAAAACTTTCTTGAAGGAAAATTAGATTTTTCCAGATTCGTGTTCGTTTATGTTTTTTTTATCTCTCAACGTGTTTTCAAAACTGAGTTTGATTTATAAATAGTAGAAAAATGTTTCACCGTGGAGTTAAATATTCCCGTTAGATTACATGGGGAAACGCAGTTCACCTACCGAGACGCGTCCAGGTGAAGATCATTCCTCCATATTCCATGTGATGTGATGACACAATGTGAAACCCTTTTGATAGAATTCAACCTTTATATATATAATATAATATATGTAAGAATTATTATATATAATATACAATATACAAATTAAAAAACAGCAAAGTATGACACCACCATGACATAGCACCAAAATAAAAGCCCACAAGGTAAGACATCTGGGTTGCAGCTAAAAAAGGGTAAGAACATCCAAAGCGACAATAAACCGAAATAAGGGAAATCATTTAAAACAACCGCGACCTTTTCATTTTAGATCACATTGATTCAAGAAAGTTGGATGCGACCTTTCCAAGAGGCTTTTGTTTTTGCCATAGTGCGCGAGGTGTTTGGGAGGGTAAAGGGCGTAAAGTTTTAATGACCTGCCTTCATTGCCTTCTCCCGCCACAGTTTTTCATTACAAGATAAAAGGCGAAGCCAAATCCTTTTTCTCGGGACCTATTGGCATGCCCGGGGTCTGCTGGGATGCTGTGATCGGTAGGAGGCTGCGCAGTGCTGTGTGTTCGTTAGGCGTCTGTGCTCTCCTGTTCACCCCCATTTGGGCTGATGTTGGGAGCTGGAATTGGCCCTGTCACTGTTTACCCGAGCCCCTCCGCTGAGCGGGCCTCACGTTCCCTCGCACGCGCCGTTGTTTTCCTGTCACGCCCGCCTGTGATTACAGCGGCGCCTGATGAGTCCAGGGGCGTGGGGGAGAGCGTGGCAACCAAGGCAGGATACCTAGGAGAATTGTAAGGGCGCTCCATACACGCACGCACACACACATCTGTAGATCAGCAGCTCCGATCGGTTCGGGTTATGAATCTCCATCGGCGTGCAGAAAGCTACTGCTTGGGAAGTTAAAGCAGCCAAAGTTAGTTTGGTGGTACAGAAAGTGCTCAAATCACAAAGCAAGCTGGGGAAATTGCCCTCGTCTCTATTTTGTGTTAAAGGGATGCAGCAGTTTTTTTGAAGAATTCATTTTTCGTCGGTGTGGCAGTTTGGGCTGCCACACGCTACCCGAGTGGCATTTTCAGGGACCTCCCGCATGGAGACACGGACGATGGGGTTGAGAAAAGACCGGTTTATTGTAGACAGTGGGCAAAGAGGAACAAGCCCGGAGCAGATGGAAACATGTCATGACAGGGGTTCCTCTCCTCTGTGTGTGTGTGGATGGGGGTTTTACCTGTTGCTTGTTCCACCAATCAACAAGCAACAGGCAGGCAGCCACACTGATCCTGGGTCCCAATTACCTAGACCCAGGACAAGTGTGGCTGCTCAAACCCCACCATCCCCACACCACCGTCCGTATTACCCATATTCAGACCACAAGGTACATTTTTTTTCATCCCTGGTAACTGCTATCCATGTTTATCAGTTTGAGTGGAGTGGTAACGGGTTGTACATTAAAAATAGTTTCAAATGTAAAATGAATTTAAAACAACTAAGATCTTTTTTGTGTGTTTTGATCTTTAGTCGTCATGGTGACACAAGATGTATTGCTCAAACAACTCAGCTTTTTCAGATGCTGGATGCCGTATTTCCCTAATTTCACAGGAGCTAGGCTAATTGATTACATCCGCAGCCATGCATTGCGCTAACTCAGTAAGCATGCTGCCTGTCGCTATCTCTGCACTGGACACGGGGGAGGAAATTGGTATTAACCTTGTCGTCTGAATGGGGGTATGTATCCCTTGGGAAACGCGGTGCAATCAGTGCAGATGCCGCATTGCACGGTTCGAACTTCACGAGAGTTGAGCTGCATGGGCGAGCTCTTTCAGTGGGGACGGGATCCGCACATTTTTTAAAAGCCAGAAAACGTGTCAAGCATAGTATTTATATTTAACAGTACAACATACAGTAACGTTCTAATACTGCGCTGGAAGCATCAGCCCGTTGAGCTGCCACCCTCAACCAACCATTTATTGGATGTTAAACATATCGACTTCAGCAGCTCACCCCAATAAATTCCCTGCTGGCAAAGCCCCTGACCAACATGATTAAAAACACATCATTACAAACATTCAGAGCCGGAATATAGTTTTGTGATGACTCTCTGTGAGGAAGAAATACTGATTTTAATGTATGTAAACATTTGACGAGGATGCAATTTTTTTTCTCCTGTTTAGATTGTTTTATCTTAAAACTTAGGTCAATCTGATATTTTGCAACATATTATTTTTCACCTTCAAAAAAAAAAGATTTATTAAGGATGTGATTCCTTATCCTGAGATCACATCGCTCCTTGACACCGAACTGCCGATGGGCACTGACTCAGATTGATTGGCTGTCAAAGGTAAACCTTGGAAAAGTGTTTTTTACGAGTTCCATGGAAGAGGGAAGAACAGGGCCAGCGGCCTGACTCCTCCACGCCGCTCCCCTCCTCTTCCTGCCCTTATTTCTCTCTCTGTCTGTGGATGCCAAAGCGTTAATTCATAACCTGCCCAGTGGCTCACCTCTGGGCTCCCACTGGCTGGTAAACAAGACCGCGGTAATCCAGACCCCCACAGCAACACGTCTTGAGCCCCCGGCATTTTCTTGCCACTGGTGTACTGTTTTCTTTTACATTCCCTCTATTATCTCCACCAACGCCAGCACATTCACCCAACCCACCCCCGCATCGCCACCGCCGCTCTTCCTCTACTCCCTCTTACCCCACGTGCATTATCTCTTCACTACTCCCTTTCCATCCCACTTCACTCCAGTGGAGTGTCTCACCTCTGGCCTCCATTCCACAACCTATAATTTTCTCTGGTTCCTCTCCGTGCCCCCTGTGCCACTGTCCTCTGCCGCGGATGACTACAAAAACAATAAAAAATCTGCTGCAAACTATAAACACGGCGGCACTCCTACAAATCCCCAATATGACAACCGCCGTGGCTGCTGCGCAGTCTGCCATTGCCTTCAGCCCTGCGCCGCCGACGATGAGGAAAAAGGAAAAGAAAAGAAAAGAAGGTTTCTCTACTCTGAGACTTTTCGGCAGCAGTGCCTTGGTTCCGCCGGGCCCCGTGCGCTGGGGCTCTGACTGGCAGTGCAGAGTGTGTGAACATCAGAACGGAGCAGAGCTTACTCAAGCCCTCTGGAGCTCTGTGCTAATGAGAGCGTTGTGCGCGTGCGAGTGTGCACGTGTTTGTGTTTGTGTGTGTACATGTGTGTGTGTGTGTGTGTGTGTGCCCACGTGTGTGCGTGTGTGTGTAGGTGTACATGCTCTGCCGTAATGTCAGTCTGTCTGACACTCCCTTATGCCTGAAATAACTCTTATGCACGTCAGGTGGCTACAGCCCCAAGATCCCTGGAGCTGAGGTGTCATTTAAGAAACACAGCTTGTTATGCTGCCTTGTTTTGTGCCGGGGCTTACACCATGTTGACTGTCAGCCCGCTGCCAGCCCTGTAGTGGAGGAAAACAAAAATATTTTTCTCCAAAAACCCCCCCCCCAAAAAAACACAAAAAAATAAATGATTTTATCAAAATCATCTGTTTACGTTGGAACCACAAAAGGACACGAAAACAAGATTCAGGGCTTGGACATTCTTTGGACATCCTATGTAACTTGGTACAAAGGATTGGTGCAGCTTTGGTATCCTTAGTGTTTTTATGTCATTATGTGGTTGCCTCTTTGCCGCATCCTGTACTAGTTACTGTCATAACTGGAACTTCCAATCAATAAACTGATGCCCAAAGCAAATCTACTGATGTCAGTACATTTACAGTACAGGTGATCCTCCACTGAGGATCAATACAGTCATTGATCACCAGTACAAGTGTCAGAAGCGTTTGTTGTGCACACACGTTTCCCGAAAATTTTCAATGAAAAGCTTATCGGAAACCTGCCCAACATAACCACGGGGGTCCACTTCTGTCTTCCTCCACTTCTGTGTTCCTGCAGTGGAGGAACACGTCTTGTTTCAAAGGCACCTTGATGCTAGCTGTTGTAGCTGTTGGAGTGAAGAACAGAATCCTTTATTCTCTTCCTCCATATTGGAAAACACAGAGAACGTCAGTTTCATTTTGGCATGTGACCAATGAACTTACTGTGGACATTGTGTCTATTGAAATGAGCAGTAGCTATTATAATAATAATAATAATAATAATAATTGTGGTGTGGGGGTGGTGTGATTTAAGCAGCCACACCTGTCTTGGGTCTATGTGATTGGGCCCCTGGATCAGTGGTGACAACAGGTCATGAGCACAGGTTAAATCACCCATCCCCCCACACACATGGAAGGGGAGCCTTTGTCATGAAACCATTCTATCTGCTCCCGGCTTGTAACATCTTGCCACTCTCTTAATAAAATGGTTTGTCTTCACCATCATCGCCTGTGTCTCTGTGTCGAGGAGCCCGGGAAAAGCCACTTGGGTGGTGTGTGGCGGGGGAACTGCCACAATAATAATTTGTAGGAATAAAAATAATAGTAAAGCATTTAATTATATAGTTCTTTTCAAAACAACAAATAAATACATTTTGAATTAAATTACAAAAAATTTAACAAAAAAAGTGCTTCACTTCACTTCATCAGCCAAGCTTGCACAGGGGTCCTAACCACATGCTGCACCTTTATTTCCTTAGCTTTTTCAGCCCCCCTCCTCGGACGTATTCAGCCTTTGTATGCCTGCACATGTGCAATACAAAGAACCTTTAAGGTCAAGCATTGCCGCATCAACCAGGTTGCATCTACTTGCGTGTATCTCGGTTCAACGCAGCACTATCACCTGCCGTATCAGGCATGTGGTCAGTGTTTTGAAAAATCTGGAATGCTGGAAAAGCACATTTCTGCATGCGAAATGCATCAGGTAAAACACGTCGCCTCCACCCGCCTGCCGCCCCCTCTGAGTCGCTTCGATTACGAGGCTTTAGCGTTCCTAAGGCTCCTTCACCTTGTCTCTCACCCAGCCCGAGCAGCCCTTCCACGTCCGGCTGCTTCCCCGCCTGCCTCCTTTCTTCTTCCTGTCAGAGAAAATGCCAGCAAGGCGCGGGGAAACCGAGGCTCCACTCCTCCCAGCGCTGGTAATTTGACAGCGAGCAGAGAGGACACAGAATAATTGGAATAGCATTTACGTGTCAATGCGCCACACGCCGACGGAGAGAGAGAGAGAGAGAGAGAGAGAGAGAGAGAGAGAGAGAGAGAGAGAGAGAGAGAGAGAGAGAGAGCTCAACATTTAGGGAGAGGCATGTCTGACTCTGGATGGAGGGAAGAAAGAAAGCGTGCAAGCTGGAGGTTCTTGGAATACATTTCACAAGCTGTCCGTCCGCAGCAAACGTCGGCTAATCAGACAAACAAGACATCTGGCCTTTTGTCAGAACTGTTTGTGTCGGAGGCCGCGCGAGAATCAGCTTCTGGAACGCGGCAAATTATGATTTGGCGAGATGGTGAACTTGTGGATAACAACTGGGCATTGGCCAGAGCGCTGGAGTGGCAGCGATTTTAATTGGGCCACGGCCCAGCGGGACGCTCGCAGCGGGGCCGTCTGATTGGCCGCCCGCTCTGAGACGCTGGAGCCAGACGCTTTCGGAGGGAAACCAAAAGCGGCAGTAACTAGAGACGGCGGTTTTGTCAGAAAATGCACCTGTCAAAGACCACTGTCCCGCCGGGCGAAGGGATGACGTGATTGAGTGACGGCTTCAACGCAATATAATAACAGTCAGCGGGAAGATTGACAAGTGAGTAAACGGCGAGTTTGAAAAGTTTCAAAAACCTCCCAGCCCAAGGAATAAAATCAAAACAAACTTTTTTTAAACGGCAAAAGCTCATGAGGAATACAAAATAAAACGTCAGGTGGACCAAAATAATCTGTGATAAAAGTCGGCACTCGCGGTTTCCGGGGGAATGCGATCACGCTTGCCCCGTCATTGACTCCCAGTGATCGTGAAAGAAGGTTTAAGGTGTCAGTGGAGATTCCCTTAAGTAAGAGTGATTTTACTGCAGAGATAATGCACTTGAGTAGAATTAGAAGCGGTGATAAGGAAAAGGGCTCGGGGAAGCCGGGCACATTTGACGGCTGATGACAACACTGATGCCTTTGCGGCGCTCCTGACCAATCGATGACAATAAACGGGGACACAGATCTGTGTCCCTCAACATCATCACCGCTGGAATCCAGTCGACAACGAACTAAATGCTCTGGAATTTACATTTGTGGCATCTTCTGAGCTGTTTACAGTCTCAGAGAGGTGGAAAATATGGCTTCAGAAAGCAGAGTTCCACTCCGGGATTTTGAGTCAACCATGTGGACATGCCGTCAACCTAAGGAGTGAATCCAGCTGATCGGTGCACGGCTCCAGCAAAAATACGGAAACCGGATTTCCCCCTTCTGAACCTGGAATCTTCCACCCCTCTAACAGTGCGTACGGATGTAAAAACAGCTTAGTGTGAATCTTTGTTAGAAACTAACTCAAGTAAAACTAACTTAAGCAAAGGAGATAAATGTTGAATTTCAGCTATACCGCAAAAGCAAAAAACAACAAGACGACACCACCCCCGGTCACAGTCCACCCTTTCACCCAGGACGGCGTTTTTTTCCTCCCATCGCGTTCCCCGCTCCCTCCGGCACCTCGCCGCCCACCACGCGGCGCAGGGACCGGCCGTGGCTAATGAGCGGGCTGGCCGAGGGGAGGCCAGCGCCATATCGCAGGGCAACCCGAGAGCCGCGGATATTTACGCGTGGGTTCTCGGCCTGCGAGCCGGGAGTGACTCAGCTCGCTCCCCTGCTGTCAAAACCCTGTCATTAGCCATGACTGCATTTCTGCGATGTGAGAGTGAGTGTGTGTGTGTGTATGTGTGTGTGTGTGTGTGTGTGTGTGTGCGTGTGTGTGTGTGTGTGTACTGCTGTCTGAGATGATATGTCTGTGTGTGAGTCCTCTGACGCGACACTGTCATCTTCTCAGTAAGGCATCTATGCTTTGTTAAGCACTGATATGGATATAATTATCATTGCATTAGAGGCGGCATTAAAACCTTGTACCATACGCACAAGCACATCGCTGTGCGTTGCGTGTGCATGCCTTTATGTGTTTGTGCTAGTGTTCCCTATGAGTGTTCATTTGTGTGCGTGTGAGTGCATGTGTGTGTGTGCGTGCGTGCCTTCGTGTGTGTGTGTGTGTGTGTATGTGTGCGTTGGTGTGTGTGTGTGCGTTTGTGTGTGTGTGTGTGCGTGCGTGCGTGTGTGTGCATGTGTGTGTATGCGTGCGTTGGTGTGTGTGTGTGCGTGTGCATGGGCAAAGATGAGGCTAAGGAGGCTGGAGGCATTGGCCTGAGGTGTACCTCCTCTTTTCTTTGTCGAGGTCCCAGAGGAGCACAGGCAGCAGTCCAGAACTGCTGCCCTGGTTCAGATCCGTGTAGGATAGACAGAAAGACGGAGAGAGGGTGAGCGAGAGAGAGAGGGGAGGGAGGGAGGGCAGGAGGGAGATGGAGAGAGAGAGAGAGAGTGAGAGAGAGAGTGAGGGATGGATGGAAAAACAATGGGACGGAGCGAGAATGTCAAAGAAATAACAGCAGGACCAGGACATATACATGGATAGAGTACATTGAGGAAAGTTGTACTTAAACATAGTAAAAATAATATATAAAATCAATATAAATCTCAAAATTCAGACCCCCTCGGACAATGAAAAAGGGAGGAAAGAAAGAAAAGAAAGACTACGATGACAAAAGACAGACAAAGACAGATCTACAGGCAAACATAATGGGCAAACAGAAAAACTGAGGTTTTTTCAGAGTGTGATGAAAACAGATGGAGAGATAGAGAGAGGGAGAGAGAGGGAGAGAGAGAGGGGGAGAGAGAGGGAGAGAGAGAGAGCGAGAGAGCACGATGGAGAGAAAGAATTCTGGGGAGAATTTATGCCAATGAACCTGGTAAGTGTTTTCCAGACCCTCTGTCAGCTGTCTGTGTCTACCTGAGGGAGAAAAAAAAAACCTTCTGACCATCTGCAGCACACACACACGCACGTGCACGCACACACACACACACACACACACACACACACACACACACACACACACACACACACACACACACACACACGTGCGTGCGCACGCCCACACACACCTGAGGAGATCGCTCCTCTGTGGCATTTATATAAGACCCTTTACTCCATTACATCACGTGTCAACATCTCACGACAGCGCTCGCAGCAGAACTGGGCCACGCAGCGTTCAAGCAGCATCACAAGACCCCAAACACATCCAGATAGTGTAGAACTGGAAACACAACACAATGTCTTAATTCACTTTGTTATTGCATGTGCTAATCAATTCATACTGGGATGCGACCTGCCGTACAAGTTGCCAGAGAGCGGGCGGGGTGGGGGGGGGGGGTTGCGCTTTGGGGTGATCAACTAGACACACAGGACTGAGTTCAGCAGGAGATTTACTCCAACGTAAACATTTAACATGATTAATGCGATTGGGCTTGTCTTCAGTGGACAAGCCCCCAGCCTCTCAGGGCAGAGGGAACTGCCTTTTACATTTTATAGACTTGGTGATTTATTTTAATCATTCTCATTTGGCTGGGTGGTTAATAACACATTTTTCTGTGGTGTGACAAACGCAGTTTAATGTTGACAAAAGAGGCCCGTTTTATTTAAAATAAGCCTAAAGAATACATATTTGTGGCGGGACCAAGACGACAGCATGGCTCCCCTTCCCCGCGACCGCACAGCTGATCCGGGGCCGGGAGCTTTCTTAATGTTTGTCCATCTCGCAGAGAGGAATCGGCGCACGGACCCGTCAGCCCGCCATTCCTCCTGCGTCCGAACTCATTATTCTTCATCACTTATCCTTTTGGCCTTTTTGTTCAGTTTGCAATCATAAAACTCTCGCCACGTTGGCAAACCACAGCCAGAAAGTCTCCCTGTCTCCCTGCCTAAACCCGTAGCTGTGGGAGTCTCTGCTCTTGGCTCCTGGTCGGCTGATAAGACTGTGCGCCCATCCCTCTCTGCAAGACATACAAACATTAAGAAAGCTCCCTGTCCCGGATCGGAACAATCATCGCTGCGCGGGCGCTGATTTCGGCCGACTCGTCCGACTCGGGGCAGCTGTGCGGGCGCGGGGAAGGAAGCCATGCTGCTGTCCGCCACAATATTATTTTCAGTAATTGTATTAGAAGAGTCCTGATCATGAAGCCATCAAAGCCTGATGGCTTTTAGTATTAATATTGATAAATCATTGAATCATCAAGCCAAGACCTTTGACCTTTGTTTTATTCGGCAGTTGAAATCATTGACAACTGCGATAGTTTTGTTCATAAAATGCAATATTTGATGGAGATCGGGGTAAACGATGTTGAACAAAATCGAAACGTTGCCACGTCCAATGGAATTCTGGGACTTGATGACGTTATGGATTTACACTTTAAAGGCAGATAGTTTACTAATAAACTACAAGTTTTTATTTTGTTTGTCGAGTTTGAAGAATTGACCAGAGATTGACCTGTGTCGCTGAACCGCTCTGGGCTGGAAGGTGGGACTCGGCCGCGCGACAACAGGCTTTTCAAGACGCAACATTCAGGGATTCATGTCAGAGGAACGAGAGGGGAGCGATAGAGGTGGAAAAAGAGAATGAGAGAGAGGGAAACACCCGGGTGGAAGAGTGAAAGCAATGACAGAGGAAGGGTAGGGAAGGAAATAAATAGGAGGAGAGTGAGAGAGAGGGACAATCAGAACAGTAAATGGGGAATAGATAGAGAAATAGAGCGATAGATAGGTGGATAGACAGATTAATAGACAGACAGACAGACAGATAGACAGAGAGACAGAGAGACAGATAGTTAAATAGATAGATAGCCAGATTGACAGATAGATAGATAAACCCTTGCATATATTACTAGATGGTATATGGTGAAATCACTAAACCTATTTGAGATTGAGCTGAAACAGTGCTGGGGGGTGGAGAGACAGGTGGAGAGATGGAGCAAGTGAGGTAGAAAAAGAGGAGAGGCGGAGGGAACCGGCGGAGCACGGGCAGAGCAGGGAGTGACCCCGATATGACAAAGGAATGCAGCGGAAGGTGAAGTGCGTTGTGATCACCGCCTTCCCCCTCCTCTGCTTTGAAATAATTATTCATGAATCGGGGTCAGTGGTGGTTCGGAGGAGCCGGCGACTGTAGCCACAAGCAGCTCATCAGCGCTGCTTGCACCTGTGCACCTCCGCCTTTTTACTTTAAACATATATTTTAATAATATTTAAAATCTGTTGTTATTGCTCTGATTTTTGTTGTTATTAATCCTTTTGCCATTTTTCCTAATGGTGCAAATGGTGTCTCGAACACGGCAACCACCGAACCCACGGACATGGTTGAGGTCTCGCTGGAACCGGGACGCTCGCACATCTTTGGTTTTAACCACGTTTTATCCAAGTTTTATCCTCCATCCACATTCGTAGCAGGAATTAGTGAAAAAACGTTGCAATCTTACCGGAAGTTGAAGAACATTGGCATACCTTGATTAGTTTGTGGGGTGGGGCAATTTGTGATATCGTGAACTGATGTTTTATAACTCCAGGCGTTCGCATTCGCATTTGGAGAATTTCGCTGTGTAAACCTGGTTGCTTCGCGTGGTAGTTGCACTTGTCCAGACGACAGACCGGAAGAGCTGATGCGGCGTTCAATGTAAACTTGGAACATTGTAACTCGTGCTGTATTTCACGGAACCCGGAAAACTGTAATAAGTACCTAAAACGGATAAACTAGACCCAGTGTATTGCTTTGTGCAGCTATATTTTTTACATGTTTCTCTAAAAGTAGATTTTTTTTTACCTTAGTTTCTTGGCTGCAGCCCACTTTTGTTTTATGTTTTTGTGTGTCTGTATTGCTCTTTTTTTAAACTGTATCCCTCACCTAAATAATTTCCTACCTTCCTGAAACTGTCCTTTTCTGTTTGACCAAATTGAAAGTGGTACTCCATAAGATTATTTAGTGAAATTGAATTCCATATCTGATACCTTTCTCAGCTGGCACTTCATGAGAAACAGCCATTTAATGTATTTGTGTGAGGCGTGTGCCCTTCTATATGCTGTTTCCAGTGAGACCACCAGGCGGCGCTCCTGGCCACCCCGCCGGGTGGCAGCAGGCCAAGAACCACCTGGCGCCAGGTGCAAGCCGCCAGGACCTGAACCCAGCCGGCAAGGGGCCCAACCGGTCGCCCACCCTGGCCAACCACCTCCCCGGTGCTCAATGTGTGACGTTGGTAATTGCAGTTGGTAATTGCAGTTGACATTGCGGGGCATGGCGGTGAAAGCTCGTTCAAGACTCTTTGAGGCTCTTCTTTGAGACACTTTATTTGTCAGACACGCGGCCCGCACACTGCTTTGCTAAGGCGGCGTAGCTGGCTGTGGTCAATAAACTGTGGATGTCGGAACAGTCAGAAAAATAGAATAAAACTCTCTCTGCCACCCGGGTGACAAAGAAACGCAGCAAAACAAATCAGTGGATCGCAAGAAGGAAAACCCTGGGGAAAAGAAAGTGACCGGGCGGATCCCCCCGCCAGGGGGCGACCTCACGGATTACCACTTTAACGAAAGACACAGTTCACTCATTCAAGTGCTCAGTGGCGATGACAACCAGGTTTGTGTGGCTGTGGCGGGTATAGGGAGCACAATCTGTCATGGCCTGAAGGCCATTAGCATCTGCTGCCTGTCTGTCTGTCTGTCTGTCTGTCTGTCTGTCTGTCTGGCCGGCTAATACCAACACCCCCCCTACCCCATCAAGCTAGGAGCTCAACACCAGAGAAGGCGTGACATCCCCCTCCAGGTGGACGGGCTGTCAGTGGAGTGACTGACACCCGGAAAACTAACAGTGTGGGCGTTAGATAGCGGAGAGGCGAGGCGAGGCGAGGCGAGGGCCGGGACCCGCCGCTGACCGAGAGGCTGTGGTGGGGGATCGACAGCCAAACAGCCGGTCGCATTCTAATGACTCCGGCCCCACAAACCGGAAACCCACAAGCCCGAAATCAATCATCCCCGCACCATGACAGCTCAGCGTTAATAACGACCGCCGCTTAAAGCCTTATTACGGCTGCAGCGGCTGGCGAGCCGCGCCAACCCGGAGGTTCCGCACGGCTCGCGGAGACCAAGACCGGTAATGAATAAATGACACGCTTCACTATTCAGATGCATTAACTCCGTTCCTAATCGATACCCGGTCAGACGCCCGCCGGTTTATAATTGCGGAAGAGAGGCGGAGTTGCGGCCCACGCTCTGCCACTCGCTCCGGGTTCCTCCACAAAGTTGCGCGGCCGCTTCCACAGCCAGTGAGATGGTGCGCCCACGTGGTGGAGTAGCTGTGATTCCCCGTGGCCCCGGTTTCAAAACGTCCAATCAAATTAAAATAGCCCGGGTATGACACGGCTACGTTCACGCGCTGGGCACCTAGCATTTATCTTGGCTGCTCTTCCGCGCAGAGGCGACGGGGATTCTCCGGAGCTCCTCCGAACGTAGGTTTCCACCTGAAGCCCGGTGTGCTAGGGCGGCGGCCATCATTTTATTCATCCACGAAGAGGGTTTTCCAGGACACGCGGATCATGAGAACCTGCGGCACAAACCACACGGATCAACTGAGGTTCGAGTGAGCGGCGCTACGAGTTCAGTTAGGAGTTACATGCCTTGCTCAACGGCTACTAGAGGTGTTGGCATAAGAGGAGGGTTCCAACTCGCACGCCCCGAAACAGATATGAGTTCGATCATCCCGGATCGGCCTTCACAGCGGACGCGGGGGGGATTCTTGAGGAAGTGAAGGCCGTTAACTTCGCCGCCTCTCCCGCAGTGATGCCCAGTAATTGCGCTGCCTGCCGGTGTGACGCGGGCGCCGCCTCCCATTGAGTGTTTCCATCATTTTGAACGTCATGGCACTTTGATGGAGCACTCGCGGCTGAATTTGAATATCTAATGTGATGTCCTCCCTTAAGGTGGCTCTCCGCCACGGCGTGGTCCCCGGCTTTTGGACGCAATAAAATCAATCAGCGCTGCAGTTAAGGCTGCGATGCTCAAAAGCAGGCACGCACGCACGCACGCACGCAGGTATCTCAAGCCACTTAGTATTTAATGTAGTTATTTAAAAGTTAATGCGGTGTATACATGCTATATGAATAACTATATGAGAGCGGTGCCAAGCTGCAATCACACAAATGAGGGGGTTCCCAATCTGGTGTCTGCAGTCCAACAGGGGTCCTTAATGTAATTGTATATCCTTCTTTTCTTTTCTTTATTTACATTTCTAAATAATTGTTTTTTATGTACAAATATTTTAATACTATATTTTTTCCACAAAATATACTGCATATATACACACACACACATATACTGTACACACACATAAGTGTACAATATACTACTATTATACGTGTATGTATAAAAATGTATGCGTATGAGTAAACACCCAGATGCACGGGCAAAACACACACCTCTGCTTCCCACAGATGTCGGGTGTAAAGATTTTCAAACATGCCTCTCCTGCCCGGGCCGTGGCAGTGACCGTGTCACCTCGACGAGGCAGAAAAGCAGGGACGCCCCCCTCGGCTTCTTATGTAACACCCGTCTCCCTCTCTGACTGTTTGGCCACGCCGAGCGTCGCGGGGACACAACACAAACTAATTAGCGACGTCTGGCATCCGCCCGCGTCCGATGTGGGCTGAGTGCCGGTCCGTAGGGTGGCCCTTCTGTCGCGCCGGGGCCCTCATATCTCCTCAGTCAAAACCGAGATTAAAGAGACCGTTCGTCTGCTAATTAACCTTAATTGCCAGTGAAACCTGCGAGGCATCGTTCATTACGGCGGTGTATACACTGGAGCGCTGTTCCCGCGGTCCGGCCCGGCTTTTCACATTTCAGTGCCAATTTCAGTTGCTCCCCAAAAAAGTTGGTGCCAGAGCAGAGATTGGCTCCTGAAGAGTACAATCTTCCTCTAGTCCCCACGGATAAGGTCATGGTGTGGGAGCTCAGAACACACCATGGGGGTGAAGTTGGAGGCCTTCTAATGCTCCACAGATAAGCAGGAGGGAGGGGGGAATAAGATCTTCTTTAATTGCTAATCTCCAGCTGAACATTATCTTAGTTATAGCCGAGATAAGTTCACCGCAGGGCTAATAGCCTCCCTCGTAGTTATATTTGATCATGTTTACTGTTTACTCAGATTTCGGTTGCCTCAGTTGAACGGCCGGAAATACACATCCCCTGCAATTTCCCAAAACATCCCCGAGGAACAGAAAGTATGGATCCATTTAAATAGAGTCAAAAATAGATTCCAAGCCCCTCAACGCATCGTTTCGCGATGAAAAGGCACCGACAACACCATCATTTCCACCACATTACAGACGGAAGAAAAATAATAACTTCGTATTCTAAGCTTTTTATAGAGCGGCAGTGTCTGGATACCAGGGGCGCTGCGAGGATGCAGAGACATCAGGGGCTTCGACAAACAAGGCTCCAGTCATTTTGCCAAGTGGCGATTTGGGGGTTTGGGTTGGGGGTGGGGGTGAGGGGGGTTTTGTCGTTCCATAAGGAAACGGTTGCCAAACCCAAACAATGCCAACTGCTCAATACCTCCACTGCTTTCACGCTTTCATTGCAGACATTTGGCTAATGCTTCTAACCATAGTGACGACCAGAACAAGAGAGTTCAACAGCAAAATAACCTGAAATTCTGAACATTCCGGCATTGTAACCCTAGCAGAGAGCTTTTGAAGATACTGTGAGCTGCGACGGGGGGCCAGCGGAGGCGTTGTCGAGGTGGAGTGACAACAATACAAACAGGTATTGAAATGTATTCAATACTGAGTATCAAAATTCAACCGACTGAAATTCAAACTACATCCATACCAAACCTCGATACCGTAGTAGTTAATGCAACTTTGGTTTTAGATAGATACAGTAGACAGGCAGGCAGGCAAGTATAATATTATTTATTTATTTTGTATTTATTTATAAAAAAAAATGTAACCTGTGCGGTGAACATGCTTGGCATACAACACAGAGTATTTGCATGCCATTGCATTGAGGACAGAGCTGAGCTGCTCACGTCCTGCCTCCTGCTCTCTCTACCCAGGCGCCCCCCCTCATGTAAACCAAACGGAGTATTTCCAGATAGTGTGAACACGTTTTACACAGACAGTCTCTGGTTGTGAGCGACATGTGTGAGAGGGCAACTCTGGACAACGTCCCCGACCTGATTACATGCAATATTACATTGTTAAATTGTGAAAACAGCTTCACTCTGCAAGTGGAGTTCAACTTCTCAACCTGCAATGCTACCTTTTTAATCATTCTTTAATCATCAAGAACTGCTGTAGTAACTCTGTCCTGTGGACGACCTGTGGGATTACAAGAGCACAGCTTTTTTGTTACACAAAACCGCCGCCAATCCCCCTCTTTGGGGAACGATCCTACCATGTTTTGAGACTTAAATTACGAATCATCATTACTGCTCCAAGAGGGAAAAATCACCAGGGGTGAGACAAATAAACATAGAACCAAACAACATGTACATGGAAAAACATCAACATAGAAACATCAGATGACATCATGTATCGACAAAACAGAGTTCATTAAATCCAGGAAAATTGGAACAGCAATTCAGCACGTGGCCTCTTCCTGTCATAGTTATGGCGGTAAATGAGGGAGGAAAGGAGAAGAATGCAACCAGGAGGGTGGGGTGTGTGTGTGTGTGTGTGCGTGTTGTTGTTGTGTGTGTGTGTGTGTGTGTGTGTGTGCGTGTTGTTGTGTGTGTGTGTGTGTGTGTGTGTGTGTGTGTGTGTCTACCCATGAGTGTTCGGGACTTGTCCCAATTGGTTCTGTTGGATAAGGTCGGTATTATATCGTAGCTTCTCCAAGCGACGGGAAAGACCCCGAAGCCACCCTGTGTCCCGTAGCTGTACAGACACCCCACGACCACAGGGAAGCCCCTTGCACCCCACCCTGCAGCCACAGAGGAGCCCTTACCGACCTGCAAGCACCCACCCACCCCAGCGCTAAATGTGTGCTGTTGGTAATTCAAGTTTAAATTGCAGTCCGTGGGGGTGAGAGTCCAAGCTTCTTCAAGATTCTTTATTTGTCACACGGCAAACACAGCGACCAACACACATGCTTAAAATAGTGACCGGTGAAAAACTTGTTCGCTGCATTTTTTTTTTTTTACCTGCGCTGTCAGCATGCTTGGCATACAACACAGACTACCTCATATGCCATTGCATCTAGGATCTTGTTCTCTGCTTTTAACCCGTCCTTGCTTGTCCTTCCTCTGGGGGGCAGCATACAGCGATGCGCCAACTCCAAAAGTCAATAGTCAGGCAACAATCTTTTTGCTTTACATGGAGGTAACCCCATGTGAGCACAGAGAGAACATGCAAACTCCACACAGAAAGGTCCCAGGAGAGGGACCCACCAGAGCACGGTGCCAACAGCGCCTCAAACAGGAATGGAACCCAGGACCTTCTTGTGTGAGGCAGCAGTGCAAGCACTGTGCAACAGTGCCCACTGAGATAGATAGACAGATAGATAGATAGATAGATAGATAGATAGATAGATAGATAGATAGATAGATAGATAGATAGATAGATAGATAGATAGATAGATAGATAGATAGATAGATAGATAGATAGACAGATAGATAGATAGATAGATAGATAGATAGATAGATAGATAGATAGATAGACAGATAGATAGATAGATAGATAGATAGATAGATAGATAGATAGACAGATAGATAGATAGATAGATAGATAGATAGACAGACAGACAGATAGAAAGATAGATCGATGGATGGTCTGACATACCACTGCAGAGGGTCCTGCACAGCAGCGTTTCCAGCCTTCTGGCCTAAAATGGCTTTTAAAAAGAGTAGCACATTGTGTGAGAGTGGGATAAATGCCTCTCTCCATCTCTTTCTCTCTCTCCCTCTCTCTCTCAAAGGCCAGTGGTTGCCTCTAAGTTTTTCTTGCTGTGGTGAAAGGGCCTTAAAATATTCATAACACTCCCATCAATAAAAAAAAAAAAGCCCAAATCTTTGCTACAGCACCAGACAGAGAGCTCTCATGGTGGTTAGGTTGAAAGCAAAAGAGGTTGTGGCGATGGGAACCTGCGATCATCATGGAATGCAGCCCAAAATGGGAAATAAGTGGTCAATTATTGTCAGGTGTTTCAATGTATTCCATGTATTCTCAGATGCACCGCGTGCCCTGTCTCTCACACATGCTTCCCCGTGTGGCGGCGTGTCCCCAGGGGCCCCACGGGCCCCATGGAGCTCACCCGTCTCTTGACCCGATGTAAACCAGCTGATTGAGGAAATGTGATTAAGTGATTAAAGGAGAAAGCCGGGACTTGGACCGGCGCATCTCAATCAATAGCTAGTCCCCAGACACACTTCAGGTCCTCTTAGAGTAGACTTAGTAAAGATAGACTTGCTAAAGAAAGTCACTTTCAAGCAAAGGAAAAAAAAAACTGTGCTCGTGGTGGTTTCTTTTTCGGTAAACCATTTTTTTTAATGTAAATCCTATTATTGCAATGTTAATTCAGCTACAGGCAGGCATTTGTAATTACCCTTCAGGTAATTGACGCTGTAATTAATGTTTTTATTCTGGGACAAAAATGGAATTTGCGAGTGAACATGGTCATGGGGAAGAAAATTAGACATTAATGCCAGGATATCAGAGTGGAATTGAATTTCACAGACGAGGATAAAGTTATAGGAAGTATGCGCAGCCTCTTTTCGGTTGTCTGTCACACCCTGATGAAAAGCTGCAAAGTTGAAAGCCTCAGTGCCGAGAGTCTGACTAGTTGGAAAAGAAAGAAAAAAAAATACCTGCTGATCCCCTTTGCACATGCAGGTTTCCAATGGAACCACTGGGAGCAAAAGGAGTGGAATGACAGAAGAAAGAGCACGATGAGACGCAGAAGAAAGTGATAAAGGAGACTTAGAGAGAGGTGGAGGTGCAAGGGGAGAGACAGAAAAAGTGAGAGAGGGAGAGAGGGGGTGTGTGTGAGATGCTGTGCTTTAGTGTTAGTCTGTGTAAATGCAAGTATAAACGCATACGAATGCAGCTCACCTGTGTGTGTAGGTGCATATCCATGCATGTGTGTACGTGTGTGTGTGTGTGTGTGTGTGTGTGTGTGTGTGTGTGTGTGTGTGTGTGTGTGTGTGTGTGTGTGTGTGTGTGTGCGCACATACTGTACGTCCACGCTTTTATCTGATGTCTGATCTGCTGTGAGAGGCTTCCTGGGATTCTGCCTATGCTCGGCAACGCCTCATTTGCTCTCTGTTGTGCCAAAACCTGGGGCAGATCTAATAAGGCGGATATTGTTTTAGAAGTGCGGCGCTACCGCTGTAGCCGGCAATTCATTTGACACCGCTGCTAATCTGAATGCTCCATCTTATTCGAGAGCGCTATCTGCTAAAGCGATCCATCTGCTCCAGTCGTGGCAGCGTGTTAACGCCCAGCGCGCTCAATAAATCGCAGCCCTCCGCGAGCCGCGAGATGGATGAGCGAACTCTGGCGGTGGTAAAAATCAACTAGATTAGCAGCAGATGAGGCTGAAATCATACACAGCGACCGCATGGGAGGATGAACGAGAGGCGGAGGGATTCCGGAGGGGAAGAAACGACCTTGTCCAAAACCTTAATGTTTCAGCTCGGGATGAGTTAGAATTGGTCGCTAGAAGCACTATGGGATGTGTGTGTGTGTGTGTGTGTGTGTGTGTGTGTGTGTGTGTGTGCGTGCGCGTGCGCGCGCGCGCAGTGGTCAACAGGTGACCCACGCGCACAATTATGTTTGTGTGATACACGATATTGCCATGACAATAAAGAAAAACAGACGGAAAGAAAGACAGACGACAAAGAAAGACAGACAGAAAAAGAGAGAGAGAGAGCGAGAGAGAGATTATTCCCCCGGCCCCTAGGCTCTCCGTACAGTGGGAGTGGTGGGACAAACAGAGATTGCCTCCACCTGCGTCCCAGCCGCAAGCCGGCGGAGGAGAGGGGGCACGGGGGAGTGGAAGGGAGGCGGGCAGGGGGAGTCGAAAGAGGAGTACATAATTACACGGCAGAGTGGGGGCTCATCTCTGGGTGCTCCCAGACAACCTGCAAGCCCCCCCCCCCCCACCTGCTACACCTCAGCACCCCCTCCCCTCCCCCACCCCCACCCCCCGTCTCCATCACGTCTCCATTTTGGAGAAAACAATCCATCAGACAAAGGTCAGCCCATAGCACAACCCAGCCCACTCCACCCCTGCACACAGATGAACAGCCATGCACACACACACACACACACATACACACTCACACACGCACATGCACATACACACACACACACACACACACACACACACACACACAAAACCAAATGAAAAAGCTCACACTCCTGTCGCCCCATAATAGGTATACACACACACACACACACACACACACACACACACACACACACACACACACACACACACACACACACACACACACACACACACACACACACACACACACACACACACACACACACACAACTTTAGGAGAACAGCTGCAAAGATGTTGAATGTAACGTTGTTATTATATTAAAACATATTTTACATTTAAATCCATCCATTCCAGCCTTAAGAGTGGGCCACGGTGCCAAACCGTGTTCCAATCCTAGATTCAGCACCACGGACAGAGGTGCGAAATCTGTTTCAAATCCATACTTGTTTTCATCAGACAACAAAAGGCTAAAAATAAAAGTCCCTCCTCGACAGGTGTGATACGTGCAGCAGATTGCATCCCACGTGGGAACTAACGTTGACTTGCACACAAATACTGCCTCGTGCAAGATAATCCACCAAATGACAAAACAAATGCCAGTTAGGAAACAATGGATCTGTGATAAGACCCGGGATTAGATTGAGGAGCAACTCCAATAGTCGATCGGGCGTTAATAACACTCGTGCTTTCCCGAAACCACGACCAGCTGCCGTTGGAACAGAAAGGAATCCAAAGAGCCACCGCTCCCCCCAACATATCCTGTTCAGAACCTTGTTCACGTGGTCGCATGACCTACAGTCGGTGCAGGTTACACTATCATTTAAGCTGTACGTACAAAGATTTATAAAGTACACTTTCATATGTTGTATAATAAAATCATTATATAATAATGATTTGTGATTATGATCCCTGCACTAGCTTGACAGATGTAGAGTGATAATATTAATGGTAGATTGCCGTTACTTGTTACTTGGCACATTTCCTGCAAATCATAAAGTAAAATCATATCTTGCGCTTGCTTTTTTCACTGACTACAACAGTAATCTTATACAGCAATTTCACATTTTTACTGTTCTGCACAGCACAAAGCCACACAAATAAGATAGAAAGATAAATGTAATATTATTACAATTATTATTATTATTATCATCATCTTCATCATCATCAATATTATTATTATTATTATTATTATTATTATTATTATTATTATTATTATATGAATATTCATATTTTTCTGGACACTTTAAGTATTATTATTATTATTAAAAGAGCAATCAAAATTATGGAATAATTATGACAAATAAATAAATACATTTCTTTCCCCTAGCGAGAAGGCATCTTGGAATGTTATCATGAACGGCGCCATTTGAACTCACTGAAGCAGACACACCAGTGGTTTACACAATGGACCAGAGAGCGAAAAGCTGAGGTGGAATCTTTAGCGATTGTCTCCAGGGTCCTGGACTTTACATGCAAATTTGTTTATACCGGTCTTTTTATGTGAACACTAGAAAAAAAGGACAGCCGGAGCTTCCTGCTCTGGACGAAATGCCACCCACTGTGTGCACGCTTTAATATTGACTTGCTTCCTCAGGTAGCGCAGACAGCTATTCTTCCAATGTAAATGAGACACACTCCCCAGCCTCATAAATGGCTAACGAACAGAAGCACAGTTTTCAAAATGTCACTCCATCCAGCCGAGGAGCATAAGAATAATGATGGTGGAAATGAAAGAAAGCAGACTGGAAAGACTGGCGTTTTCATTATGAATATCCAAAGCAATATTTTATTGTTATTAAAATTCCTGCGGTCCATAGACACTGGGCTGGATTCCCCTGAAGAGATGTAATATCCTCATCATTTAATATCCTCAGAAGGGTTCATTTTTATCTCTCCATCTCAAAATTCTCTTCTGTGTCTCACAATAGTGAATGCAGTCTTTTCTGTGATGTACATGCAGTGCATCTCCACAACTCCTCTGGAATAATGATTTCAATGCCATGATATGAGGATATTTATATTTTCTATTCAGAAGGGGTGGGCGATGATTCATATTTATGGCTGAATTGCTGTCGAAAATTGACGGGAAGGGAGGGGGGTGGGGGGACCTTGCATGATAGTTTTAAGAGTTCACTGCCTGTATGATTTCCCCTAACATAGAGTAGGTCAGCGATGAATTTGATTTAATGGGAATTTAATTCCCACTCAACACAATTTATATCCACAGGTGCACGGCTGGTTTTTGAGTGAAACAGTCCAAGTTTCCAAGACTCAGCTTTTTGCTCCAGTGTGAGCCCTGCAGGACTATCCACCCCCCGGACACACACACACACACAAACAAAAACACTCAGGCGCGGACACATTGTTGTTTCGTCGCGCGCGCTCAACTGCTTAGTCCGTGACACAAGAAGAGCCTCTCTCGGGGCGTGGCGCGTGCCGCGCTGCTCTGGTGACAAGCCTGCAGCCGCCAAGTGCATCAATATTTAAGGCTGGCAGGCAGGTTGAAAAGGCACACCTCCGGGTGCCACCTGCCTAGCACACAAATAGAGTTTCCATAAAAAAAAGTAAGTTTATCTTCGCTGGCTATTTAGACAATACATGAATCTACTTTGATTATATGTTTGTGAGAGAGAGAGAGAGCGAGAGAGAGAGAGGGAGAGAGAGAGAGAGAGCGAGAGACATATTTCAAGACACTCCCTTACTGCCGACTGCCGCAGGGCTGGTGATTAAGGGATGTTTTTGGAAGCTGTTTTGGGAAGTTCATGTCAATTATTGACGGGTAGGGACCCGTCTAAGCCGAATCAATCCAAGAAATGAAAGTCGAAACTTACAGTGGCTGTGCTCAAGCCGTGCTCCAGGCGGATGACGACCTCAGCAGCAGGCAGCCCTTACCCGGCGCTGCAGCCGTCAATATGTGTCACCGTCACAATACTTTGCATTTGTCAGATAACCTATTTCGTTATTTGCTCAGAAGGCTCAACCAGCTACTTCTGTTCAGAGAGGAAATAGGAGTCGCTACGGCATTATAGTATGGATGCAGAGGGTATTTAATTAGTACGTAATTAGTCCATCTTACCACCTCAGCTACATTCGCACCGCACTGGACCTCAACCCCCCGACTGACTGATTCAACTGTCACGTCACGTCGCACCGCATCGTGAGTAGTTCACTCCATAAATTCAATTTAGCATTTTGCTGATGCCTGAAACCAGTATTGCATTCAAGCATGTTTTGTGTACTGATCGTAGGGTGGGAAAAATTGTCAACAGAACCTTTTTTTTTTTTCCCCCTTTCTTTTTTAAATTTTTTTTTTTTTTTTTTAATTCCCCTTGCTGCGTTAGCCTACTGATCAGCAGGTGCGGCGTGCGGTTCAGACGGGGCCGGCGAACCGGAGCGGGGCGAGATTTTTAATATCTCCGTGCCGCGTGCTCTCGCTCTCCGCGGGGCCGTGGTCGCAGCGGCTCGCAGAGGTGGAGGGTTGCAAATTAGTCGCCCCATCATGTAGATGAATTTACATTTTTAGTAATTTAACCCCCCGCCTCAACTCCATATTAGAGGCCGATCGTTATTCGAGCGGCGCCGACGCTGTTTACCGTAAAATGGGCCAAACTGAGCTGGTAGTGAACTGACGAATAATTCTCTCCCCTCATAAACATCCTATAAAGCCCAAAATCTGCCACAATTCCAGTATTTTCTGTACAGTGTGGACTGGAATGGAACGGTATTCATGAAGCACGGCTCATGTGGAGCTAGTGGGGTTAGTCACCGCGTGGGAAGGCCTGTACGGTCGCTGGGGATGGATGGTCGCCACCGAGGACGCCCGTACCGAAGCGCTGCCACTGAGCATGCATCAATGGTGCCAGTGGGATTAGTCACCAGGACGGTGCCAGGGGTGGAAGTTAAGAATGGATGGCAATGGATGATGTAACCGGTGCCACCGCGCATGCCTCAAACGTGCCAGTGAGATTTCATCGCCGGACACGCCCGGTACGGTATCGGTGGGGCTAATTAGGGACGCGTGGTGGCCGCTGAACACGGTGCAGTGCCCGTGGTGGTCGTGCAGGACTACCACCGTGCCCTCTAGACAGAACAGTCGTACGCAGAGGGGAGCTGGACGTGGGTACGGCGGTCGAGGGTGGCTCCGGGACGCCCATATTCACAACATGGAGGGTTGCTGGAAACTTTGCAGTTAGGGAAGTATAGTTACAAATGCTTTACCCAACTAGACTTAACTTTTAAGAGTTCGCTGAATTTCTGAAAATGTCCAGGTGGCGCATCGACCTAAATCACATCTTCCCTATCCCCCGTGTGCCCTGGACCAAGGCAGTTAGATCCCAAATGCTCTTGCAGAGCCGCTCAATGGCTCAAACGGCAGTAGACAGCAGATGCCTTTGGCAGCTTCCATGTGTTACTAATATGTGCGTGAATGTGATGGTGGCCCATTTGCACCATAAGTCTTTCCTGGATGAAAGGAAAAACGTGGGTACGGCGGTCGAGGGTGGCTCCGGGACGCCCGGATCCCAGCGCTGGGCCTTCCCAGGGCGGCGCGGCCAAATTTCCCGAAACGTCGGCGAAAGAAGGCTCCCACTTGGTTGTCACAGCTTGGTAGGCGATTAAAGCCTTTGGGAGCTGGTTTATGGAGATTAATGACGGCACTGACTGACGTGCTCTCTTTAAGCGCAGGGAGAGTGCGCAGAGTTGTTTGGTTTAACTGGGATTCTCTGGATTTACACGTCCTGTCTATTATTGTACGGTACGTCACAGAGAACGCCTTTGAAAGGACCTCTTTATTTCAAATTGAACCCTAACCTGGGGTTAATCCAAACCCCGCTATGCTCGCCCCTTTTAGAAATATCTCATGTTGATGCCACCGGAAGGGCAGGTCATATTCACAACATGGAGGGTTGCTGGAAACTTTGCAGTTAGGGAAGTATAGTTACAAATGCTTTACCCAACTAGACTTAACTTTTAAGAGTTCGCTGAATTTCTGAAAATGTCCAGGTGGCGCATCGACCTAAATCACATCTTCCCTATCCCCCGTGTGCCCTGGACCAAGGCAGTTAGATCCCAAATGCTCTTGCAGAGCCGCTCAATGGCTCAAACGGCAGTAGACAGCAGATGCCTTTGGCAGCTTCCATGTGTTACTAATATGTGCGTGAATGTGATGGTGGCCCATTTGCACCATAAGTCTTTCCCGGATGAAAGGAAAAAAACATTGAAGATAAAGGTAATAAAAAGCTTTGTATGCTGTGTATTCCTTGGTGATCAAATGCACACCCACCACCGCCCCTCCCCGGCGGACCATTAGGCGCTCGGCGTCAGGATAATCATTGTAGACTCAGTAGCTGTAGAAGTAGATCACACAGTGGAGGCCCCTCCACGCTGACAGCCCAATGAGGCGCTCAGTCAGGCGAGCCACGCACCACGCCACCAGTATCTCATATGCAGTCCACCTGTCCATCCGAGAGGGAAGGTGCCGTATTAGGCAGAGTAATGGTGAATATATGGCTGGAAGCTGCTGATTGTTGGTGGGGCAGTGTCTAAGGAAGCTGACAAGGCCTCATCCATTATGCATCGCGTCTGCTACGAGGAATGATTGGGCGACGGGCGATGCCTGCTCGCTCTCATCAGGACCGGTGTCTCCGCTCTCTGACGCCGCCGCCATCTCACCTGCGAAGGCGGTCGGAGGGGTTGAGGGGGAGAGCGGGTGAGGGTGGGGACTCATTTCCTGAGCGCTGGCACAGCTTCGGCGGGGGTCCCTGTGGGACCGTGAGGCCCGTATCATGTTGGGGACGTTCAGCGAACCTGGCTTCTGATGAAATAAGAGCTCCTCTGAGCTTGCCCTGGCAGCCGCTGGGACGGAGGTGAAGTCAGCAGGCGGAAACACAAGCTGGGGCTCTCCCTCCTACATGGTAAAATAATGTTTCACTTTGTTCTGATAAGGGTGAAGCCGCAATATGTTGAGTGCCTCTAGTGGCCTATACACTCCTTCACGTTGTTATAAGTGAACAGTTGAATTTAAATCTGCTATTAATTATTAAAAGAATCCATTTGTATCTTGTGTGATGTGTGGGAATAAGCACTTCTTCCAGCGTGAGTGAATCAGCATCCGTCCCGACACCGCCAATATGACTAATAATCTATCGGACTGGAGAATACGAAACGCAACCCACCTCTGCAGTGACTCTCCTTTAAGTCATTCAGGGACTCCCTCACAGCAGACCTGTCTTCCCTGGCACTGGCACAGTCCACTGTGTACGAGCGATCACGTCGCATCAGGCCCAGCAAAGAAAATACACTGTGATGGTTCAATGAGTCTCCCATTAGTTTCCATTACCATCGGGGTCTATGACAGGCCCGTGCAGGGGGAGGCTCTACGCGATGCGATGTGCTTGCAGCGACCGCTGTCTCTCCGTCTCAATTCCTACCTGTACGGTGTGAGGGCGAGGTGAGGGACGAGGAGACGCTGTCGACAGCATTTCAGAGGGACATCTGCGACCTGTCAGGACTTTTTAGCACAAACGGTGAGATGAGAGGCGTTTCAGGGGACAGAGGATATGGTCCCTTTGAAATATAATGTCTAATAATAATTCTCGATTTTCACTTGTCTTACTCATATAATTTTTATCCATTTCATATTTTCATCTATTTTACATTACATTGCATGAAATCATAATGCACTCTCTGATTCTGTTAAACTTCTCCTTTTTTTTCTTGTAAAGCATGATTATTTTTATAATAATATAATATAATATTATATAAAATTATATTATAATAATATTTTTATAATAATATAATATAAAATTACATTATTTAATATTGTATTATAATAATATTTTTTATAATAATATAATATAATATTATATAATATTATATTATAATAATATTTGTATGATAATATTATATAATATTATATAATATTATACTATAATCACATTTTTATAATAATATAATATAATATAATATAATATAATATAATATAATATAATAATAATATTTTTATAATAATATAATATTATATTATATAATATAATAATATATATATAATATATAATGACGTGTCTAGTTACACACTAAGGTTCCATAATCAACTTTCTCTCTAAAAAAACAATCATGACAAACATAATAGACAAAATAACACCAAACCAAAAAGCTTAACTTTAACTTTGAAGTATCTAAATCACAGTTACAAATTTGGCTGACGTGGTGAATTGAATGATTGAAGATTGAATGCCTCCAAATAAATCTCCGTGAGCGCTACAATATTTACAATTTTTTAAGCAACAGAGTTCCAAAGAGGCCAGGCAGGCAGGCAGGCAGTCGCAGCTCAAAACTGCAGGTTCCAAAGAAATGCTGAATTATTGAACGTGTCAAGCAGGGGCGTGGCTACGGGTGGGCGGCGGCAGGTATCGCCCACCCAGAGGAATCGTCTGCCCATCCCATAAAAAAAAACTCAAATCACCGCCGGGCACCGTGGCAGCCTTTGTCAGTCGCTCTCACGTGCTTTACACTCACGTGCACTATTTAGGAAAAGCAACATATTTATTGCGGCCCACCCAAATAATCCAAATGCCCACCCATCCTACTTACACCTCTGGTGTCGAGGGGGACAGCCTCAGGAATCATGACCGCCGATGCCAGACGCGAAATGAAAATGAATCAAAGCCTGAATGAAGACATCTTTCTTTCTTTCTTTCTTTCTTTCTTTCTTTCTTTCTTTCTTTCTTTCTTTCTTTCCCCAGCTCACTGACCACAGCTTGTATCTGCTCGGCCCCAGGGGGCGTCCCCCTCTCCCCGGCCTCGCCGTCTGTTCCCCAGAGCCCCCCGGCGCCAGGCGGGGCCGCTGCCTGCCAAGCCCTCTTCCTCCTCCTCCTCCTCCTCCCCCTCCTCCTCCACCTCCTCCACCGCCAGCGCTCTCTACCTGTGCTGGACGGACGCCCGGCGGATCCAACCTTTAAATAATGTGCGTTTCTCTCCGACCCTATCCTGTTCTTTTCTTCTCCCCTCTCCTCCTGCCTCCCCCGCCTCAGTTGGGGGGCGAGTCGCCTCACCTACAAATCGGGGGCTCTTAACCGCCTGCTTCGGCCAAGCATAAGCGCGGCGTGCTGTTTTATTTACCAGCGCGCTGAATTATTCAGGACAATTTAGCCGCGCTTCAGTCAGTGGGAAAAATGACAAGCGGCGTTTTAAGTCGAATTGTACTCAGCCTAAGAAAACCCAATAAATAATACACTCTGAGGGGAATTAATCTGTTGAAATTAATGTTGTGGTGAATCATTTGGGGCACGTGGCGCCGTCCAAAAAATAAAAAATAAATACATCTGAGCCCAGCTGCGGCTTTGTTTGGGCACAGTCACTGCATCTCGGAGGCGTCTCGCCAGGGAAGCTGCATTGTTTCGTCGGCGTAGTAGACTAACATCTCGCAAGACACTTGTGGTGGCCGCCAGCGAGAAGGTTTAAAATAGCACTCCTCACTTTAAATCAGTTAATTTTTTCTGTGTTCTTTATAGCCCCTTTAAAGCCAAGCCAATTAATGGCATTAGTTGTGTGCACTCACAGAAAGAGCTCATTGTCTGGGGGTAATCTGCTTCGCTCTAATAGCGTTTTATCGCGACAATGTTGGATACCCGCGCATTTGGATTACATGCATAATTCAAAAACGCACTCTTTATAATTCCAGGTAAGGGATAAATTGTTAATAACACATCCTCCAGGGCTGAAATAAGAGTCTCCTCCCAATAGCAGAAATTTACTGCAGTGTCCCATTTTTGCTAAAAACCTGTCTTCCAGGGAAGGGTGTGTGTAAGAAGAAAACAGTCTCCATCTGTCAGGCAGTCCTCGCTGGTGATCGCGCCCTGATAAATATGTCATCAGCCATCCATCCCTCCCCCTGCCCACCATCCAATTTATTCAGCTTCTAATTGATTATTCACTCTTCCGCACCATGTGAGTTTAATATTACAATTTGGGATTTTTGCAACGCGATGTGTGAAAGCCCTATTCACTCTGCATTAGCTCACAGCTGTGACTCATTGACACACTCGCGTGAAGCGTTTCTGACGGAAGACGCCGCTGACCTCATTTTCTCACTCCGCCAGTCCCCCGCGAGGATTTTAAACCGCCGCCGCCGACGACCAAGCCACCGTCATCCACACCACCGCCACCTTTACCTCCGCTAGGTCGTCAGCGAGGCGCTGCCTGTTTCTCAACCCAGGCCGGGCGGCGCCCCCTCCCCTCCCCTCCCCCCCGGTGTGACTGATGTTTCCAGGATGACGACGCTGGGCACAAGGCGAATGAACTGGAGGCTATAAATACAGGCCTGCGGACCCCTGCGGCCGCGCGGGTCACTGGCTGCTTCGTACTGATCTTTAGGAATCACAAGGAATGAGCGCAGGGCGTGCGTGGCCAAGCCTGCCTCCATGCTCAGCTACGAGGATGGAAACTGGATGGATGGGATGCAGCAGCCACAACCGCCATGCCCCCTTACCCTGTAATAACACTATATATACACTATATATACTACATTCACTATATACACTATATATACTATATACACTACATTCATTATATATACTTTATATACTAAACATACTATATACACTATATTCACTATATATACTATATACACTATATACACTATCTATACTATATTTACTATATACACAATCTTTACTATATACACTATATTCACTATATATACTATATACACTATAAACGATATATATTTTATACACTATCTATGCTATATACACTATATTCACTATATATACTATATATACTATATACACTTTATACACTATATATACTATATACACTATATAGTATAGTATATATAGTGTATATAGTGTATATAGTGTACATAGTCTTTATAGTATATGTATTGTAAAATAGTATATATTATGTACTATATACACTATATACTATATACACTATATCTACTATATACTGTATAGACACTATATCAACTATATACACTTTATATACTACACTTAATATATACACTATATACACTATATGCAATATATATACACTATAAACTTTATACTATATATAGTGTATATAGTATATACAGTGTATATAGACTTTATAGTATAACGACTATATACACTATATACACTGTATATACTATATACACTATATATACTATATATACAATGTACACTATATACACTATATATACTATATACACAATATACACTACTGTATACCGTAAATACTGTATACACTATATACACTGTATACATCTCATCTCAGTCTCGTTCTTGCAGTCTGTCAGTATTCACTATACTAGCATTCGCAATCGCCACGCCCCCTTACCGTGAAATAACATGAATGCTCCGCTGTGCACCTGGATCCTGGACTTCCTCACAGGCCGCCCCCAGGTGGTCAAGGTGGGGAAGTACATGTCAAGCTCCCTCACCCTGAATACAGGATCCCCCCAGGGCTGCGTCCTCAGCCCCCTACTGTACTCCCTGTACACACATGACTGTGTGGCCAGGTCCAGCTCCAACACCATCATCAAGTTTGCTGACGACACCGTGGTCGTGGGCCTGATCACCGACTGCGATGAGAAGGCCTACCGCGAGGAGGTGGCTGACCTGTCACTCTGGTGCCAGGACAACAGCCTCCACCTGAACGTCAGCAAAACCAAGGAGCTGATTGTGGACTTTAGGCGTGGATCACAATCGAGGACGCACGCGCCCTTGTGGATTAATGGGACTTCTGTCGATAGGGTGAGCAGCTTCAGATATCTGGGAGTCCACATCACAGAGGACTTAACATGGACTGTTCACACAGACACTCTGGTGAGAAAGGCGAGGCAGCGTCTCTACCACCTCAGGCAGCTGAGGAAATTCCGGGTCTCGGTGAGGATCCTCAAGTCCTTCTACTCTGGAGCAGTGGAGAGCATCCTGACAGGCAACATCACTGCCTGGTTTGGGAACTGTACTGCCCAGGACAGGCGGGCCCTGCAGAGGGTGGTGCGTTCAGCTGAACGTACCACTGGAACTACCCTCTCCCCCTTGCAGGAGTTATACACCAGGAGGTGTAGTAGCAGAGCCCGTAGGATCATGAAGGATCCTCATCACCCCAACAACGGACTGTTTCAGCTGCTGCGGTCAGGCAAGCGCCTCCGCAGTCACGCAGCGAGAACAGAGAGACTGAGACGGAGTTTCTTCCCTCAAGCCATCAGAACTGTCAACGCTGACCTCACCAGGGGTCCTAACTGAGCCATGCACTAGGCTCCACTACCTACTGTACTGTATGTAGCATACTGTACCGCATACTGTATCACTGTTCAGGGTTGTTCGTGATGCTGTATTGCTGCGCCGTACTGTTGTATACTGTGCTGTATTATCCCAAACACTACCTCACACTATTCACATTCACATGCCACTTTAATTCACATGCCACTTTAAATGCACATATCTGTATATACATAGGCATATTCCTTCAACCTATTCCATTTTATTTCAATTTATTTTTTATTGTATTTTATTCTATATATTTTTTATCTTATTCTATAAGTATTCCACTTACTGTATTACGTTTTAGGAGTCAGTTAGTCAGTCTATTAGAAAGGAATTGACTAGTATTTTATTTTTGTACTTTTTCCTAGGACTTATTGTGTGCTATCACCGGGTGCGTTGCATTACATTTCACTGCATATATGTATGGAAGTATGTATATGTATGTGGCAAATAAAAATCTTGAATCTTGAATCTTGAATCTTGAACACTATATACACTATATATACTATATACACTATATATACTATATTTACTATTTACACTATATATACTATATATACTATACACACTGTATACACTATATATACTATGTACACTATATGTACTATATTTACTATTTACACTATATATACTATATATACTATACACACTGTATACACTATATATACTATATACGCTATATATACCAGCAACACCTCCTTCCTGTGAAATAACACGGCTCCTCGCTTATCGACCAATTAGCTGAACGACCTGGTCCTAAGAAAGGAACTCGGCCGTTAAGTGAGGAGTACCTGTGTAACTTTTGAGTTCTCCCCCCACCCCTGCTCCCTCCCTCCCCTCCCCCCGGCCCCTGGGACCCCCGGGGGCCGACCCCGTCCCTGCGCCGATCGGGGCCCGCATGACGTGCGCGAGGGAGCGTAACATCTCCGATGGAAAGGGTGAGGGGTGGAGGCTCCCCCACCCCCCGGTGGGGGCGTCCCGTTTCCCCGCTTACGGTGGAAACGAAGTGCTGAGGCGGCGGGGAGGCGGCGGGCACGCGGCGGGGCCTTTGTGTCCGAGGGTTGCAGCACCAAAAACATCACGGCGAGCCGAGAATGGAGGGCGATGCGATTGGTGTTGTCCCTCTTCCGGCGGCGCTGAAAGGCCCCGTCCGCCCCCCCGTCTTGTCGCTTCTATTCCTTTCCCCACGCTTCATGGAGGAGAGTGGAACCCCCACGGAGAGAGATGACATGTTTCCAGGGCTCCCCCTGCCGCGTGCTTTGTCCCTTCATTTTCATCGCTCGCATTGATCCGACTTCCACCGGAGTCCATCCCTCACCCTCGCCTCTCATCCGTCTGCTGAGCGAGGGCCCCCCCCCTCCCTCGCGGGAAAGGAAACGGGGCCAGAATGTCGAGCGAGAACGGCGATGGGCACCCCCCCCCCCCGCCACTTTGGTCGCGCGGCCGAAGGGGTACGTGGAGGGACCGCCCCCCGCTCCCGGCCTTGTTTTCCACACGCGAGCGTTCGCACACCACGCAGACCATCTGCTTCGCTCACTCATCCTCTCTCTCACTTCCGCTCTTCCCCGTTTATTAATCCCCATTAAACAACATAAATCCGCTTCCTCATTTTTTTTTTTTAATTTTATTTGATTTTTCTTACGAAATCGACAATATCTGCCGGGGATGAGAGCCCCCCCCCCAACCCGCCGCTCGGGTCTCCCCGCCAACGACGGGGAGTGGGGGGTGCGTCGAGGACGAGCTGTCACACGGGGAGAACTTTGATGTATAGTTTGAGCTGCGGGTAACACCTGCGCCCAAAACATTTAGGAGGAGGATGCCAAGAAATACCATATGCGACTTAATCTCATCTTTTATCTTCAATCCCGCCATTGAAGCGGGGCCACAGTGAAAGCTCTACTTTGAGACGAAGGCTTTGGCGAACGATGCCACGGTTACTGTAAGGGTTTAGTCGCCATGGGGGGAAGATATTTTATTTCAATCGGAATACAGAGCTCCGCTTTTGGCCGACGCCGTGGGTGAGGAATAAATCCTTCCTGGCACGGCCGAGGCGGCTTGTTCTCACTCGGCTGCTGTGTTCAAACAAGAAATTATTTGCTGTGATGGTTACTCAAAGTCAGTGTCACCCAAAAGTCACGAGCAAATTTTGAGCGGGGATTGTTCAGCGGCTGCCGGGGTGAAAGGGCCCGGCGGAGAAAGGGATGGAGGGTGCGGAGCTCCGAGGCTGCCGATGGAGGAACGGGAGACGGGGAATACATTCGGAGGCATTTTTGAAGAAGCGATGGCTGATACGTCCCGCTATCCCTTAAAATATGCTATTTTCTAATTAAAGCTTTTTGGGAAAGAAAAATGAATGACTTGCCGCCTTATATTTTGCATGCAAGCAGACCAGTGAAGGGGAAGGGAGGAAAATATGTTGTTTGTCTTTTTTTCTGAAAAAGCAATGGGCATCTTTGGAGTGTGTGGAATTTTGGGGCGCAGGAAAGAACGGAATCATTTGGCGGAAGGCGGAGGGCGCTGCGCCGACTCAGCGGATCCCCTGCCCGGAAGAACGGCCTCACCGCGACAAAAGCACGCCCACTTGATGGAGGCACGTTCATTTAATGCGCCTTCATGAATATTCTATAGGACCAGCGCGCGAAAACATATGTGCTTGTAAACGCTGCATCATGCAGATGGCTTTTTTCGGTGGATAAAAAAAATAAAAAAATTATAAAATGCATCTCGTGCATCTCCAATTACGAGAGGAGTGCATCTGTGAAGTGCGGAAGAAATCCCCAGCTCTGGGTCTTCAATGCAAAACGAAATGCACTGGTACAAGGTGCGTCCGATGTGAAATGGGGCGTGGGAACCGGGAGAGATTACGACGGCCCGCTTGCCTTTATTGTCCAGTGTTTACAAAAGTGACGGGGAGCTGTTTTGTACGCCGTCGAAATTCGAGGGCGGGAAGGGGAGACGGACGGCGCAGCGCGGCATTCAGAGGGCTTGATTTACCCCAAAAACTATTGACAAGGAGGCGGTGGGGGAGAATTATATGCGCCACAGACACACAAAAACAACTCTCCGCGGGTAGGTGAGGCACGCCACAAAGGAATACAGCAGTTATTTCCCACAGCAGCACGGCTCCTCTGCCATCAAAATTTCATTTGTTGGTTGTATTTTTCCGCAGTTGACCGCCCTCTGCTTTTCAACTTGGTAAAAAATGAAAATATACTAGTTGGATGGAGTCACTCCTGTTTTCCCTCATATTTTGTCCCTTTCAACAACCCCCCCCCCCCCCCCCCCCCCTGCATCCCACACAACCGCGACCCAAACCCAGTGTTTCCTCTGCCCTCCACATCAACCCGCTTCAAGCTCTCCCCGCTTTTCTAGTTTCTCTGACAGATCAATTCAGCGAGCCAGGGAGAGAGATCTCCTTCTTGAACGGGCGCTGACTGCCAATGGGCAATCATCAAGGCTTAGTGTCTGCATTACCGGGATGTTAGCAACATTACAGAGGCGCGAACTGAAAAGGCCAGTTTGGCCCTCGGGAAGCATCGGCCCCGATAACGGCGCCGTTATGCGCGGATCTAATGATGCGGAAATGTGGCACTGAGCTCATGGGTGGCGCGGCCGGATGCATGTGTTTGATAACACATAAGTGCGGGCCGCGCTGTGCTTACAGTACATTGAGCTTCCACCAAGAGGCCACGGGCGGGGATGTGGGTGATGGCCGAGGTGGCGGTGAATGTGCCGCTGTACAGCGTTGAACTGGGGAGCGGCACAAAGCTAAACCTGCGCCGGACGGGATCTGTTGTACCGTGGCCCCCAGGGGACACAGGGATAAAAATTAGATGGGAGAAGAATAAATCCCGGAAACATTTCCATTCCCTTGCAAAATGTTTGCAATTTGCATTATGTGCTGTGATAAACCAATAGTCTAAAGAACACAGACATTAGGCAGTATTTCAGTTCAAACATTTTACTTCCATACTCCTGTATACCCCCAAAATAAAAGGTATCCATCCGTAATCTGTCAGACATTTTGAAAAAAACGTCTCAGGCTTGTTCTCCTCTTGTTGATGTGGGTTTCCTCTAGGTGCTCCAGTTTCCCCCACCCTAATTACGTTCATGTCAGGGTTAGACACTCCTGCGGACGCCCCTGAGCAAGGCATCGGTCAAGATCCGGAGTCAGTCCCTGGGCAGAGGACTAATAATAAAAAATAGCAAAAAATAAAAGTGTAACGTAAAAGTCTAAAAGTAAGTGCATAAAAATAAGAACCAAATAAATGAAATAAATGACTTCATAGTTGTAGACGGAATTATCTGCTAACTGGAGCAGAGAGAAGCGAGCCGACACTTCTTGAAAGATCGGATGGGCTTTGATAGTCAGGGAGTGAAATGCTATGAACTAACCCTTCTTCTGTTCTGTTCATCAGTATATACAGTATACATGCTTAGATCCTGGCTGTTCAATTATTAGTGTAATTTTACCATTTAAAGTATCTTGTGGAGTTTGAAGTAAAGTTTTAAGCCGCGATTACTTATTAACACTAATTTTCATAATAAGTTGAGGCACGGTGTGAAGCCTTCTGTGGCAGGGGGATGCAAATGAGCTGCAACTGGTGCCGCTCGGTTCATCAGACCCACACAGAGAAGAAAGCGGGATCCCAGTCGGAGCGGCGGAAAGAGCGAAACAACAAAACTCCTTTCCTGCAAGCCTGGAAAACCGAGGCAGCGAGCGGACATGAACACATCCCCTCAAGTTACTCGGAGGCGCCGTGACGCCGACGGTGCCTTGACGCAATGGAAGCCGCGGTAAAGCAACTGCGCGCGGCGTCACATCACGTCCGGCAGAGATGATGTAAACATGCGTCCCGTGCTTTCCACTTGCTGTCATGCATCACTGTTGTACTGCTGTATTTGTCGGCGAAACGCAGGCAGATTATCCCCGAGGCAGACCTCAGCAAGCAGATAGTGGAACATGTGAAGGCGTTGTCATGAAAGGTTTTCAATGAGGGAACTGTTTAAACTTCAGGACTGTTAAAATGTTCAACACATGCACAGTTGCCCGGATTGCTCCGGGGAGCGAGGAAGTCTCTTATCTGATGCAGAGTTCCCACGGACTCTGTTCGCTTGTAAAAGGTACCATGTCCTTCAACCTGAACCACAGGTTATAATTCTATCCGACTGCCCGATGCTGAAGGGTCCCTAAGCAAAACACTGAGGGTCCGTGAATGCACGGCTTTTGCGGCCACGAAACCCGCTCAAATTAAAGAAAAAGCCGGCGACTGATTCACAAAGCACCTGCAAACTGTGGAACGAAGTAAATGCGCTGCCACACAAATAAGCGTCTCGGTGCTCCGGTGTTATTTGCACATATTTAAATTTGGTATTATACTTGAATTTGCTGCAAAATTGGCCCCTTTCTATGCAAATGAGCCATCCAATTCACAAACACCAGCGCTAATAGCCACAAGCAGTAATAGTGACGCTGTGTGATCGCCTGCACAGAGCTGGTGCAACTGAAAGGCATTTATAAAGGGAGTCACGCCCAGACTTTCCAGTGATTTGTAAATAATATTTTGATATTATTATTATTATTATTATTATTATTATTATTATTACTGTCGCGGCATCTGAAGGTAGTGGAAAGGGTAGTAGTCCATGGTGGTTTTCAAAATGCAGTCCAAAAGTGAAAAAAACAACCAAAAGTTATAGGGAATAGCGATAAAGTGGTCAAAACTGGCAATGAACCACAGTTGGCATCGAACCTCCATGGACAGCTCCGTAGGCCGCGGCCTCGGATGCAGCTGCCCGGAACTTCGTGGGGCAAAATATATAAAACTAACTAATTTCCACATTGTAATATTAATATTCAGTGAGAACTAGAATTTCTTCAGTGAAAAATTGTATTTACACACATTTTATCCATGCAATAAATGAACCGTCTTGGAAGAGTAAGTTTGTTTATAGATTTACTAAAACTATTTAAAGGTTTTATAGTCACTGCACTTAAACCTAAAAATACTAAGTAAAACCCGGGGTCCCCCCGCCCCGCACCCGATACGAATCTTGAATCTTCCACAGCCCGGGGAAGCGCTGCCAAGCACCCCTCTGTGAACGTCTCTTTCAGGAAGGGAGCTACAGAGTCAGATGAAATGTTCGATCCATCAGGTTCTTGCTGCAAGAAGTGATGAGGTGGCCTCTGACACTGAGGCCGTCCTCCTCTCAGCATGCTTGTTACACATGTAATATTGACGAGGCCTTGAGATGGAGGAATGACTAATTACCGGACAGGTTATGTGGTAAATTTAAAACATGATCTCTTTTTGGCAAGGCCATCTTCTGATAGACCTTGGAAGGTCACCGTTCAATAATTAGCCCAATCCTTCGGAAAGATACTGATGTGTGGTACATGTATGACCTTCTATGCTGATATCTTTGAAAAATAGTCAGTTTATGTCAGTATACGCTCAAAACACAACATGGTGACGTGTGTCAAGCTGGCTGACGAGGTGTCTTTGAATCTCCCGACCGAGACATAATCACAGCATCTCCTGCCCGGGCCTAGTCCTGCTCCCCGTGATGTTGTTGTACCCGCCCAGTCGTCACGCTCCCGGAGCGTAGGGAATCAAACACGCAGTGAGGCGCCGTGCTTGTCAGGGTCGAAGATCCCCTGGAAATACCTATTTTGTTGTCACTTCTGTTGGCCTGGTAAAAACGCAACTGCTTAAATTTCATGATTGAACTGGCAACGGCTTAAAATATGAGTGGGCCACATCCAAAACAATTATTAATGGTGCTTCTTGTTTTTCATGGAGGGGGAAAAAAAACACAAACACAAACACAAACATTTCAGGGAACGGATTCCTTCAGCTTGTCTACGAGACTGACGAACAGCCAGGCATTTATGTCCCCTCCCGGTTCGTCACGCATTATCATTTCAATCATCGTTCAGCCTCGCAGGCTCCAATGTCAGCCCACACAAAGGAAAGGAGACACCCTTTATTGTCATACAACACACAACAAAGATCCCTCGTTTCCATCCCGAGCTAAGATCAGGCCTGGACGCTGCTGATTAAGTTTGAAGATAAAACCATCAATCACAAACTGAATAGCTGTGAATCGGCATGAAGCGAGCGGCCGGCCAACAACAGAACTGGTGCTGCTGCCTTCGGGGGCCGCTTGGCTGAATTTATTTGTCCATGCAGGGTGGAGGAAGGGAAAGGGGTGGAAACCATCAATGATTTTTTTCCACTCGGAAATAACTTTAAAATACCAGAACTCGGCACGACTGGGATAAGTGATTATGATGTGAAATATGCAGTCATGCACCATTGGAGAGTTTGCTCTCGTCCAGCATTCCTCTGTGGAGGACGGACGCACGCCAACAGAGCATTTTGGACAATTGCATGTAGAGGACGGGCTGTTTGGTCGCGGTGGTAGCGACAATTCCCACTGAGCTGACGGAACTAGGAACTTTGTCACTTACCCTAAGTGCCTAGGTGTTCTTCCTCTGTTGTGTTTCGAGTTTCTTTAGCAAGTCGTTTTGAATTAGACAATGTTGCAACCCTCTGAGCCAGCCTCCATCAGCCATGCCTTTCCATTGTTTTGTTTTCCTTTCATCGCTTTTTTTTTGTTGAGCGTCAGTATAGGAGCCATGTTCATTTCGTATCGCCAAAAGTTAATTACTCCATTTATCTCAAAGTTGCTGAAAATCGAATCACCGTTCAAGTTACAATTCCAGTAGGACTTAAACCAAAACCTGTTAAAATGCTGCCTTTGTTTGATTCTACCTCTTTATGGCGGCGGTGATGTTTCCTTGAGCAAAAGAACACAGAGGACGCTGAGATGAATCCCTTCAGTTAAGAGAAACAACTTGCGCCATTCAGACCTCGACAGCGTTATTTAATCGCATTCAACGGCGTCCTCTCTTCCTACTCATTAATCATTTGTTAATGCTCGACAACAATTTTGTCTGCAGGCGAGAATCGGCATATTAAACGCCAGTTTAATCAGCGGTGCTTTGGCAAAGCCGTGATTCACTGCTGACTCACGCAGTGAAAGCAGGGAGGCCAGTTCAGCTGCTGCTGGACGCCACGGAGAACTTAAACATCTCGCCTTCTCTCCTCATTAGAATAGTTGTGACTGAGAAGTGTGCAAAAAAAAAATAATAATCACAAGGTCCGGTCAGAGGGGTCAGGGTGTGTGGGCTGAAAGACAGTGTTTACTTTTCTTAGTTAGACAAGAAGAGAGAAAAAAATCCAATTTACCAGAGGCACCACAATGATCTAGGTACAGAGTGTGCCTGTGCCTTCCCCAGTGGCTAAATATTGACTGTGCTTGATAGCAGCAGATGGGCTGAGCGGTGAATGTGGGCTGCGCTGAAGGGAGCCAGGGAGTGTACTGGCGACATCTGGTACTTCGTGGGCCCGTTGGACCTGGTCGCTACATCAAGCCGCCTCATTAGAACCGGCCCGGGCATTATGAGCGTTCTGCCACTCAAGTCACTGCTCCCATGATCCAAACTCAAATCCCTTTTGTGCAAAAGATGTAGTACCAAAGAGCCGCACGATGATTTTGTGCCACACATCAAACCACGTTCTGTCCATTCTGCCGGGGGTCACCCACCTGCACGGTGGGAGTTGATATTTCGCTGCCAAAAAAAAGAAAGACAACGGTGGGTTCTGTCCAAAATGTTTGCATAGAAACAGGAAACAAAGACGCCCATTTTGGCTTTCAGTAATCCTCCACCGGTGCGAAGGGTAGGGTGCAAAACAATCCCCTACAATTTACAGCAGGCGATCATATAGGATATACTTTGGTGATGAAATTGACATGATCACTGGGCACGGATTGGCTGATTTTCACTTGGCGGTCAAGGAATTGGGGATTCTGTTCCTCACATGGCGGCGCGCAGCAGCCGGCGGCTCCTCGTCTCGCTGGACTCTGGTTCAGCAGTTCAACTCCCCTCTCCTCAGGGTTACAATCATCTACTGCGGCGTCTCCTTATTACCAACGGCTGTTTGGATTATCACCCCATGGTTAATGGCGAGCTGCCATATGATGAATATCATCACCCTCAGCAGCGCACGTCACGTATCCTCCACTCAGGACCCCGCCTCCCTCTCTCTGCTCCATCCTAGTAATGAAAGGTTGCATTGAGGAGAGGGAGTGAAGCATGGGAATTCAATTGCATTCAACAGCCGTTGAAGCTCCTCGTATTTGCATTGTGTTTTAGTGGTTTACATGAACTCGTCAGTCAATGAATCAATGAACAAGCAACAAATCAATCAACGGAGAGTTCAGTTCAATAACTAGGGAGTTATTCATCGAGCCCCGTCTTGGATACTGCATTATGACTGAGGCGGATGCACATTTACTCGATTCAATACCATCAACTACTCTCTCAATTAGCCCTACATCCCACCATAACTTTTGACCCTTAAGCCTCAAAACGGCTGCTGACACGGCCTGAGTGGATAATGGGCTCCTGTGCCTTCTCAAATCAATTTCCTCGTTGCGTTTAGCAGGATACCCTCCTCTACCTCACCCAGGATAAACACCTCTTGCATAGCGACTGAAATATTAATGCCCTCTGCCAAGTTAAGTCACCATATGTGTTGCAGCCCAGTCAAAACATCAGCCTCTCCCTTTCTTTTGCCTCGCTACGAAAATTAATATCTCCGCCCCCCGCATCTCTCCTCCTCCACCTCTTAAATGGGATCCGTCCCCCACCACCCTTTATTGCGTCTCAGCTCGCACGTGAGAATGCCCTCCTCTCAACCATCCTCTCTTCATATAAATATACACGTTAACGGATACAAATACTTTTCTCCCATAATTATTCACTCACAAATACTCTTTAAGGTTGTATTCGTGGTCAGTGTCTCGCAGGCTGGAACCCAGCCCAGCCTGTTGTGCATCGTAGCGGAAGGAAAACAAGGATGGGATGGATGCCAGTTCATTGCTGGGTCATCACACACACACACACACACACACACACACACACACACACACACACACACACACACACACACACACACAGTATTTTGTGTGGGGTATTTCGCTATTTCACTTGCCTTTGTTAAGCAAAACACAGCTGTCTTGCCCCTGATTAATTTCAGCACCAACTCAGCTATAAGTCGAAATTATCTTTTTGTCAATTCTATATGAGGATCTATCTGCCAACCGCAAAAATAGAACCAGCAATAGAGAAATCTAGTAAATCCAACAACAACCTTGGAGTCTGCACATTCGGCAGATTTTGTGATTGTTGATTGTCAAGAAATGACGGAATTATGGATAAACTCATAAACAATGTCTTTCCGTGAGCATTGAATGATTTAAGCTCAGCCAGAATTTGTCATCATATGATAATATCCCTGTGACAGTTCCACTTCGAGACATTAATGTGATATTTATTGCTCTTTGACACCTTCGGTATCTGCACTTTTCGGCAGGTTTTCTCAGCTTGTTTCTTTGTGTTACCAACACGAGAAGTTATTAAGAAAAGAATGAAACATCCCGTCTGTTGTCCCCGGTGACTTCAAGGGGTTAAAGTGGCTGAAAATAAACCAAATCCACGGAGAAGGGAATACGGCGCTCAGACAAATGAGAAAAAAATAAAAGGTGAAAAGCCAAAGCTAGTCTGCGTTCGTTTGAAGTAGCAGTGACTCGGTTTATAATAATGTTTACGTTTGGAAAGAGTAGAAATGTCAGGATGATAAAACTACTTTGAGTTTTGTAATTCCCTTGCACTATTTTGGAATAATATTTGTCCCACCATCCACTGAACAGTTATTACATTCAGCTTAAATTAATACAACATACATTCATAAAGATGAATGAATAATCACTCATCCCTGAGTTCTGGGGATGATTTAGGGTCATTATGGAAATATTACATCATCATAATATTAATCATTTACAAATAAAAAAAAGTATTGCTGAGGTTTGTAGACATACTGTAAAAAGTTAAGGCTGATTTATGATTCCGGCCCGTCTTCTCAAAATGGAAGCGAAGAAAGTGTTTTCATAGCATTAATAATAAAGAAATAAAGATTGATAAGAAACAACACGCGGGGCATAAATATTTGACGAGAAGACCAATCACACGCCTGTCAAGACGGTGACATGACCAGTGGTGGTCCATTTAATTCCACACGGTCCCGTGAGCCTGGAAGAGCCTCTGGGCCGAGGCGCTGCCCAAATGTGAGGTCTCAAGGAGTACTAAGATGTGCCTTGGCACTATATTAACATAGAGAGGACTCCTGGCTGATGGAATATTGATAAAATGCTTTTTGTTTGTTGCACATTGCTCAGAGAGTTGACGGCTCGCTGCACTAAATCATATGGCCCACTTGGGCGTCGTCTGGAGTCAATAACCAGTTCTCTTTCTATTCCGGGGATGATGCACTTGGCAGTTTGGGGTAGGTCACTGGTTGAAGAAACACTTGTGTTGAAAGACGTGCGGTATTCTACATCCTGAAGCACTTCCACTCTGTGGTTTACTGAGTACATTATTGACAATGCTTCTCCAGATACCCCCAACCCACCATGAATGGTGATAAATTCTCTTTCCATTGAAAACCTGGTGATGCTATGTATGGTATGACTAGGATATTCAACTGTCCTTGAACCCTGCATTGCCCTTTTGCATTTCGTATAATCACCTTCTTACATTTTACATTATTCATTTTGCAGTCGCTCTGTCTAAAGCGACTTAAATGAAAGGCTCGAAACAATCAAAGCAGATGTCGACCATCGGAGGGACCTCAAATTTAAGTGCCCTCTTTCTAAATTCAACCAGATACAAGTGCAAGATAGCTGTAAGGACTCAGAATGAAATAATACCATGTGCGACAGTGTTAGCTGGCTATAAGCTGATAGTGTTGACAGTTTCTTTTTTCTGAAAAAGGACATTTTTGTTTATACTTTGTGTAAAATCCCGTGACTCACATTTGGACAGGAGCACCTTCATAATAGCTGTAGCTGTTTCTCCCCCATAGCCAGTGATGTGGTAGTTATTGTACACGCTTGGGGTCGTCTGTGAAAACGAGTGACAAGTGTCCCTGGATGTGAATTAAATATTATTTTTGCTGCACAGTGACAGGTGGGTAAAGGATCTGAGCATTCAGCAGCTGCAGCAGCTCCGGCTGGAGGCCCGGCGAGGGAGCCGCCCTGCCAGGGGAGGAGACACTGCCAAGAGCTCTTGTATCATTAGAGTGCATCTCCTTCAGCCATGAATTATAAAACAGGCCTTGAAATGTTAACTCTGGCCAACCCAACTGATTTAGACATCACAAAATCAGACAGCAAAGTTCATTTTAGCAAATGTGGGCCTTTTTTTGTGATTGAGATATGATTATGTTGTTTTGGGATTTGCCTCGATTGAACAAGGGACCTTGGGAAATCCTTTTATTATTGACTGAATTCTGAAGATTCTTCATGCAAGCTTTGATTGGGCATAAGGCCTATCTCTTTAACTATTAAGAGTGGATGAGCTGTTGAGTAAACTGAGGTTTTTGCACTTCAAGAGTTCCTAAAAAAGTGTCCCATAACCTTTTGGCGACCATTTTGGCAGACTAATGCCTGAGATTAACTCACTTTCAATAAAGGAGCAATCGATACAGCCTTGGCAAATGACAAATGAGCGAAGTCCCCGTGTCATGTGCGCCAGCGCGGCGGGGGTTGTGGGGTTGTGAGCGTGCATTGGGCTCAGGGTTTGAAGTGGCTAGCTATAAAATGGATGGGATGAACTGAAAAGGTGCGATTGGGAGATTTCACCATTGAGGGATCCTGACAATAATGGCCTCACAAGTACGATGAGCAAGAGTCCCCAGTGAGTTGGAAAGGTGAAAGTGTTGGATAGAAGGAATTCTGTACCCCTGACCAGTAGCTGGGACTTATCGGGATGTCTAAAGCACTTTTGACTAAGAACACGCGTCCCCATTGACGTGGAGCAACTTGCAACACATCAAGTTCCCTTTCGCAGGGACTACAATCTATAACATGTATATATACATGTAACTGTCAGATCATGAAATCCAATCCAAACGTTCTGCATTCACGCCATGAAGGCAGAGGAAGTGATGATGCCCCACTTCCGACTTACTTTGCTTAAGAAGAATCCAGAATGAGATAACTGTATTTCCACGCCTGCTTCACTTCCCGGATCCCATTTGCGTGAGTCGGTGTGAATCACCGGCTTGAGTACCTTTCGGTGAGGCAGTATATTCTAACATTCATTATTTACAGTATATCTCTGTAACTATTTTTTTCCTCTGCGAAAATAAATAGTCATGTTGTGGAGGAGGTCGTATCCGGACTGCGGACACCGCATGGAGAAAGGCGACCGTCATCTGTCCTGCGACACGTCCCTGGGCAGGCAGCAGGCACAGGCGGGGCTCCTGGAGGACACCATGGGGTTCTCAGCCTGCGTCCAGCTCTCCCTGGCTACCGTTGGGAGATGGGCAGCACGCTGCCGCGAGGAGGAGCCAATGGAGGAGCTATGTTGGAAGACAAGCCCGCTCCCCCGGCTAGCATTAGCACAGGAGCTGTTCCCAGTTCGAGTCACCACTCCTAGTTCCAGCCCGGCTCCCACATCCCCACCGGGTGTCTTCAGACTCACAGGAGACAGACGAAGAGGAGAGCCTCCCCAGCCTGCGGCCGAACTCCAGCATGTCTTGCACCCCCCACCCCCGAGCCTCGGGGGTGGGGGGTGCAAGACATGCTGGAGGCCGAGCTCCTGCCGGTCTCCCAGTGTGCAGCCAGAAAGCTAAGACTTTCCATCGCAGCGGTCCCGGACACGGCTGTGTCCACGCTTGGTGGGGAATTTTACGCCGGAGCCCACCACCAGAAAAATCCGACCATCCCTCTCTTCTTTGAGGTCCACGTGGAGCTGGTGAAGGGTTTGGAGAACCCTTACTCCCCACGACACCTGACCTTCCCCACAGTGGAAGGACCTGTCGATTGCTTCCTCGCCCCAGGACAGGGCTTCAGTTTGGGGAGGAAGCCCACCCTACACACCAAGGTGTCCAAACAGCCGGTGGTGTTCGCCGAAAAGGCCTACTTTGAGTCGGGGCAGGCGGCCTGCACTGTTAACACACAGCGCCTACTCCAGCGCTACCAGGCAAAACAGCTGGCACAGCTCGTCGGCTCAGCCTCGGTGGACGAGGAAATCCTGGTGAAGGTGGGGAAGGCCACGGACCTCTCCCTCCGCCTCACCTGATGCGCAGCCTGAGCTACCGGGCGTAGCAAAGGAGCCTGCGTGGCCCTGAACCCTCTGGTTGGGCCTAACTAGGACCGGGACAAGGTGCAGCTGCTTGACGCCCCAGTGTCCCCCACCGTTGCTTTGGTGAGGCGATGGGCCTCATGACAGGAGGTTCATGGAGGAGAAGAAGAGTGGGAGGCTCTTCGGTCCTGGATCCCCTGCACGGCCCCCTACCAACTAGGCAGTAGACGCGCAGCAGAGGCGAAGCCAGGAAGGGGACTTCCGCCCACCTCCGCCTACTCCTCCCCAGAGCACCCAGGGGAAGCAGAAGCCACGGGGCTGGACCCGGAACACATTCCACCCCACCAGCCAAGTGCAGGAGCAGCTGCCCCTTAGGCAGTTGTTGTTGATGTTCTTGTGTTTGACGTACATGGGCCAGACGTGACCGTCAAACAGACCGGGCGGGTCTGGCACAGTGTAGTTCCTTGAGCACCTCCTCTTTTTGCATTCTTCATATGGGATGGAAATAAAATAGCGTTGGTTCAGTACGTCGATCAAAGGTCCGTAGGTGTAAAGCAGACCGGGTGCCCCGGTCCTGTGTGAGACTGCAGCAGTGGTACACTGCCAGGGCGAGCAGATCATGAACTTCAGAGGAAACGAGGGAGGGACTGTCGACTGTTCTATCCCTCCGAAGCGTTCTTCTTCTCCCCGTGTCTACTGCCTGAAAGCACACGCTTACAGTGAAAAACACAAGCACCATTTGCCCACCTCGATGGCCAAATGTCTGTGCCATGAATCACATGCCCCATCCCCACGCACCACCGTTGGAGGGCGGCAGGCTTCGGTTATATAGCTGACCTGCCATGCACACACCCCCACAGTACCACAAAGCGCCATTTTGAGCCCAATCACAGATTCAACAACAAAACGTGTGACACTCATAAACCCTGGTGTCCCATTGTGTCATGCAGCACCAGAGGGGTTTTTATTAGAACATATCGCCCGCGAGGCATCAATTGGTCATGAGCGGGCACATGCCCAAGCCATTGAAAGCCCCACCTACGCATCGCATCATACCCGCGGGTCCACAGGTTGAACGTGTGGGCGTGCAAGCACTTTCCCCACTGATTGTGCGCTACATTGCCACGTTCACGAAGCGCCCATGTTCAAAGCATGGATGTCAAGGGCCTGCTTGGGGAAGTGCACAACCCGTGTGCACCTCTCCATCAAGCCAGCGCTGCAAAGTGCAGCGGCTTGGCTAGCTTGCACGACGAGTCCGTGAATCTGGAAAACGGTCACCTAGGGCTGTTTATTCAGATACATTGTGGTGCCAAAATGGTTTGGAATTTTTGCACAATCCTTGACCTGCGAATACTGAACAATAATCAGGTGAAAAGAAAATTCCAGATGGAGACCACATCAATCCTGAGGTTTATCCGAACAAACGACTGGGTTGTGGAATAACATCTGAAAGACGCATACATTCACATCTCCATTCACCCCCAGTACACGGAGCACCTTGGCTTTGCCTTTCAGGGGAACTTCTGTTCAGTTTCTCTCTAGCCCCACAGGTCAGAAAATGTGTGAGAGTGGCGGTAGAACTGCTACGACAGCCGGGGGCGAGAGTTTCACTAAAGGTCTATCTGGCAGCTAGTTCCACATGTCATGTGGGCTTGGACGGCTTCACACCAGGCAGTCACCAGCTGGCATCTCGCTTTATGGCGGGCATGTGACGCCTGTGCCCGGGTGTCCCGAATCCCTTCTTGAAACTTATTGGTAGCCTTGCCGGGCCTTTGTTCGAGCCCCTGCGAACCACAGACATCAAGATTGTTTCTCCGAAAATGGCCGAGCTGTGGGCACTGTCAGTCCACCCATCCTGCATACAGTTTGGGGGTGGATGTGATAGAGTGGTCATGCTTCTTTCTCCTCGAAGGTCATGACCACTCGCTTTCGGAGTCAGTTCACTGAGTAAGCAGTCTTCTCTCCACCGTCTTTTGAGTCAGAGGAGCAGGAGAGTCTGAACTTTTTGTTCCTGGTTCGGGTGCTGCGGTGTTATATGGGCAGCACTAAAGAATATAGGTGCAGGGAACAGTTGTTTGTATGCTTCAGCGCCAGGCAAAGGGTAAGCCCCTGTGCAAGGCTCATGGGTTGGTGGAAGCCATAGACCTGGCCGACTGAAGTTGGTCATTTGAGGCCTGCAGGCACACTCCACACGGGGCCCTCTTCTGGGGGGCGTCATTGGGGGATATATTTCGGGCAGTGTCTTGGAGCTCCCCACATGCACACATTTGTGCACTTTTACATGTTGGATGTTACTAGGTCTATGCTGCCACATGCAGTGTTGCGTAACGACCTGAGTATGCAGGTGTTACAGAAAGTATTTTTCCACTCACATGTCTGGCACAGACACTCCAAAGGGGTACGTTATTACGTGAACCTCCCTCGGTTGATCACCATACTATCGCATGATGGTATACTCTCTCAGGAGTAATAGATCACAGTCCCTGTGATAGAGAATGTCTAGATTGTGTAGGCAACCAAGGTTCCATGAGGAGGAACCAGATCTTTTTTTTTTTTTTTTTACATGTGCTGTCAGCATGCTGGGCATACAACACAGAGTGTTTGTATGCCATTGCATCTAAGACAGAGTTAGTCTGCAAGTGGAGTTCAAGTTTCCAACCTGCAATGCAACTCTTTATTAATTCTTAAATCATCAAGAACTGCTGCAATAACTCTGTCCTGTGGACCACCTGTAGAATGACAAGAGCACCATTTTGGTTATGGAGAGCCACCACCAACCCCCCTCTTTGGAGAACTATTCATCATGTTTGGGTCTATAAACAACTGATCACTACTCCAAGAGGGGGAGAATCACCACGGTGAGACAAATAAACATAGAAACAAACAACAATTACATAAAAAACATGAACATTGGACGACAACATGTATTGAAAAACTGAATTAGGTCCAGGAAAACTGGACGCCCACGCCCACCCACGACCCGCACAAGGGGGGAGGCCCACAGCGGACCAGACGCCCCACCCGGCGTGACCAGACACTCCGCCTGGCATGAGTATCTATCTATCCATCTATCTATCTATCTATCTATCTATCTTATCTATCGATCTATCTATCTATCTATCTATCTACCAGATCTATTACTGCGCTGCGGTACGGTGCCCTTCTGAGGTGCTCAGCAGCGAAAAGAGAAGGAAGTGGAAGTCGAGCCACAATATATACCCGCAAGGCAGTACAGAAACGCAATGTTGTCACTTTGTCTGCATTTCAGGCGTGAATGCAGAGCGTTTCGATTGGATTACGTGCTCTGATGATCAGTCCCATGAGTAATAATCCGGTTTCTTTCCTCAGGAAACCATGGTTGTCAACGCAACCTAGACAGTAGTCCTAATCCACCTCTAGGCAAATAAAACATTTATCACGTCAGTTGATTAAACAATTTGCATCCATGTTGCACTGTCATGTTTGAGCGGTTACATTTTTTTTTAAGAAAAAAGGCCAAAAGCTGATTGTCAGAATACATTACAAAATGCTTTGTTTTCCAACTCAACACGTTAGGGTTGTTTTTTTATTCAGGTTTCCCAAACAAATGTAAACCTGGGACATTGGTCAGCCTATGGCACTGATCAGGAATAGAGATCTAAGTTCATCAAGTCGGAGGGAGGTCAGTTTCCCGCTTAATCAGCCTCTTGTGCAGTGAACGGCACGACAGAATCCCTGACCAATATGCCCTATTGAGACTGACTCTTCAGACAACATCTCTCGGGGTGGGGGTTGGGACGGTAGGAAGGCGGTGATGTGTTTATTTATAGAGAATAATGAGCCTAATTGTTAAATTGGACTGGTGATTGATTCTCTATTGAGTTGGGTGTCGTCTGTCTGGGCTCCGTTGTGAGGGATGCCTTTAAATAGCAGCGATGACAGCGAGGAGAAAGAGGAGCCAAAGCTGGCCCCAGAGAGAAGGATCCTCCTGTTAAAAGGCCTGCATGAGAAGATTCACTGAGAACTCGCCCACTGTCAACAATTAGACTCAGCCAGGCCACAGCGTGCCTGCTTATTAAAACAGTTTTTTAGGGTTTTTTTTTTTACACCTGTTTAATATAAGACCGTGTACTTGAGGTGTTGTGTTTTTTTTAATTTATCATCGACTTCAAGAGCCCACGGGCAAAAATCATGATCCCTCGCCTCCTTGGATTTTGGTGTGCTATCAGAGAACATCAGAAGCGAGGAGCCGCGGAGTGCAAGAACAGGAGGACTCCACCCACCCCGATAATCAAGAAGGTTTTGGGTTATTAACCGCCTCGGGGTATAATGATCGTCTTCTGTGAAGCAGGGGGTGCGAACGAGCTACAATTACCAAAGCGAGTCACACATCAGTGTAGTACCACAGCCATGTTGAGCGCCGACCTGTCTATGGAATGAAGTGCATCCTTCTGTCCCCTCAAGTCGTCCTCAAGTTCCACAGTCATGAATTTCAACATGATTGAATAATGATTAGTTTCTGTGTATGCCTATATTTCCCCCAATCAGACCATGTGGTTTTAAGAAATGGGGGTTATGTATTTCGATGGCAGATAGCCTTCATCACAGGACTTGAATGGTACAAATGAATCATGACTTTATGCATGACAGTATTCCTTCTCATACGTAGAGCTTAGCTAGCGGCCCTATCTGCTTCCTGGCTCCAGGTTTGAAATTCAATTACCAAACGCCCAGGGTTGCCATGCGCTGGAAGCAAATCATGGATCTGAGGTAGCATTTAATGGATTTCAAATATAATTTGGCTCTGGCTTGGCTCTGAAGAGACAGGTCACCATTACCCATAACCGTATTAGAGGTAATCAAAGATTCTCCTGAATGTGTTGCTTGGGCTCAGAGCGAGCGGCTTGAGCGTTCCACTTTTTTCCATCAAAGAAGCTTTCAAAAGGGCACAGAATGAAAAACTGCCGTCTGCAGGCATAAATCATGGATTATGTTTGAATACAGATTTATACTGAGAAAACTAAAAGCCATAACCAGTAGCCTCTTTCCTTTGTTATATTTTACAATGAAGCACAACACCAATGTTGATAGGAAAGAATGTGTAGTTTTTGTTTCAATAAATGGAATCGAAAACAAGTCAGCCATTGGTGGATGCTTCATGAGCCAATAAGTAATGGAGACCTCTGCAAATATAAAACCAGTTTACCTCAATTATACACCCATATCTTATCGCATCGAACAGAATTGGGCTGACATTACCCAAGAAACAAAGCTGGCCCAACCATATCCTCTGGTCATTTCATCTAATTGCAGATTGTGGCTTGTTGCCCGGCCATTTTTTTTTTTTCTCCCACGGAGCCTGGTATTCAATAGGTGGAGCGTCCCCGTCCGCAGACACCTGTTATTAATTTCCTCCTGTTTAATCAGGGACTTGGGAGGTTGCGGGCGTTCCTCAGGCTGCGAGGATGACAAATGAATTGCCAGGTTGGAAAAATGAACTCAAATTCATCCTCTCCAGGAATTCATGTTCCACATCCATGCATTGTTCCTCCTTCCTGGAATAATGGATGGAGGGAGGCATGGAGGTGCTGTGTGGAATGCCAATAAATAGTTAATGTTGTGAAAAGTCACCTGTTACAGCAGCAGGGGCTGAGAGACTTGGATTTTACAGCTACCCTGGGCTAAATGAGGTAGAATATGATAAGAAACCTAATAAATGCATTACAGATACAAGGACAGATCGATACATAGATAGATACAGATAAAAGTGTACACCTTAAACAGTCTTTTCCATTAGTCCTCCCTCAGAAAAAGCGACAGAGCAGATCATATCTAAATCTATTCCTATAATGTCATTTAAAGCTTTGCCTTGCATATAAAGTGTCTCCATTCAATCGCTTTTTCTCACCATTGGTGAAGCTTGCTTCCTCCAAATGTCACCGCCGCTGCCTCCAATACCAAAATAATCCTCTGTTCCATTGTGAAGCCAGGGAGGACAATGGGAGCAGAGTCTCACATCGCTGAAACCGACTGGTACTTCCCGAATAATGTTCCACAAAGGTTCTTTTCAGAGCAATGTTCATGTCGGACCATGAGCAAACCCTACTGCTCCTCCTTACTCCGCCCGAGTAATACCGCAAATGTATTGTTTGAAAGGTTGGGTGATTGAATACGCTTAAGCAGCCCGATTCAATTCAAATGTTGGATCAATTGACCATCAATGAATAATTTTATATTGGCATGCAGCAGAGTGTTATTCCGGTTGTCATAATTGTTTCATTATTCATTATTGCCCTGACTACAAAATTTGTAGTCAAGTCAAGTCAACTTTTTCTTTCGGCGCATTCATCACATTTAATGTGATGAATGCGCCGAAAGAAAAAGTTGCCGGTGCGGGCTTACGCAAGTAAACGAAGAAAGTTTTCTGGCGTGCGGAAGTGTTTGCCCAGCATTGCGTCATCGAAAATGAGAGAAAAAAAAAACCCATCAAATTATAAGCGTTCTGCAGAGAGGAGGAGGCATGTTAGTTCATTTTCGGCTGGTGTTCAATACGGGGCAGAAAATACGTGACTTTGTTCCGCACGGAACCCACTACGACGGGTTCCAGTCTCAGATCCACTTTCTGCCGTCTGCTCAGGCTTTACATACTACAACTCTGCCTTAACTCTGATGCGACAAAGAAGATATAAATAACAATTCAAATAATGTACAATTTTTTATTTCATTTTAATTTATTCGATTTTATTAGAATTCTTCTATCTTATTGTTTGTTGGGTCAACGGTGTTGCTTTTTACAAACTCTTTGTGTTGTGTAGAGGTGTATTTGCGTGTTCAGTGGTGGTCAACCCGTGGCCCAAGGACAGCATGATGACCTCATGGATGATGAGGAAATTAAGATTTACTCAAAATGTATTCATAAAACAAACAAATGTAATTTTTTCAAACTTCAGACTTTTACATTTAGCATTTATTTATGATTTTATTTTATTTTTTTATCATAATGGTCAGATAGGTTGATTAAATATTTAAGCAGCGCTATGTAACTTTTTCTATTTGGGATTTTGCACTCCTATATTCTCTGAGTGCACTTGCACTTTTACGCCACTGTCATAAAACTCGGTCCGGTGTCAAAAGATAATTTATTTTACCGGACAAATTTGAACCTTATCGGTCATGTTTCAAAAACAGTCTATGTTACAAAAGCAGATATAATGTAAGCTAGGTCACAGCGGCTCTCGCACGGACTTGCCGCTTCCGAGAGCTGAGGGGATCGGCCCCCTTCTGTCAGTGTAGGTACCAGATGTGCTCGGCCTGGCAGATCAGCTCGCACCCGCGAGTCAGAGGGTGAAATGAACCCCGTGGCGCAATGAAAGTGAGGGCCGGCGCGCACCGGTGAGTGCGGGTGCCAGGCGCACCACTGGCCCGTCTCATCCCCTTCGTTGGGGCGGTGGAGTGGCTACATTTCGTATGAGCCTTATCACCGGGCAATTTGACCGGCAAGTTTATAAATCGTGAGCCAAACATCAAGGAAGTGACGTAGTGCCGTAGAGCGTAGCACACTTTTCCCGCGGTTTCGTATCCGAAAACAGAAGTTTCATAGTGCAAGAGCAGGTGTTTGGTGGGTGGGAATGAAAGAGGTGTCGTTCTCCATAATACAAGTCAATGAACCATCAAAATGATTCTGAAGCTCTTTTAAGGTAAAGAAAAAAAAAAAAGTGTTGCTTTAATCTTTTGTGCCGTTGGGAAACTTTGCAGTGGCTGTTGCTCTGCCGGCCGCACAATATGAAATTGTGCGTGGATGTTATTTCGTGTACATACATAACATCACAACAGCTCTTTTATTCATGGATCTGAGGCCTTATGCAACAGCCTTAATACAAAATTATTTTCTCCCTGAGAATAATCTTCTGTCTTTACATTGCACTGGCAAGGGACAATAGCCACTGTCAGATAACAATATGATCAATGTCACCGCCGTGCCAAGGTTTCTCACCGCACACAACTAAAGAATTAACACTGTCACACCTACTCATTCTCTGGAAAAAAAAAGGAATATTTTTTTAAAAGTTCTATATATTACTGTATGAGGCAATAGATGACACGAGTCACCCTCAGATCGACTGGATGCTGGGTTGAAATTAGTCACACATTTGCATTCAGGAAAGAAAGAATTCTCTCTCTACAAATGGGTAGGAGGGCTGCAGCGGATGAGACAACGGCAATGAAATGTGTAAAAGCAGGGACAGTGCATGCGGCGCGGGCCCTGCTGTCTAAACATCAAGACGTCTGTTCTCTGGGGAGCCATTCCATACCGTTTCATCTGACAGCTGACTAACTCACTGCCTCCCGATCTCCAGACAATAAGGTCTGATAAAGCAATACTAGTTGATAGGAAGAGTCCTAATGGCACCGCGAGAGCGCAATTATAATTCAACATCCTTTCATGCATTCACCCTGGCCCTGGTGAATGTTTCATAAGAGAGAGGATTTCCACAATATGCTAAATAAACTATTTCCTTGAAAAGCTGGTATTCTGGAATATGTGTTTATAATTACTGCTGACACCGGGTCATTGTGCTTCCAATTTGGCAATGGACAGAGTTGGGTGTGCCCTGCTTGTCTGGTGCCGTAGTCCAGAATCATTTCATTTCTCTCCCCTCCTTTGATGTGACGTGGCGTGACAGGAGGAGCCACTTATCTGGTGTAAAACGAACAGACACCTTCTGAAGCAGGGAAGCTAAAGGTCTCAGGTGCCCTCGATGGGGCTCCGTTGCTGCTTGAATTCCTACGCGGCTCAGCCCTTTCATAGCATCCATCAGGCGGATGTATGCCAAACTTCAATCAAAGGAAAGGAGCTAATACTACTATCGGCGCCGCTGGAACTGAGGTACACTGGTGGAGAGCCTATGAGAGCCGGTAATACGTCCTTTACTTCTTTTTTTAATGAGACACAGCCAGGGAACCTCATATTGTATAACAAGCTTCATCCAAGTTTTACATAGAAGGAGGAAGGAAGAAAATAAATGAGGAGTAGATTGTTTTTGCGTGGGAATTCACACGGGACTTCGGAGTCACTGGTTGCGGTATTTGCAGAGAAGTGATCAACCCTCAACCCGGGCCTCCACCCAGGCCTGCAGAGAATGGTTTTGGGCTGGAGGGGCTGCAGAATGCGCCTCCTCTGCTTCTCTGTCCTCCTGCGATGGGCTCGCTGTAGGAGGACGCCACCGGAGCAGAGCAGAGGCAGCGGCAATAACCTAGCCACAAGGCTGCAAACAAATAATTACAAGGATGAAGAAACTTCTGAGTTTCTGTGCTGAGAGGAAGGTGGGCAGGGGGCCATGACTCGATTAATAACACACAAGCGCATGCGCACACACAGAAAAATGAATTAAAACTATAAACTGTGTGATGCATGCTGGTGAAACTGCCAGCCCGGTCTCACACTTTTTCATGCTCAGGGTCATGAAAATGTATGTATTGAATCGTGTCCCGAAGCACGACTGTACGACTCTTTTGGTGCTACAAATAAGGAAATTTAAACCAATTCATTTGAATGGGGAGATTTTCACAGACTTTAGAAGGGGGGGCATGGGGAACGAGGGGGAGTGCAGATACGTACACTAAAACTAAAACTAATCAGGAGAACGTCACCGTGGGGAGGAAAATAAAATAAAAGCAGGATACTGGTTTGCTTTTTCTATCTGAATAGTCTATTAAATTCAAGGTTGGGTGACAATATGGATATAGGGTCATGCCCTCAATATGAATTTCATTCATAACAATTTAAATGGATATAAATGTCAGTGTTTGTGGGCCTATGTACCCATCAGCCAGTGCGGTAAACATTTCCACGGTAACGGCAAGCTCTACCATGGAATATGCATCATATACGTTGCTGCTACACTTAGGAGTATGGGCAGTGTAGTCTCCATGACATTGTAAATAAAACATGTTGTTTTTCTTAAAACAAGGTTGAAATCAAACAGACTTGCGGCTTCTACAGGAGAAAAAACAAATTATTATATACATTGGATAATATTTATGCAATTATTCATAAACGTTTCAAACCCTAATGTTAACCCTAATCCTGGAAACTACAAAAACACAATTCTGCACCATTTTGTTATGCATCTTGATGCAATTACCTCATGAGTAAAATAATTGTCCAACCCTGCCATGGTGGTGGGGTGATAAGTGTGGTTTCCAAGACCATTGATAATCTAAATGGAATAAAAATCTGGTTTTCTTTTTTTACTTTGTTGTAGAACAAAACTAAACACACTTTTGAAAGGTCTCATCTTGTAGGTTATATAACATAATATGTAAACCTACAAGATGAGTTGAACCCCGACCCTAAGGTCACCTTTGAAGCCCCATATCTCAGTAACTAAAAGAGCAACCAAACGAAGGTCAACTGTTTTGGACAGCTCTGGACATTTACTTTTAGAGAGTCGGTAGTGTCAATAGGGGTTGCCACTTAAAATGGTCTAACATATAATTCAGGGCTTCATAAATTACATATGTTAATTTTGACAACGCAGGTATATTCCCCAACCAATTCAACCTCTAGTAACACATGCATGTCAATTTCACCCATACCTTCTTTTCCTCTTTAGGATTAAAAGGAAGGAAGTATAATAATATTACTACCTTACCCATGAGGCCACTGCATCAAGACAACAAAATGGCGCAGAATTGTACTACCCACAATCCTAAGTGTAACAGCGACGTCCCTGATTGCTGGAGCTCGCTGTTACCATGGAATGTTTACCACACTGGCTGATGGGTCCATTCAAATTTTCAGCCAGGCGCGCAAGCAATGACATTTATATCCATTAAATCCATTTATATTGCATCCTGGAATGCAATTCATACTGAGGGTATGACATATATGTATGTGACAAATAATCTCTTGAACTTGAACTTAAACCCTGTATACCTATTCTCGCCCAACCTTGAATTTAAAAGACTATTCAATAAACAAAAAGCAAAACCAGTATCCCGCTTTAATATTGTGCTAGCCAGAACAGAATTTAAACCCATGCATTTAAAATTTTAATACAACCATGCCATTTAATACATCCATTTAGTTTTAGTGTATGTATCTGCAACCCCCTCCTTCTCCATGCCCCCTCTCTCTAAAGTTGAAGAAAACCTCTCCATTCATATGAATTGGTTTAAATTTCGTTATTCGTAGTATGAAAAAGTCATACAAATAGTGCTCCAGGACACAGTTCAATAAATTCATTTTCGTGACTATGAGCACGAAAAAGCTTCAAACCGGGTTAGAAACGGTGTAACGATGATTATTTTTCAATCAGCGTTAAGAGGGAAGTACAGCACACAGTTTATTAGGAATAAAAGTGCAAATTAGTTGAGAACAAATGTTGTGCATGCGTGGAAAGAGAAAGAGAGAGAAAAAATCTGTACGTAATTGTCAAAATAATGAAAAAAAGGAGGCTGTGGAGCTGTGAGTGACACGTTCGAGGAGCGCTGGTTTCTAATCCACTGAGCGGCCGACGGAACGTGGCCCCGGCCAATGGCAGCGCAGCTTCCTGAGCGACGACCCGAGTTACCGCAACCTTTAATGCAGTTTTAGAAGCTCCGAAGAATTAAGCCATTTTTTGCCCCCCTCAGCCTTGTATTGTTTCATGAGGTCAGAGTCCGACCTTGCGTTTGGATGTGGGCTGTGATGGGTCTTTTGAAGTCGCAATGCAGTGAGGCGAGAAGATAAAATATCATCCGACTATGGCGAGAAATGATGCAAAGGAAGCCATCACAGGATGTGGATTTTCTTTTTTTTTTAAGGATGTTTAAAGAAATATCTTGGCTTTTTTCTTAATGAATGGCGAAATAATAAACACCATATTTGCACTGGTAATAATAATTGGGCATATATATTTTCTGTTACTGTTGCACCGATCAGTCCAGTCTAAAAAAAAGTTGAGAAATCTGATATCATTGTTTATTATTATCTGAAATATGACCCATATCATAATGATATCCTTCCATCAATTAAAACTTTAATTTGTGCCTTCATGAGCATGATGCCGATCCTGCTCTATAGAAAGCACCCGCGATTATCCTCATTATTTCCTTGTACTTCAGTGTCAGGAGCCTTCAGTAAGATTTTCCTTGTGACCATATAAACAACCTCACACACACACACACACACACACACACACACACACACACACACACACACACACACACACACACACACACACACACACACACACACACAGACACACACACACACACACACAAACACAGACGCATAATTAGCAGCGTGGTTCAGCTAATTGCATCGGCTGTAGCCAGGAAGGAACTGGTTGGTGGGAGCGGGATTATGTGCAGGTCTGCTTGTTTGGCTCTCAGCCGTGGGAATCTGACCCTGATAAATCTCCACCGACGGCGAGGCAGCGCGGCTGCGTTTTGCAGCGACAGGCTGACGGCATGGGCTCTAATTTATGTGCGGAGAGAGAAAGAGAGTGAGAGAGAGAGAGAGAGAAAGAGAGAGAGAGCAGCACCACTATGCCAGGGGGAGGATGGGTAAATGGGGGGGGGGGACTCCTTGCCGGGCAGGTGGACCAGGCGGGCCGGCCGTTTCCACGGTGACGCAGCTGCAAACAAACAAGCCGGATGCTCTCAGCCACGATGGAGTCATCTCAGCGTACACCGGCTGCTGATGTGTCTTGATCGCGCCCCGTGAAAATCGGAGACGGCACTTGAAACGTGATAAACAAGTTATAGGTTGAGGCGTGAAGGTGTGTGTGTGTGTGTGTGTGTGTGTGTGTGTGTTTGTGTGTGTGTGTGTGTGTGTGTGTGTGTGTGTGTCTGTGTGTGTGTGTGCATGCGTGCGTGCGTGCGTGCGTGCGGATGGCAAGAGGGCACCAATGTCTCCTAATGCATTGGGAAAGGAATACGTCTAAGGGTAAAAACACGGTTACCATTACGGTACTCCATTTCAATTACCTTTTATTTGTAGTAATCAATAATAATAACCGTAATTATCTCTTCAATCCGTTCCAGACACAGTTGAAAATTACCATAAATAGTAGGGAACTACAAATACCATTTACAAGTACCGAGGAATTATAAGTTGTGAAAAAGTGAGATCACTCATTTCGAAAAAGGCTTCACGCTGCTAAATAATTAATTTGCTGCTTTGTGCTTTATCAATACAAACAAACTGTGACAGAGTTCCCCAAATAAAACGTTCATCATTTTTAAGTTCCGATCGGAACGTGAAGACACGACAACCGACGCCGAACCTCAACGCCTGCAAAAACCATCGCAGCGCCAGCACGTACAAAACAACTGACCGACCACGCGTTCCTCAGTCCCGCCGCATCCCCGATTCAGGACTCTGACGAGGAAGGTGCGAGGGCTCCTGGGAGTCCAGCCTGACGAGCGGCTCAGGAGGCCTGCGAGGCCACAGACAGGCACGTAGCATCGACCAGACGGAAATAAAATAAACATCTCACGTCTGGAAGCGCGGTGCGGGGCGGAGCGGAGCGTGCCGGCGGCGGCGGCCAAGGAATCCATGTCTGAACTGCAGGGAAACACCCCCCCCCCCCCCCAACAAATGCTGCTGGACCCCAGAGTCAGTCATAGGGGGTGGGGGGGTGAACTAAAGGGGCTTCTGTGTTTCCCTTCGCTTGGCTCCATCGTGGACGAAGAAAGGGCGTCCGCGCCGGTTTATCCGCAACTTTTTTTGTTGTTGTGGCTGTGGTGAAAATAAGCCAACAAACAATCAGAAATGAACGCGGTTACGTCACTGAGACGCGGCCGTGTACATGTTACGCTAGACCGTCTCCGGGGGGGAAAGTGGCGAAGGTGTGCGGGTGCGTGCGTACCTTGGAGCCGGATTTATCCGCGGCACTCTATTTTTAACCGAACCCTCTCGGGTAAAATTTGTAACTGCTCCAAAGACTATAACTTCCACCGGCTGGATCGAGAGAGAGGGAGAGGACAAAATTGACTACTTTTTGATGTATAATATACTTGCGCGCGCGCGTGCTTGCAAAACTGCGGCAGCCTTAGCCGGTTACAAATGTGTGTCAAAACGGCAGAATTTCTCGGCCGCACTTTGCCACAAAAAGTGGAATATATATTGGGGAAAAACTTTCACGGCGTTATAGATAGAGCAGACCTGTTGGGTTCATCATTTTGATGTATTTTGTGGCTCGAAGGTTCTGGGAGGAGCAGCCCGGCGAATATTGGCTGAAATAATAATAATAACAATAATCATAATAAATTGTGGAATATTAGTAAGCAATTACTAATAATTTAAAAATACCCTGCTGTCTTTAACGGACCGTACTGTCAACATTGGCCACATACTGTAGGTTCTGGTTTGTTTTTCTGCTCAATCTTCCATTATTTCAAAACAGCCCATTGCTTTAGACTGCACATCTTGCATTTCCTTTCAATGCCACAACAGCAACACGTCGAGATAATGAGGAAAAAGGGAGAGAGAGAGAGCGGAAGAGAGAGAGAAGTTTTTCCAGTGATGCCTTCAGTCGGCAGTTTATCAGGAGTCTCGAATACACTCCGAATATATTCATTTGCGAAGGTTACTTTTATCTTGCAGCTTATAAATGGATGCGTAACTTATGTCGTGCAACCTCCTCAAAATAGAATACAACTTAAAAAAAAAAAAAAAAAAAAAAAAAAAAGTGTCCTCCAACGAGCCAAATTCCTCTAGGGGGGAAACAATAGCCTTGATGTCTTCAAACGGATGCGAGCATGCACGCTCCGCTGCGCTGTTTTCTGCTGCGCACAGGGATGGATTTTGCATATCCATTATGCACCTTTTTTTTTTTTCTCTACGAACAAGCAACCTTGTGGAACTCATCCGAATCCGCTTTATGTTTCTTCTCCGAATCAATATTCAGCTTGACGCTGTCCTCCGCCCCCGCCACCGCAGAGCGCTACCGCCAGGAAAAGGAAAGAACTTTTACTGATGTGTGGGATTGGGTTGGTTCACCACTAGAATAATGACCTGTTAGGACTTTGACTTTGACTTTTAGAAAAAAAAAAAAAAAAAGATATACTGATCTCCATTTCAAGAAAAAAATAAAATAAATCCTATATATACTGTCTATATATATATATATATATATATATATATATATATATATATATATATGATTGTTTGTGTATTGTATATGTTGTTGAAATTATATCCCAATATAATTTCAAGATACAGTATCTTTGTTTTCACAGATGAATGTTGAATAAAGACTTGTGCTTACCTGTTTGCAGCCGGGACAGAGTGACATGGCGAGCATTTGGGAAGAGAGAAAAGAGAAAGAGAAAAAGAAGATCAGTTGTGTATTTCCACAAAATGTATTGTTCTCTTCTTCACCAAAAAAAACCCCAAAAAACAAAAAACAATAGTGTCAAGCAACAGGCGTGACCCGCCCACCACAATGACACGAGCGGGATGAAGGGATGTTTAATTATTTAGATTAATTAGATTTTCATTTTCTTTAATTTGAGAAGTGGGCCCCGGTCGGCCCTGGTCGGCCCTGCTTGGCCTTGGTCGGCCCTGGTCGGCCCTGGTTGGCCCTGCTTGGCCCTGGTCAGCCCTGGTTGGCCCTGGTTGGCCCTGGTCGAATACATTCAGAGTGAAGGAAATTACGGTAAGAAAATGTGATTAAATCAATGCAGTTTATTCGTTCTGCATACAATATGGTCCCTATATTCTGTGTTTCAGATCGTTCACGCTAAATGCATATTCCAGCGCTGGTCTGTCTGTGCAGCAAATTAAAATGACGTCTTGCTTGACCTTTTGCGAGGCGGGTCACGCGCCGCTTCACCCGGCTCCATGTGTGGAATCTCCAAGCTGCCAACACGCTGTAGAAAGGTGTGAATGCAGCACTTGCCGCGTCTAACAAATTTAAAAATAGAGTCTCTAAAATTGGAATAGCGCATTTAAAGCTTTTCCTCACCTAGCTTTTCATTTCTCTACCAATTTTTTGAACAGTCATCTATGACTTCACATGCCACATTATAGCCTATAGACAAACACCATAATACCGATGAGCTCAGTCAGTGACTCTCTTGCCTGCACCAGTGTCAGCACTTCACGGGAACAGGAAAAAAGAAACCTTATTTGAGAAGCATAAAACTACGTTGCGTGCGTCTGGAGAAACGTCCTTTTTCGGATCGAAATAAAAACCGACTTATTCTTTGTTCAGACTTTTCATTAAGAGTTTCAGCTGCCGGTGTGATCATTAATGCTAAAGACGTCTCTTTGCTCTTTGTTCTTCCATCTTGCCACGCTCCCAGGTCGTTGGCTCCGGGGGCCCGGGGGCGCGGCGGCCCCTGAACCTCAGCGTGCGCTGGCCCCCCGGAGCCTCAGTCCCCTTCAGAACCGCGACCTTGCCCAAAGAGACTTAACCCTGAATCAATGGCGCCCTGGCCAGTGATGTGAACGCTGAGTGGGTGTTGCGATCGTCAGCTGAGATCAGCAGGAGATTGGGACGCTGCACGTTGGGGACGCTGCACGTTGTTTCACGCTTCACACGTTTGTACTTTTATTTGTCCACAGCTCGCTCAGGTTCATGCAGGAACGGTGAAAAGATTTTCTGGGATAAATTCAGCAAAAACAGCATGAATCTTTATACAGCCTCCGTTCCTGCCTTGACATCCCCTGTTACCGCTTCTTAAAAGGTTGTCAGTCATTGAATTAATGATAAACCATTGTTAAATAAAACATTAGGGAAATTATATTTTATTGAATTAAGTTTTCACCCTGGCAATTAATCTACGGTAATATGACTTGGCCCGACTTAATGAGGAAGGACGCCTGGACACGAGCTGCATGATAAAAACTGCAACACATACATAACCTACTTTTTATCTATTCCGATTGGAAACGGCTGACATTTGTATCAGGTAATCTCTGTAATGTATGCCATGCCTTGCAGCGCGGGGACATATCCATTTCAGGGGCAATGTCGACAGATCAGGCTTCCAGAAGCCGATACTGTCCGAGAGGAGAGGAAAAAAAAACATCCACCTCCACAGGCAAGACGCTCGATTAAGATTAAAGCAGCAACACCGGGGCAAATCCAGCGACTTGGAATGCATGCATTTACGATGAATTGATTTTAGGATTTTAATTAATCAATTCAAATTTTAATGCAGCCCTTGCGTAACTTGGGTATTTGGGATTTGGCTCCCCTATGGTTTCTGAGTGCAATTGCACTTTAACGCCACTGTCATAAAACTCGGTCCGGTGTCCCAAAATATATTTTTTTTACCGGACAAATTTAAACCGTATCGGTCACTTTTCAATGACAGTCAATGTTACAGATGCAAATATAACGTACAGCTGGGTCACGGCGCGCCTTGCACCGCGGCCCTTCATTGAGCACTCAGTCCACAGCCGCTATCGTCCCCCCGCTACCGGTGTGGGTACCAGATGTGCTCGGCCTGGCAGATGGTAATTACCGGAGTCAAACATCCAGGAAGTGAGGTAGTGCCGTAAAGCGTAAGACACCTTTCCCGCTGTTTCGTTCCCGAACACCAAAGTTACACAGTGCAAGAACAGGCGTTTGGGGAGTGGCTGGGAATGAAGGAGGTGCCATTCTCTGTATTACAAGTCAGTGTACCCTCAAAATGATTCTGAAGCTTTTAGGGTAAAAAGCGTTTCTTTAAGGACTGTATTCTGTTTTTTTTATTCTGGGAAGCTAGATGGAACGCAAAAAGTTTCATTTCAAGTTTCATTTCAAAAAGTACTGAAGAATGTTTTTATTGTATAAATTAAATATATATTAATAGTTAAGGGGCTTCTTCCCCAATATTATGATTAAAAGTTGCAACTGTGAAGAAACTAACACTAAATCAATGAAACAAAATGAAATGAAAAACGCCCATGCTGCTTTGTGGTGTAATTGTGTACCCGGTCTTTAAATACAAAATGTGATATTTAATAAGAGTTACAGGAAGTTATTGCAAACGGGGGCTGCACAGTGGCAGATGGTGTAATGTGATTTACACACACCAGCAATTAATAGAATCTGCTGTGAAGCGCTTTGAGAGAGGTGCGCCAGAAGTAGCAGCAGATCGAAACTCGCCGCGTCAGGGCGGTGGATTTGCAAAATAATCAAAATAGTTAAAATTACATTTCCTATTATTGCATTTCATAGCTCCCACATCCGTTGAGTAGTAATTTGTTTATTGTGCCAGATGGTTTTTTTAGCGACCACGCATGCTGATGAGTCATCACTGTAGATCTTTGATGGGAACAGTTTCACTGAATGATTCGAATACAGATATACGTATGTATTTTTTTGCCTACTAATACCACTACTACACACACAAAAAAGCAAACGATAACGGCAAGAGAGATATTTTTGCCATGAAACAATCCCTTCACACAATTCAAGACAGTAGATATGATCCACAAAGAGTTCCGTTGCCGCGTCACGTTTTTCTCATCGTATTCCTCGCTACCAAACTGCAGAGGATGCCAAACGCCGCCGACCTTGCCCAAATGCTCTCACTGTGAATAAGTGTCCGGCTGCATTCACCGGCAAATATAATTATCATGTTAATTGGTGGTGGAATAAAGCAGGTCATTTATCCACAATAATTACCCTCTAATAATGGAGTTTTCTCTTGAATATTTAATATCTAAGATATGAGGAAATAGGCAGAAGTAATTGGATTCATTCCTTGTCCAAACGAATTCCATCCGGCTCAAATGGTATTTGCAAATGATTATTAGTGTTTGTTTTGATCTGCACGGCGCACAACGGTGTGCTTTGGTTTTACAGGACTATTTTCATGCATTTCACATTTTGTTCCACAGTGACATAAAAGCCATTAGTGATTTTCTTTGAGGTGAATATTGAGCGTATGAACACAACAGAGGCGAGCCTCGCAGGGGAACCACTCGTGTGCTCGGGTCACACCGCCGGCGACGGGGCGGCAGCGGGAAGCCTAGCACCTCAGGTCCCGTCGGCGTGCGGTCGCACCGCTTTTGTGTCGCTGGCGTTTGTGGGCGTGTCGGCTCGATATCGACGGGCTAACCATTTCAAACCTTTCTCCTTTTCCATATTTAATATACAGTACATTATAAAGATAGATAGCAAAATAAATCACCTCCTGAAAGAATTCCGTCGATAATCTTGTCGTCCGTCCCTGGACAAAAAGAATTGTCCTTGTTGAAGAAACATAAAATGACGTGTTCCTTACTTTATCCGTGGTTTAAGGACATTTTTCATTTTAAAAAATAGGAACAGTACAGAGTGGTCAGAGAGTCCATTTTCCAAGGACGAGCGTCATTGCAAGAGTATTTTCCCTCCAATCGGCCGTCGCCCCCGGCACCCGGCACCGCTCATTTGCGTAAAGTTGAAACCTGCTCAGCTTTCCGTGAGCTCATCGCTCCGCCCACTGCAGCCGGATGAAGCCGCGCTCCCGTTCGGAACGCATCGCAGCCGGTCGCTTTCCAGCGCCCCGTCGCCCGCCATGTGACCGTAGCCTTGCACCTGGAAACCGCAGCCTCCCTTCACCTGCAGCGTTAGCAGTTACAAGTACAATCCATGTACTAGAACATTTCACTTCCCATGTCAGTGAAATCAACTTGTCACAGATTTAACATCGGCTGATGTGATTGAAACGCAACGCATTTGAACCCATTTGGTCAATCTCGCTTGGGAGCGTTTCTTATTGCTGTAAAAGAATTTGCCCCGCTGCTCCTCAACTGTGTTTAAGGTTTGTAAATTCTAACAATCCAGCGGGGAACCGGCAGAGCGCCTCATTACGTGAACATAGACACAAGCGGACTCCAGATAAGTCAGCGAAAATAATTAGGTGCTGGATTGCCAAGTGTCATTTGTGGTGAAAGACCGAGCCTGTCGAACCGGGATCGATTGCACTCACTTTGTGTGGAGAAAAGTAATGAACACAATTATGCGTTTTCAGTGTTTTTGGAGTCGGGGGCACGCGGCGTGACTCGATGGGATGTGTGCGAGCGCTGGAGCAGAACCCCTCGCCAATTACTGCAAATCACAGTCAGTTGCTTTTCCATCTCTCTCTTTTTATAGGAGTCACAAATCCTTCCCCATCACTTTCCCGCTCCGGTCCCCGTGCAAAGGTTGAGCACTGCCTATTGAATGTATCCATCTAATGTCACGCTTATTTAAAAATAAATTGTTTTCAATTATGACTTGCAGCTCTGTAACTGGACTCAAGTATGGTATATATATATACACTCAAGTATATATATATTATATATATATATATATATATATATATATATATATATATATATATATATATATATATATATATTACCCGGTCTAATGCTTTTTTGTGCTCATGGTCACGAAAATTAATAATTGATTGTTTGACTTTTTCCGTGCTATACATAGCACAATTTAAACCAATTCGAATGGGGAGATTTAATTCGACTTAAGAAGCGGGGAGCATGCGGAAGGAGGGGGGGCGGGCATGGTTGTATTAAAATTTAAAATGCGTGGCTTTAAATTATGTTCTGACTAGCAGGAAATAAAAGCGGGATCCTGGTTTCGCATTTTCTCTATTGAAGTCTATTAAATTCAAGGTTGGCTGAGAATAGGGATATAGAGTCATACCCTCAGTGTGAATTTTATTCCTAGATACAATTCAACTGGATATAAATGTCAGCATTTGTGCGCCTGGTAGAAAATTTGAATGGACCCATCAGCCAGTGCGGCAAACATTTCCATGGTATCAACGAGCTCCACCAATTAGAGACATGGCTGTTACACTTAGGATTGTGGGTAGTGTAGTCATTCTCCATGACATTGCGAATTAAAACATGTTTTTCTTAAAACAAGGTTGAGATCATACGGCTTCTGCAGGAGCAGAAACAAATTATTATATACACAAGGCAAAATACTTTCACAATTATTTATAAACGTTTGAAACCCAAACCCTAGCCAACTACAAAAACTACAAACTACAAAAACTACAAAAACTACAAACTACAAACTACAAAAACTGCATATTTTTGTTTTGTATCTTAATGCAATGGCCTCACAAGTAGGGTAGTTATATTATTTTAAACCTAAAAGGGAAAAGAAGATGTGGGTGAAAAACGACCTGTGTTGCTCGGGGTTAATTTGGTCGGGGAATATATCTGCATTGTTAGAATTTACATACGTATGTAATTTGCAAAGCCCGGAATTATATGTGAGGCCATTTTAAGTGGCACCCCTATTCACACTACCACCCCTCTAAAAAGAAATGTCCAGAGCTGTCCAAAACAGTTGGCCTTATTTTGGTTGCTTTTTTAATTACTAAGATGTAGGGCTTCAAAGGTGACCTCTGGTCAGGGTTTAAAGTTCAATATCTCAGTTCAGGATCCACTGATATCTCTGAAACCATATGGCAACCTACAAGATCAGACCTTTCCAGAAATGTGTTTGGTTTTGTTCTACGACAAAGTAAAAAAACAAATCAATTTCAATTTAGGTTGGGAATGGTCTTGGAGTCCACACTTGGCATCCCACTGCAGTGGCAGGGTTGGATTTCTTTTACTTCAGAGACCCAAAGTGAGTTTTTCGTAGTAGGTCCCCCTTACGATCTTACGCTTCACGTAATGCAACGTGTCAAAATAGGTCAACACAAAAATTGAATCTCTGCGTAAAAGCACGTGATCTGACTGGTTTTGCACTCGTGCGAATTTGACGGGAAAGGGAGGAATTTATTCCCCTTTACGTTTGTTTTTTACTTTATCTTGCGATGTGCAAGAACCTCCCCAGCAGCATATAAAGTCAGGGATTATCTGCTGCTTTCATATCAGTCAAACACCATCCAGTATTCCGGAAAGCTGATGGAAATATACTCCTTTCCACAATAGCAGCACTTTAAGTAACCGGAGAAAATCAAATTTTCCGGCGCGGCCTCAGCGTTTCTTTCTCCTCTAAATACCCGCGTTGTTGTAGTTGTTTTAATGCCACGCCGATTGCCACGGTGTCGTACATACATATGTGTCCCCAGCTTTAAGGCGTGTGGCTGACAGGGTGAACCCCGAACCTGAAAACCCTCCTCCTGCCACTCCGCAGCCGGCGTGCCACTCCGACATGCTCCATCCCTGACACGGGTGGAGGTGCTATGATATTAAAGCCTGATTGATTTCAATATCCTGCCACAGAGAGAGAGACCGAGAGGGGGGCTCCGGCACCTATACTGAATTAAAAAGTAGGACTTTAATTAATTCACATCCTCGCTCCGCTTAATAACGTTCTCTAAAACACAGCGAATTTAATTGAGCGTGACTCATTGTAAATGTGAAATGGATGTTTATTTGAAATAAGTGTTCTCACAGAGAGCAATAATGGAAAAGTCTTAATGGGCGTTAAACGCAAATGCGAGGGTTCTAACGTCTGTTTTATTCCACTGTGCCGCACGGCGAGCCGCTTTGAGAGAAGATCACACATCCATCTAATGTGGTGGACTGTAATTGAATTTGAAGGGAATCTTTAAACTGTCAATTCATGGCATGGGGGCTGATTCCGGACGTGTTGGACACAGTTACCGCCGCACATAATAATCCCACCCCTCTGGGTCATTTAGGATGTGTGTGTGTCGTCTTTGGCGGTGGAGGGGAGGTGAAGCACCCTGAGGAAACCTTTGACGGATCATTTGAACTGCATGCGGAGAAGCGATGGCCTTCACTACCTGCAGCAGAGTCAGAAGTTTGATTCCCTTGCTGGATCGTTACGAACGCCTCTCCTTGATGAATGAACTGATGCACCCATAACGTGCACGGCCTAAAAAATATCTGATTCTGGCTGTAAGAAAATAACAAAATCAACAATTATTTTAACTCTGAGCGGATCATTTATTGTTTTTTTGTTTTTTTGTTTTTTGCTTGGCGTGCTCCAGGCTTGGATTATTACAGTACATTAAATTGTCCTTTCCTAGAAACAATGCAGATAATCAGAGCATTGGCTCACCCGGTCATTGATGTTGCTACACAATGTTGATAAGCTGAAACGCTCGGACACTGTTTCGGAGTCTGTTCTGGGCTCTCTTCCGGACTCTGTTCCGGACTTTGTCTGGATTCTGTTCCGGGCTCTGTTTTGGACTCCTTTTCGGACGCTGTTCTGGACTCTGTTCCGGACTCTTTTCCGGGCTCTGTTCGGACTCCGCTCCGTTCCAAAAGAGAAGCTGGGAGAGTTCATGAAAGGGTTTGCCGGTTGTGGGAATAATATATCTTTTCGTTTCATAACATCTAGCAGGTTTGCAGTTTCCAGTCAGCACCATCGGCCCTAAACCAGGAGTCTCAAACTCAAATGACCTGAGGGCCACTGGCCAGGTCGTCTTCCTCTAGGGGGGCCGTGTTGAACTTTAAGGGAAACCCGGCCAGTTTTTTGTTTTTTTTCTCCTCCACATTAATTAATTGCCTGGTAATCCTGTTAGAAATAGCTCTCTTATGATCTATTAAATTGTGTTTTATAGTTTGAAAACATTAAGTACATTGGTGTGGATTAATTAAGCATTGTGATTTGACATTTGGAAAATATGTATTTGCAGGCCAGATTTATAGGCCTATTATCCCCATGTACTGTAGCGGGCCACATAACATTGCCCGGGGGCCACGTCCAGCCACCTGGCCTGTAGTTTGAGACCCCCGTTCTAAACTTTTCCTCTGTATCATCCAGCGGCATTGTAGACACAAACCCAGTGGAAACTCTGCTGACAGCAAGTTGAGGTCATTCCATCTCATCCTTTGCAGCGTTCATACGTGAATCCCTCAATCCAAAACTAAATGGAATAATGAATATCTGCATGTATGTTTGATTTCAGTGTGTCATACATGCATACAATGTGTGATATGTTAATTCATGTATCTGCGCACTTTATTTTACCACTGATCATATGCTTTGTTCCAAGCAGATTTGTCAAAGTAGGTCTGACGCCTCTTCACAGCGTACCCTGTGACCCTGTCACACTGTCACCCTGTAACAGTACAGGGTTCAATTATGGACTTCTCATGCTGGCTTTCAGAATATAGGGGGACATGTCCAATATCACAAGTTACACGTGTTCAGGAGAGTGACTTTTCAGCAAGGGGGAGTATATTTTGGTATGGAGATTCTACCGTATGAGACATGTTCTTCCAGGAATGATCATATGTCCCGACCAACATTTTCACCTCATCATAGGAACACATTTGGTCTCTGGTGAACCTGTACCTGTAGTTTGCAAAATATAGTCTACGGAGAACCACATGTTGAACATAATCTGCAGGCAATGAGTCAATGATACTGTAAAACCATGCAATACTCTATAGGCCACACATACTGTAGATATTCTGCTCTGGATGTTAAAACAGCATCAGCATCCGCACACTGGATGACCAGTAGTGAATTCACTCAGCAGAAACCCTCAGTGTTGAGCTGTTACATGAACATTGCGCAGTGTGTTCAGGTAGTGAAATCAATTAATGAAGGTCATAAACTAAACATGGCCTCACAAACAGCCAGTGGCTCATAAACCTGCCTGCAAGCAGCGGGAGCATTTTGACAGGAATACCTAATGAAAGAGGCGGTAGATAGGTCAGTGCAGGGATGTAAACCTGAGTTACGACCAGGTTTAAACCACAGAGGCTGTAAAACATTCGGCCAGGTGTTTGTACGACAGAAACATCTGTGAAGGTGCCTCGTACGTTGAAAGAAGCATTAATATGAATTCAGCGGCGTCTCTACAATTCAGTCGACCAAATCAATGCTTCAGAGCAGAGTAGGACCATGGGCTCAGACAGTGGTCTGGACTGTGACCTATGTGAACTATGGCAGTGACTCTAAACCTTTTTTCATATCAAGGATCCACAATTTGATGAGGCCACGGACCCCATTTGACAAGCTCTGTCTCCGGGACGTCAATCTGAGTGGATGTTGTATTGAAAGATATGATTCAGTCCAAACTTCTATACCCGTCTATATCCTCCAGTTTGGTAGAAAAACAGTGAAAGGAGGATAAAAAAAAGTCATTTTTGTACATTCTCTAATGGCACTAATGTCTTGTTAATGAAATAACAGTGAAGTTCAACTATTCGTCCTTTGCCGAAAAGCCTGTGGGGTTCCCGGACCCCATGTTGAGAACCACTGAACTACAATAACTTTCCAAGGACGTTTCAAGTGAATTACGGTGGCCGACTGTCCGACGTGGTATTTTAGAAAATATATTACCAACACAGTGCAGTATATACTCTCAGAGGGACCGGGAACGTTTTTGCCATAGAAAATTAAAAAGGAACAAAAAAAAATGGTTCTTCTGATCTCACGGAGGAGAAAGACGCAACGTTTAGCGTTTGATGAATAAACTTTCCATTTACACGCCTCCTCTCCCTCCCACAACATGCTGCCATGAATTACAGTTGACAGTCTTCTCTGCATATTCATTCTGCAGATGGCACCCAACGTATATGTGAAAAAAAAAAAAAAAAAAGGAAAACAACCAAAAAAATAAATAAAAGTAACTGACACAATTCTAATCCTCAGTGGTATTAAAGATATGAGTAATAAAGAATCACAGATTTTAATATTATGCAAACGACAGCTCAACAGGTAGTTTGCGGGCACGACGCATGCTCCTGTTGATTTACAGCTCTTGCCAGGCAGCATTCGGGGCCCTCGTTCAGGAGAAGCTTTCGGTATTCACGGAAGGTGAAGCCGGCATCTTCATCATGGGATAATGTGCTGTGTGCGTATTCCGCCCCGCTCTAAATCCGGTTTGAAAATGAATTTATCACAGCGGTGTCTCACATTGATTCTCACTGAGAAGTCGCATTTCATCATCCCAGGGCCTGCGGTGGAACCGTCTGCCAGGGGAGTAGAAACCCTGGTCACATGCGAGCGTGAGCTACATGCACATGGACGTACACGCAACACACATGCATGCATGCATGCAGACAAGGATTTTCCACAAGAAATAAAATGTGGAAAAAAACACTTTGAATGTTCCATTGACCTATGGGGCCACGGCCTCGGTGTTTGAATCATGTCTAGGAAATAAAAATGATGAAAATTACCAAGGTCACGCATAAACCCAAACTAGTACTCTAGACCTCCCCCGCACACTCACACACATGCACTGTACATGAGACACACACACACACACACACACACACACACACACACACACAGAATTACAGGCCGCCGTTTAATAGCGATCATTAAATGAAGCATCACTGTCCAATCTCCAAAGCACAGACACCATTCTGTGACAACGCCGGTCCTTCCAATTAGTTTGTCACTTCAATGTAATAAAAATAATTACTTTTTGTGGATCATTGTTCTTGTGCACGAAGGAGGTCCAAAGGACACTGCAGCAGGGTTGTAATTACAGTAACAACTCTTCATCCGGCATGACCGAGAATGCAGCAAGACCCAGAAATGACCGGCAGCCAGGGGCAGTGCAGATGTATATGTGTAATGCACTCAATCGCTGTTACCGTAATAGGCTGGTGAACAGAGAGGGACCACTCCCGAGTCATACGAAATGCAAATTGAATAAGAAGTAATAGTGGATGATGAGGGATTCACAGGAGATCATGATCGGCAATTCTATGACGGTAATAGGACCAATAAGGAACATGCACTGCCATTAAAGTGTGTAGACAGGTCTGTAATTCAATATGATTTCCCTCACGGTTCGGCTGGTTGTATTCTCCCTCCAAGTAAATAAATCAGATCCACTGACATGTTCTGCGTGATGTGTTGCATGCTATGTCTCCCCGCTGATGTCGCCTGGCAATTAAATGGGGAAAATTGGACCCATTTCGCTGTTGCTACCCTTCAACACGCACGGTCAATCTGGAAAAACGGTGCCCACTGCATTGGACGACGGCGGCCATTTGACTTTCCCTTATAATGGTGTTCCACAACCGGGATGTTCTGAGATTGCGGATCGCAAATTGTTGCTTTTCATCTGGGTAATATGCTAGGTAGGAAGGCATCATTGAACCCTCTGAGCCCGTCGTCCCCACAGGGCTGAGTAGACGGGTGATCTCCATTTGTTTCAATTGGAAGGGCTTGGCCACTTTTTGTTGTGTGTTTATGTGTGTGTGTGTGTGTTTGGGGGGGGGCATGGGACCTAAGCATCGGACAGGCGGGTTTTAAAACGGTTGAGAACCCCTGTTTCATAACAGCGAGTGGTTTCCTCCAGCTCCATTTTTTTTCTTTTTTAATCCATGCTACCCACTTTCTCCCAGTGTTGAACTCCTCTCATTTCACTCCGTCTGACTAAAGTCCCACAAGGGAGCTCTCCAACGGATGACTTCCAACAGCCACCGAGATAAAGTTAGAGACATGAAGATAAAAGCCAGCGCAAGCTATTTAGAGCCTATCTCTTGCAGTCGCTTAAGCCTCGCCTTTCCAGATAAAGCAACGTTACAGACAGCAGCGCTGGCTGATACAGTTTAAAGGTCTAGCTCCAGTGTTGTCACCGCTTGAGGGGTATCGACTCATACAGCAGTACAAAGCTCCGGCCGGATCCACCGAGGAATGCGGAAAAACGGAGGCTGCTTTGTGCACTAAATCTACAGTTTGTGTACAGGCATCAACCACCGCACTGCAACCCTGTCGTCCAGCCTCATTTGTGCCCTGCCTTGGCGAGTGATCGCAAATGCACGGAACATCTTTGTTTGATGAGAGCGGAAATGCAAGAGAATGAATCATAAAACTACAATCTGTAAGTGCATTTTCCCTTGCAAAGAATGGAGATTGTTCTGAAAGCGAAATGAGTGTCAACACTGACGGCAAATCTGCCGTGAGAATGCTCCTTACCGAGCAGATGGAGGAGCCTCGGCTTGTTTTGCCTGAGAGAGGAGTGCAAACAGAAAATATTACATGTGCTGCATAAGAGATGATCAGTGTGTCTTTCACTCTTTCCGAGCCCCAATTAATCAAGGACGATTCGGGAATGAAATGAGCCTGATCAATGTATTCAAAGAAGCCATGTAAGCATTCACCCTAAGGTTGGTGTATATGTAATCAGCTGTGACTCCCTCAGCTCCAGTTGTCAATGGAAAAAAAAATAAAATTGTTTTCCTTCTCTGCTGTGGAACATTTTATCATGACCGCTCTTCACCTTTTTGCTGCTTTTCTGCTCATGGGGTTGTATGTGTTTGCCTCACAGCATACAGCTCTGGGATAATACGTGTGTGCTGAACTGCTATTTAAAGTAGCAAAACGACTGAAATTCATATTCATATTTAAAATTTCACCCCACAAATAGACATCATAAAATAGGGAAAGCAAGAAATGCAATCCTCGCAAATCCAGGAGCTGAAGGTAATGAATTGTATTCCACACGTGGTGAATTGATAAACTCACGTATGTGTTATTAATCATGAGTATGGGGAAATGGTGGAGTCTTGGGAATGTGCAGTGATGGACAGAGTCATTTAGGTAGAGGAGCAGCTTTCCTTGGGATGGATACAGATCTACTCGAATCAGCTAATTAAAGGTGACAATTAAGCAAGAGTCAGTGAAGCCAATTCCACCAGCAGGATGATGTAGACAGAAGATCTAGTTACAGGTGGTTGCATACCTGTGTATACATCTGCACGTCTGTCTGTCTGTCTGTCTGTCTGTCTGTCTGTCTGTCTGCGTGCGTGCGTGTTGAGAACTGCCTTAGGGCCCCGGTGTGTTCCTAAGCAGCCGTGCAAAGAGGCTGGTCAGTTGCTGGTGGAGCCAGCTGGCTGACTCCACACACACACACACACACACACACACACACACACACACACACGCACACGCACACGCACATACAACAACATTGGCAATGCAGCGATGGGAGGGGATTAGGGGAGTTATGATTGCCTCCATAAAGGCTGAGCGTGCCATGTGATTATCTCGCTCAGAGTCTCATCTTCCTTGTTGAGCAGCGGAGCAGAGATGGCATTAGACATCATCCTTGCCTTATTCGCATCACCTCCCCTCCAAATTTGTTCCGAGGGCAATTCTTCTTTTCTATTAGCATCTAATCTGACCTTACATTGAATTCACTCACTTTGCATTCATCTGCAAAACAGGGCTTTTGCTTGAAAAGCAGACTAACTCAATCAGGGAAGAGCGGCACAGACCTAAGACAGCCGGCCTCTAATGACGGTGGAACCATGTCAAAAACACCCCCTAATATAGTTTATTTTTCCTTACGAGGCTTGGTTTTGGCTCTGTCATCAAGGCAAACTGGATTTTGCAGCGGTGTGGGTATTGTGGAGGATTTCCATTAATGAAATCATTTTCTAAATAGAGTTGGTGGCAAACAACTATTTTATGGTTACTTATTAAGGTGACCCTGAGAGCTCAACACACTGCAACGCATGAAAACACATGCAAATACACAAAACACAAGCAAATTGAAGAAAACGTCTTCACCAAAAGCATTTAGAAAAGGCGTTGCAAATCCAGACGTGTTGGACGAACTGCATACCAACACATTCAAAAAACACGACCGCATTAACGGAAAACACAAATGCAAAAAGCCACATTACGGAAGTAAAGCACAACATTTCGGAAGTGAGTCACAACGGATGCACCGATTTATCTGCAATAAAATATATGCAACTAAATTATTTATTGTCTGTAATGATATATAACGATTTATAAAAGTAATAACCTGGAGCCGAAACTCTCACCAGACCAATACCGCCACGCGAGACCACCAGCTCCGAATCCTCCATCTGCTTCCTCCATGCAATTAATAAACTTTTACATCAATCCACCGTTTTTATTAAAGCCATTGCACAATATTCCAGAGGAAACGGCTCCTACCCGCTCCCCGATGGTGTTGTGTCGTTGATGAACGACACAACACCATGGGTGAATGAGCTAAACTGAATCACTTCCTGGAACAATGCGTTCATCAGTCAGTTCAGTTGAACGCCCAGTCAGTGGCGAGCGTACGTGTTAATTCCCCTTTTCACCCAAAAGATTTGAATCGTTTGTGACCGACACAATCCTGCCGCTAAATGTTGTTTTCTCTGGAACATCACACTGGAATGGCTTAAATAATTACTGGGGATTGATATAAAAGTATCTTTTAAGATGTTAACAGCAGATCCTTTAAGTCCTGGAAGTTGTGAGGTGGGGCCCCCATGGATCGGGCTTGTTGGTCCGACAGCTGCTCGATCGGATCAGACCCTAACCCCCAGAAGAAAACATGATTCATCAGACCAGGCCACCTTCTTCCATTGCTCCATGGTCCAGTTCTGACGCTCACGTGCCCATTGTAGGTGCTTTGGGTGGTGGACAGGGGTCAGCATGGACACTCTGCATGGACTGGTCTGCAGCTACACAGCCCCATACGCAGCAAACTGTGATGCACTGTGTGTTCTGACAGCTTTCTATCACAGCAGCATTAACTTTTTCAACAATTTGTTCTACAGTAGTTCTTCTGTGGGATCGAACCAGCCATCTAGACTTCACTCCCCACGTGCATCAATGAGCCTTGGGCGCCCATGACCCTGACCCTTCCCTGGTTGTCCTTCCTTGGACCACTTTTGGTAGGTAGTAACCACTGCATACTGGGAACATCCCACAAGACCTGTCGTCTTAGAGATGCTCTCATCCAGTCGTCTAGCCATCACAATGTGCTCCTTGTCAAAGTGGCTCAGATCCTTACGCTTCACCATTTTTCCTGCTTCCAACACATCAACTTCAAGAACTGACTGTTCACTTGCTGCCTAATATATCCCACACCTTGACAGGTGCCATTGGAACGAGTTTTAATGTAGGGGCTGATCGGTGAATATTGTATTGCAGATAAATCGGTGCATCCGTTGTGGCTCACTTCTGTAATGTGGCTTCTGCAATTTCTGCGAATGTGGTTGTGTTTTTTGAATTTGCAAAGCAGTTTTGTACGCAGTTCTTCGACACGTCTGGATTTGCAGAGCGTTTTCTAAATGCTGCGCATGTGCAAATTGGTGAAGATGTTTTCTGAATGTGTGTTTGGATGTGTTTTCTTCCGTTGCAGTGTGTTGAGACCTCAGGGCCACCGCAAGTTATCCTGTGTGTAGCTAAGAAAGACAAGTGCAGTGATGCCAGAGAAGTACAAAGGCCTCGTTCCAAAACAAGAGTGAGACTGGGACTGCTTTGCCTCACTGGCTGCAACTCAAAGAGGAGAATGATTGGCATATTCTTTTTTTTTGGGGGAGGGAGGGAGGGTGGAGTTAATTTAGAAGTTAACACACACCGAAACAACAAGGAAAATTCTGCTCCATAGGCCTTTAGCAAAGTTCTTGTCAGCTTTGTCTTTGTTTATTAGCAGAGCTTTAATTCATAGAATGTACTACTACTACTTCAATAGTTTTCTTCTCTTTCATAAAAATTGAAGAAACGAATCAAAGCTTTTGATAAAGTAGATTCAATCTACTTCAATCAATCTTCTTCAATCAACCTATTACCCATCACAAGTTTTGACGGTCTTCATTGCTGTACGGTGCACTGTGAAAAGTGCGCCGACCTCCCCATCGCCATAGAGACAGCCGCTGCGTTACCCTCATTGAATGAAGAAACCTTGGGCTGATCAGCTGGGAATAAATACTGAATAACGTCTACAACAGCTACATCTGCAAGTCTAAACGTGAAATTTATTTAGTTGTACGGTTTAGCACTGGCCCAGGGACACTGTGAATTACAGAACACGTGAGCCCCTATCAGACTTAAATAGTCAAACCCTGAAACACCAGAATACCAAGATTGCTTACTGCTGGTGTGACAGTTTGAAGTCGTGATTTACCATCATCTAGACATCAGTCGTAGTTACTAGTACTCGTAGTAACTGGGACAGCAAATGCAGTAAAGTTGAGAAAATCGGAACAATAAAGTAAAATCATACGAAACAAGCAATCACAGCAATGATCCGAAATGAAGCAATTTTTTATAGTTACATTTAGTCACGAATATTTCCGCAGGTTAAGGCAGTGTTTTGTGTCAGGTGGTTGAATCCCTTAATTATTTAATTGTGCTTTAGGTTACAACAATGGAATGTTGGAAGAGGAGAAGGTACAGGTAGGGGTGAAACGCTTATTTCACCTACCATGGCATTGTAAGAATAAAAGCCTTTATGCATTTTATGTACACAACTAGTATGCTGACGTTTCATCTTCCGTGGCACAGTACATAAGGTTAACACTCGTTTTTCATTCTTTCTTCCCCCCAGTCAGTACACCATACATTGTCTTGCACTGGCTGTATTGTAAAGCAGCAGTGTCGAAGTTCAAAATACCTTATAATACTAAAATACTGGTAAATATATTTTTAATAATAACCAGATTCTCACAGCACTTGAATGTTTGAGAAAGATTTGGAAAAGGATGTTCTGAAGAATGCCCTTTGAGCATATGATTAACATGCTCCAAAGGTAAATATACTGGTACAAATATACTTGTACAAATATACTGGTACAAATATACTGGTACTTAGTTAGTTGCTTTTCAACTACACACATTTGTCATCTCACTAACCTTATGTGTAGGCAGGGTGCGTGTCTTTTCCTCTCTATTTGAAAAGGATAGCATAATTTGACCTCACTAAATTCCTCGTACAGTCCTACCCAATTTAGATAGATAGGGGGAAAAAAAAGGTATGAGAGGAATGGGAAAGGTAGTGAACGATATTCAGCGGCAGAAAACCTCTGCCACAGTAACGTCGGCCTCATCCAAGGACTTTGATTTATTTTAATATGGGAAAGGGACGCGGAGCCTGAATCTTTCATTAAATGAGGGCTTATTTCATTATTTAGAACATGTTATTTTCTGCCTCAGTTCACAGGCTTGATGCCAACTGGCAACTCCAAGGTCTGTTTGAATGAGTCAGACTCTGGTCCCATCTGCCTCGCTAGTTCCTGCACTGTTCCCTGGAAGCGGGTGGAAAGACTGGATAATGTGATCAGCCCGCGAGACCCGGTGTCCGCCATATCGTCTGAGGAGTCGACCGACCTGCGCGGCTGTGACGGCCTCATCAGAATGCGGGCGGCGGAGCCGCGGGAAGCCATGGCTGTTTTTAGGGGAGACCTTTAAAAGCAATCCTGTGTACAGCGTAATGATGAGTTTGGACTGCTGCACATCCCTTAAAAGGGACTCGTGCCTCTCGCGCGAGGAGCAGGGGTCGCCCGAGCCAATGGCCCTGGAGAAGTGAGCGAGCGGGAAAACTCCACCCCCCTAAAAAAAATGATGCAAACAGTTATTAACAGTATGAAAAACAAAAGGAAAGCGAGAGGAAATTGTGTCGTACTTGCCGCGTATCAGGGCCCGCTGCACTCGAAGGTATCATCGAGCCTCAGCGGTGGTCTCCAGAAAATGGAACACTAATGAACCTTATACACATCTGCCACCCATCCAGTCTGATATACAGCCTGCATTATACATGAGGCTGCCGTCTAATGCGTATCCTGTGCCCAGCGCCGGCCCCCTGCGCTGCCGCTGATGCTCCGTTACCCCCTTCGCCATGCGCCGCAGTTTGCGCCGCGGCGAAAAGCGACGTGGTGCCGCACCGGCTAACTCAAACAAAAGCTCTCAATTATTTATTTGTTTTTGAGGAATAATGGGAGGCTCGGCGAGAAGCTCTCAGCGAGAATTACTTTTAATAACCGGGGCAGATGCCGCGTGGAAGCGCTGCGCGTCTGGAAACATTTCTCCCGTCCCGATGACATGAAGAGCATTAATAATCCCGTTGTGGGGTTTCAGGGGGTTTTAGGGGTTGTCTGGCCTCAAAGAGCGCCACGCGGGGAACACGGCGCCATGCAACTCTGACTGCCGAGATACTGTTTCAATAATGTGCTTTCTTCTTCGTGTCTTCCATTGCGCCGCAACTGCAACGCCGCGCCCTGCGAAAACCTTTAATTCCGGGGAGCTCTGTTTTTTTGCACGGAGACGTGTTCTCCGGGAGAACTTCTCCCCGAGGAGGAAACCCAAATCTCCTCCCCGCAGAAGGTCTTCGGTGTCATAATCGGGGGGTGGGGGGGTGGGGGGGACCCGTCTGTCTTTTCTTTTACTTAATTTTCGAAATGACTTCAATCTTCTCCGAGGGAGGGAGCAGCCTTCCATGATACTTATTAGGGGATTTGTGTAGCGTTGAGAGGGAAACAAAGGCAGAGGGAAGAAAAGAGCCCAACCCCACAACAAGCAACAGCTGCTGCCGTGGTCGCCATTACACGCATGGCGACCACGACGGGAACAATCCGAATCCAAATATTTTTGTTGTTTTCACTGTGATTTTGATTATTTTTCAGGGGGCTCCTGCAGCCCGATGGCAATCTCCGGGTTAATTAAGAAGATTTGGATCCAACGGGTCTTGGCCACCCGCGCACATGTAGACACGCACGCACGCACTGTGAGAGAAAAATGCATTCAATCAACTATTTTGAATGAGGACAAAGGCTTCTACCTCCAGAGGGGGGCGGGGGGGGGGGTAAAACATTTGTCTCTGTTTTTATTGTAGTTTCTTTGTTGTCGATGATGTGTTGATGAAGAAGGACTCTCCGCTGACGCTGACTTGATTATAATATTACGTTTATTACAAGTAGAAACAGCATCAAACCAAACTTGCCATGGAATGTCTGAGAGAGAACCGAAGTCAAATGTGTTCCCTCCTGAATGGAACTAGGGAGTGTCCTTTATACTTGTACAGAGACAACTTAGCCCATCTGATTCCAATCTATGGGTCACAGCTCAGCTGACTGACATACATCTAAGCACATTCCACCTTTATCACCGGGGCCCCTGGCAATGGGCTCTCTCTCTTGAGACCCCTGCCAACATCTGTTAGTAATTATATTATACAATGGGGACTTTCTGGGGACGCCAAACATTCCCAGACACCTCATATTTCCGCCCTTCGAGACTACACCAAGTCTCGAAGGGGGGATATCAGATTGATCAGAACGCTGCTTTGGAGCAGTACTGAATCTTTCTCTTTATTCCGCAGAATAATTAGCTTGAATATTCTCAGTTGTTGTTTTCTTGAAGCGGGCAGATTAACTTCACTGATTTTTGCGGAACAAATTCTTTCACAACACACACACACTTCGCCAGATGTCCGCTTACTTTCAATTAGTTTATCATCCCTTTGCTATTACAAGGATATATTTTGGGATGCCATCCACTGTGATACAAATTTAATTGAACCGATGTCAAAATAAATAGTTGCGAGTGCTTTAGGCCCTCCGTTACTCTTTAAAGCTTAGGACTGAAGTAAACCAGGTTAGACTTTCAGTAGGTACAAGTAGTTTCAAAGACATCCTTCAAAATTGACCAAGAATCAGGTAAATTTCGACAACACAGATCGGGCAGTTTTTACAGTTTTAAGCCTTTGCTGTTGCAGCTCCCACTCTCCGGAACCCCCTTCCCTCAGTTATAAAAAAAAAACAACCCACAGAATCTGTGGAGATCTTTGAGAAGCTGTTGAAAACTCACCTCGATCGTAATGTCTTGAAATGTGTGGTTTGGTTTTCCTTCTGTGCAACTCACAATGTTTTGATCACGTCACGTTCTACGTAACACTCTAACGGTCTTGGTTCAGTGGAAAAAAGTGAGCCGAGGGGGAAAGCCCCCAATACGGCCTCACGAGGTAACTGAAGATTGCTGTTTTGATTCACAGTTGATTGTTCAACGGCTTGACGGTAACTTGTTCCTTGAGTCCATTTTCTTTATCTGCGTATTCACGTCGTGGGTTGCACTGGAGCCAAACCCAGTTTACTACAGTACAGGCTTACGACACCTGCGAGGAACTGGGGGGGTCCTCCAAATATCCTCCGTGATTTAAAGCACATACACTACTAAAACATCATTTACATTTTCCTGGAGCCGGTCGGTCTTAATCTGTCCCACAGATAATTTGTCAGCAGAGACCAACAAAAAATAAAATAAAAATCTAAATCGCACATTGGATACGGAGTCATTCCCTCTCTGTCGATCAAAATAATTCACTGCGAGTCAGACACATGACATGCGTCAAATGTTAAGTGCAGCTTTTACAAAGCAAATGCCAGTTACAGTCAATGAGAAATATTGCAAATTGGCCCAGTGTCTCAGCCGCTTTCAACAGAGTTTAGGGAAAGTGATAAAGTGTCACCGGAAAGTTTAAGGCTCCGCGACATGCGGGGCGCGCATGTGAATTATAGAGCACATATCGGGCGGGGGAGAAAAATATGTCTACGTTTTAAATATCACGCTTTTGCAATATCTGTAGTTATACAAATCCATTGCATAGGATCATTCTAGGACACAGCATTTTGAAATCTTGTCATTTCATTATGCCAGACACACAGGCAGGCAGCCTGCAAGCCTTCAATGTCAACAGTCAACCAAAAAATAAATAAATAAGGAATTTGTCTTTTCAGTGCAAGTCCACTGGTAGAATCGAGATCATTTTGGAGGCATGTGTGCCACATTTTTAGTTCCTCCAAGGAGATGCCTGATGGAGCACTGCGCATCATCCTTCCGTGTTCCATCCGCCGTGCCTGTGATTAAGGGTGGTGCCAAGTTTTGCTTGATGGGGATTTCATTAAAAGTCAATCCAAATAAAATAATGAAAATCCGTCTTCTTTCAGCCTAACGAGCTCCTATGGATGGGCAGTGCGCTTTAATAGCAATTTTCACGAGACAATGTTCTTAAACGTTACCTAGAGAAATCTCATTAATTCCAGATTAATTACCATTGCATTCCGTTCGGCGGATGGCTGGTGGATAGGTGGATACTGAGAGATAATATTGATAGTAGGATTCGCGTTTTGACAGGTTCCTCATCCGCTTGTTAAGAGGGGGATCCCAGTGTATTGTGGGTAATTAATCATTTACATACTCAGAGTTTCACCTGATGGGTCAACGTGCTGTGCCTCTCTGCTGCTCCCATCATTAAAATGCTAATCTGCGCCGCTGACCTGCCCTGGCGCCAAGGAAGACTCTCCATAATGAGCCTCCCCTTCCGCGGCGGCCTCCCTCCATCTTCCCCTCGGCCTCTGAAGACCCCCGTCCCTGGCGGAAGCGCCACGGGCTGGAGCGGAGCACCCCCTCGACTGAAGAGGAATGTTCAAAGTGGAGAGTCACTTATTCCTAAATTCTCCCTGGTGCGACTGCAAAAAATAAAAAATAAAAAATGCAAGGCTCATTTACATTGTAAAACGGGCTTCCCTGCCCCCTCTGTAAAATAGCTCTTCTATGCCTTTCACTTGTGTTTCATGCACTGTACCCTGTGGGGGGATTTTTTTTTTTATCACAGACCTGGGAGATTAGGAATTGATCGCCGCTAATCTGTCACAGTGCATCATGGTACAGTGTGACGCTGATATCCTATAGAGATCGCCCCAATTATAGGCAGCTCTGGTCTCAGCTATCAACTGTGAGGCGGTTATGAGATAAGACTTTATTAATCCCCAGGGGGAAACCCCGGGTCCCACATCTGCAAAGACAGCGCACGTCAAGAAAGGGATGAGGAGTAAGATAGAGACCAAATAAAACAACATAACGTACACATCTATCCACGGGGTTAACACGGATGTCAAATGGAGGCGACGATAAAGTCAGTAAGTACAGGGAGTGGCAGCGGCGTAGTAATAATATACAACGGGCGTCCCAGCACTCAATCACAGTCAAACCATTTTTCTTTCTAGTTGGATTTGGACCAAAATTGGACATTTGCTGACAAACATTCCTTCCGGAAAGCGAGCGATTCCAGATCTGGCAGTCAGCTTGGTCAAAGCGTCCTTGGATCCGTACCGACGGCGCAAAAGAAGGACCGTACAGCAGGAAGTAAATCTACGTCCTCCTCCACAACACCCCAAACCAAACCCCATCCCCTCCCGACCCGACGGTGTCCTCAAACTGACGGGTGGTATGAACTGCTATGTTCGGCCAAAGTTCAATAATCATTCCAACGCCGTACATCCACTCCACTGATGTTAAAACATTCAATCTCCCATCGTTTATATATAAATGATGCATTATAATCTCCAACCAGGGAAGCTGTACCGCCCGCAACCCACTGGACCTGCGCATCAGACCTGCAGCCAAACATCGCAGCTCTGTTATTTCGGTTCGGTCTGTGTCACCTGCGCATGGTCCGCCTCAGACAGGTGCAAAAAAAAAAAAAAGGTAAAATCCGTTTTAACTGGGCAGGCGCGGGCCGCGGTTACTCCCACCGAGTCCGGGCGGCAGCGGAGGGCACGTGAGAACACGCACGACCCGGCGGCTTCACAGCCGACCGCGCACACCCGGCGTCACGGGGCCGGGGCGGACCGAGCCTGACCTGTGTGGACAAGTGCGGAAGCTCCTCGGGGGTGAACGGGGTCACGTTTTTTGTTTTTTTAAAGCTGGTTTTCTTCTAATTAAAAATCCGATCTGTCTGAGACCAAACATCTTCTCCGCGCGCGGGGGGGAAACAAGGTTTCGATGGAAATAGACGGAGGCGATTCAGCCCGGCCACCACAACATGACGCCCCGCGGCGCTAAAAGCTCCAGTCAAAGTGGGAATCAAACCGCCAGGCGTGCCACGCAGCACAGGTTACGTAAACACGAGAGAGAGAGAGAGAGAGAGAGAGAGAGGGAAAAGAGAGGGGGGGTAAAGTATTCTCTGCTTCTTCCCTTCTTTCTTTCTTCCTTCCGTCCGTTCTCTCCGTCTATGCCGTTGTGATGGGGCCGCCTGGGAGGGTGCAACCGGCGTATTATGTGGAGGATATCGCCCTGAGCGCGCGGTGCTCACCCAGCGCAGGACTTGGGGTTCGGTTTTGGGTTTTTTTGTTTTTAATCAGAGGATTCTTTGCTGAGTTCCCTGTTCTCACCACCGCTGTGCACCGCTGGCCCCACACTGTACGCCATGATTACATGACGTTAAGTTATGATAATTAGAGAATGCTTTTAGATATATGGACAGACAGACAGATAGGCAGACAGATAGATGGACAGACAGACAGACGGACAGATAGGCAGACAGATAGACGGACAGACAGACAGACGGACGGACAGATAGACAGATAGACGGACAGATGGACAGATAGACAGACAGACAGGCAGGCAGGCAGACAGACAGATGGACAGATAGACAGACAGATAGACAGACAGACAGACAGACAGACAGACAGGCAGGCAGGCAGGCAGACAGACAGACTGATAGGTAATAGAAAAAAAGGCAATATGCAATAAACCTAAGAACAACAGTATATGAAAATTTGAAAAATTGGCAATATACGAAGAAGCCTAGAAATGAACAATAAAACATACAAGAAAACAGTAAACTATAAACCAGAAAAATAAACCGAAAAAGAAGGGATGAACTCAAAACAATTTGGCCACACACAATAAACAATGAAAATAAACATAAAAATGAACAATAAAGTAGTGTCAAAGCTAGAGCAGAGGAGCTTGTGTAAGTGCGTGACTGAAAATTCTCACCGTACATTTAAAAAAAAGACACTATACACAAAATATATATATAACATTTTTTTTATGTTATTTATTTATTTTTTGCAGACGCTCGGGTTTTGAGAAACAATAGTCCAACAGGATTACGGGGATTTCCCGTCGCTGCAGTACCTTCCACGCTTGGCCGCCCCGTGGTTTCACTGGTGAATTTGGAGGTAGTATCAGCAGGAGGCCATTTTCTCCAGCAGAATGATATCAAAGTGGTTTTTGTTCTTCCCTTGTTACCTGCGGAGCACGCAGCTATGTCATATAGCAGATATTGGTTTGTTTTTACTTAGTGGGAGACACAAGCGATACTTCCAACAACTGGTTTTAAGTGCATCTTTTTACATGTTAGTTTTAATTTTTTGATTATTTTAATTATTTTAATTACTGCTATATACAACTTGTTGACAATCTGGAAATGGGGACGTGTCTTAAACATTTAGGAATGTGTTTGGAAGTGTAGGGCCAAACCAAACCTTCCCTGCTGGACAGTATTTGCCTGCCCTGTCTAATGAGACCTGCAGACAAAACAACAGCAAATCACACACACACACACACACACACACGGGCTAATACGCACAAAACAGAAATATGAAATCAGTGAATGAACAAACACAAACCAAGGAACGCACGCGCACACAAACACTTTGCGGCACCATTTCCTACATAATTATTTGGGCTTTTTAGACCGAGGCTGAAAAATATAAGCAGAGAGCAACGTGTATTTCGTCGTGTTGAACAATGGAATAAAAACACAATTACATGCCGTAATGTCTTATATCGACTGGACACGAATGATCTATTAACATGGAACACAACATATTTGTTGTTTGTTTCCATAACGTAACGCCAACCCGCAGATTTTGGACCGGTATGCGAGAAAAAAACCACGACCCGGCAGGGAGGATACTCACATGTTATGGAAATGGATAGCAATGACTTTCTCATCTTCATTACCATTTATACCATTTTTTCGCACCTCATTTGGAGTTGATTTTGTTTTACAGAGAGCAGCAGACACCAACAGCGTCTTAAGGAACCAACGAAGGGTCACAGAGACGACCAGGCCGGTCCGGTCACCCGCTGACTGGACCGGCCTGGTCCTGTCTGCTTCCTAGCTGCCGTCCCGCCCTCAAGCAGGTTGTCGAGCTACAGCTCCCGAAAAGTGTCAAAAGCAATTCCCCTTTTTTGGGGGGGGGAGGGGGGTGAAATCCTGTCATACGAGCACGATGGCCTCCTCACACGCGGCATAATGTCAGCTCTAGGTCAGCGGCTCGGACAGAAGGCGAGGCAGGGCAGAAGGAAACAAACCGGAGCGACAAAGCCGGACGTGGGCGGAGATTTCTCTGGCTTGGATGGCGTCGTCGGGGAGAAATAAGCGGAACAGCGCGAACGCCCCGAGAAGGTCCCGGTGGACGCCGCTCCCTCCCGCTTTTTCAGAAGACTAACACAAAATGATGATTGATTAAAGCTGTGAACGTCTTCATCTTTGAAGGCTTCCTATCGGGCTATAAACTTGTAGCCGTAAAGCACATTCGGTCGCGTTATATAGACCGTCCACTAAACTTGGGGCCGCGATGGAAAGCCTTGAACAAAGGACGATCCATCACACCGGGAGGGACCTTGACCTACGCTGAACTCCACCGCTATTTAATCCCTCGCCAAAGGAAATGTTTCATGCAAAAATAATTAAACGGAGACCGTAAAGCTGTAATTAGTCTTTATGTGGTTGACATTACATTGTCATAAATATCGGCGGCGTATACGCTCGGCGTGAGCCATAAACAAGGCCCACGACCGGCGGCAGGATCCTTCAAGGCTGTTCTTTATGTTGTTTTCCCAACAGGGTGGTGTACCGCTCCATCCAGATAAGCACGGAGCTGTCACCAGCCTGGCATGGAGCAGCCGGCCATTTGAGGCAGCTGCATCCGTACAATATCCTATATTCTATAGTACAATACCTACAGTATACTATACGAACTACACCCTACTGTCGCTGTCAGAGCATTAAGCATATTGAGACATTGTGGGATATAATAATAACTAGTCCTAACAAACACAAACAGGACTTCCCGTTCTGCTGCAGCCATGTTAGTCGCCGAATAGCCAGTAGCATGCTGAGACGTCAGCCCCAAAAACAGGTTCTTATTTCATTTTCTATCTCAAAAGAAATAATAAAAATAAAATAAAATACCATCTTGGAATTGCAGGATTAAATATAGACACGCCGAAACAGGAAGAGGTGCTAAGGATTTATTCAAAACTCATTAAATATTCATTAAAAAAAAAAAAAAAAAAAAAAAAAAAAAAACTCAATGTCTCACTTCATCCACACAAAGCAGATGCTCTCAATTTATTATTTTTTTTTCCAGCAGAAGAAAGCTCTCCTTTTGTCAGGGTTTAAAAATAGACTTTTATTAATACTGTCTGTGACAATATTAATCACGTCAAACCTTCAACGGAGCGGAAGGGAGAGGCTTGAAGCAGCGAGTTGTATTCGCAAAAGCTGCTCCACCACTATAGATTATACATATCCACATGTATATACATACATACAGTATATATATATATATATATATATATATATATATATATATATATATATATATATATATATATATATATATATATATATACTGTATATATACTGTATATGTACACAGGAGCTTCCTTTCAAAGGAGGAAGAATCAAATAAATGGAACATACAGGAAGTGATTTGTCACTTATTAGGTGCCTCTATGTCTGTATCAGATGGCGGCGTGGTGCACCTTCCATCGCCTCTGGGACAGATTTGGACTCTGCTGATGATAACTGTGTATGCGCTGGATGCTGCTATGAGACGCAGGCACTGGAGAGGGGATTTGAAATGAAAGGGATAGAACAGTAGCACTGCTGTTAAGATCCTGTTTTATGCTGCAATTCTGGATTAGATCAGCATTTAAACTGCAAAGAAAGGGCCAGCATGCATGGTTCTTATCCGGAAATGTGAACTATTATTATAATTATGATTATTATTATAGCACATATACATACATATATATGTACGCAAACAGATACACACTCACACATATATATATATATATATATATATATATATACACACAGTATAATCGTATTACTATCATTTTTTATGTATTTTGCCCATTTTTACCTAATTCTTAGGTTCATTGCAAATTACCATTTACATTTTTATTCTTATCATTTTCTTTATTCTTCATTTTATCGCCTAGTTTTTGATGTGAGCTACTGTGGATCCTCAATTTCAACCCCATCTATCTATTTTATTCAGTTAAATTGGTATGATTTCTTTTTTTTTTTTTTTAAAGGAGAGGTCACTTTACCTCTCTCGTTGATGTCATTTTGAGAGCGTATGTCGTATTGCTTTCAATTTACAACGACTATAAACCTGCTGAATGGAAGAGTAAGGCATTGTGAAGCACTTAAAACATGATATTATACCAGGAGTTATGTGCATTTAAAAGAGGTGGAATGTTTATTACGAATGATGCATGCATTATACAACTGCAATAATCAAAATGTCCATTGGGGGATGGATGATAAGTGTGATCAAGGCAATTGACATCATGTTCAATTAAACAAACTTGCAGCTGTAAACCTTATGCACCGGTCAGTTTGCTGCCTGAACTGAATTAGCTCATAATTCAAATTCCATGTCTTGCTTCGCACAGTAAAGCCAGGCTTAATTTCCTCCTGTATGTTTCTGAAATTACGGTTTGTGTTAGGTTATAAGGTTATACGAAAATAAGATATAAGTTATTATTGCGGTTTCACATGGATTGCTTGATGAACACTTCATATTGACATCCTCGCCTGTGTTGGGGGTTTGAAGCCGCCGCTTTGCCGGACTTTGCCAAAGATCGGAATTCTAACTTTTTGGCGAACTGTGTATTGTATGCTGTGTGATTTAAGTGGAATTCTAAAACCGGAGTGACCGTGAATCTGTTACGCAACGGAAAGGCAACTTTTCTACGCGGCAAATAGCAACAACCGCCAGCAGATGAGACGGGACGAACGGGACGCCGGTTCAGCCCAGGGTCAACACACACAAGTCTCCAATTAGACAAACCTGCACTGCTTTGAAAACCCAAGCACCCAGAGGAAAGTCATGCAAACCAGGCGAAATATTCCAGCACCTGCAGACACCGAGACACAGCGATCGATACCTTGGCGCTTTGACGCCATTCAAACAGGGATCCACATTTGCATTTGTTATTTGCGTTTTAATATTTTTTTTCACACTCGTCTCTCGTCTTTCTGTGTGTACCCGACGGTGAACCCTGGGTAAAAATAACATTTTCCATTGATCACCTGCGATCATTATCCGGGGCTGACAGACAAAGAAGAAAGCCAAAAAATCCATTCAACCGCATTCAAATTCATTTTGAGGGGGACGTCACATGCACTTTGGATTACACCAGGATCTGCTTCCCCGGACGACGTCCCCATTTCCAGATTGTCATCCAGTTATCACTGGCGGCCCAAAAAGAGGATCATCGTGAGGGCGTTTGGGCAGAGAACGAGACAAATTAAAAACTTGAAGTAAAATGGGTCCAAAAGAGGAGAATCAATAACGCAAATGTCAAGATAGAGCGCGGCGGATCCGCAAATCCCCTCCGTGTCCATTGGAAAGGCTGAGTATTTATCATTGTCTCGGTGGCACGTTACTTATCGCCCTCTCAACTTTTTTTCCGCAGGAGTGATAATGCAGCCGTGATTTATCGGCGGCCGACAGAGGGGCCGCTGCTCCCTGAATGGGTGTTACTTCGGCCATGCATTATTCAAACGCTCTTTAATCTGCCCGTTTGGGATTTGGGACGGGGGGGGGGAGGGGGGATGCTGAGAGTTTCTGTTCGTCTGTTTGGCTTCTGCGTCTGAGCGTCACGTCAAAGTCGTCGTTTTGGATTTTCTTTAACTTTTAAAGAAAACAGATGTTTCCAGTTGTTCGGAGTTGGGCGTGGCCGCAAACGTTGACATTTTAAAAAGAAACACGTGAGACAAACAACGTGATTCTAGAATTTGGGGGGGGGAAAAAAGGGGGAACGCAGACAGACAGACAGACAGACAGACAGACAGACAGACAGACAGACAGACATAGAATCAGAATCGGGCTTTATCAGCCAAGTACGCTCACACACACAAGGAATTTGACTCCTGGTTTTGACTCCTCGTAGATAGATAAGTGTCGGCTGAGATCGAGCACTCATCCGATACCAGTGCATTAAAGAATATATAAATATATATGATTATTTTTAAACAGCTGTAGTAGTGACTCAGGTTAAACACTTTGTGGAACGTGAACAAATGCATACAGAGCCAAGCCAACTTTATTATCTAGTTTGACACTCAGTCATAACTCAAAAAAAGAACATAAATATATAAATCTAGGAATAAATGACAATTCCTTTCAAAAACTGTTAATAAAATGCATTGAATAGTACAGTAACAGCATAAAACAGTCTTAGAACAGTAACTTATAAATGGAATAAATGTGGGAGGAGGTGGCACTGCTGCGACAGAGCGTGCGTAGCGTCTGCTTCGCCTGACTGTTTTTTTTATTTGGAAGTGTGTTGATTAAATGGTGTCAGTTCCACCTAAGGCTCCAACTATGACTCCACCTATGGCTCCAGCTACGGCTCCAGCCACGGCTCCAGCTACGGCTAATCTCCAGCTATGGCTCCAATTACGGATCCGGCTCCAACTACGGCTCCAGTTACGGCTCCACCTATGGCCCCACCTACGGCTCCGACTACGGCTCTGACTACGGCACCAACTGCGGCTACAGCTCAGCTCCAGCAATGGCTCCAAGTACGGCTCCAGTTACGGCTCCACCTATGGCCCCACCTACGGCTCCGACTACGGCTCCGACTACGGCTCCGACTAAGGCTCCGGCTACGGCTCCAACTGTGGCTCCAGTTACGGCTCCCCCTACGGCCCCACCTACGGACCCACCTACGGCTCCAACTATGGCCCCACCTACAGCTCCAACTATGGCTCCGCCTACGGCTCCAACTGCGGCTACGGCTAAGCTTCAGCAATGGCTCCAGCTACGGCTCCCCCTATGGCTCCACCTACGGCTCCAACTACGGCTCCAGCTACGTCTCCAGCGACAGTCTCCGTTATTCAACGTCACAATGATCATCTGATAAATGACGTGATATCGTATGGGTGCACGGACTCGCAGATTCCCCGTCCGGCATTTTAGGCCGATTCGGAGGCGTCACCGCTAGCGGTGTCGGTACAACTCCAGTAACAATGACAAAGTAATGAGGATCATTTGAGACGCAGCGAGGGGAGGGAAGCCATTCATGTCGTGTCGCTGATCGCATGGACGTCTCTAACCAGCCTACGCCCGTGTAGCCCGTGGGGCGGTTGCAGCAGCGGCCGGGAGCGTCACCCTCGTGGGCAGAGCGGTGTTAATGAGCAGAGTGATTAAAGGGGGCGGTGGGGGTGGAGGGCGTGACCCCCCCGGCCCCCCCACTGGGCAACTTGCCTGGGATGTTTATTCCTTTCTTTATTTTTAGTAGGGAGTGAACATAACTGGAGTGAATGGCCGGAGGGGCTCTAACCCTCAGATAAAAAGGGCGACGCTCCCATCCCAGAGGTTCGTCTTATTAAATACGCCTGAGACGAGGTGGAAACGGAAGCCTCCGTTCCAGGTGTGGTGTTTGGGTTTTGGCTTCGCGCTGAAAGAGAAGCCCCCCCGTGTGGGAATCCGTCCTCCCCCACGAATGAACAACAGTGATGCAGGGTGAGGCACGGCACCCAAGCGCACGACGCCCGGCGCGCTCTGCAGGCGGGGCCCAAATGAGCGCGATGAAATGCTTCATTGTCCCTGACGGACGCGAGGCACGTTTTATGATGCACTTTGTCTTTTGAGTATACTTTGAAAGGGACTAATAAATCAAAAGTTATTTAAGCAGTTGTCAGGACCAAAAAAGGAAAAATAAATAAATTTTAAAAACTGCAAGCGAGAAACTCTTGGGTGTAAGAAAAGGAAAATAAATCCTTCCTGGAACATTGGGGGGAAAAAGGGGAAGGAGGTTTTATCGGGTATTAGTTATAAAGCACCGAGGCGCTCACGAGGAATGGTGCCTCAGCAAATGAAGGTCTTTGCCTCGATCTGCTTTCTGAGGATTTAAGGAAAGGTTATGAATGGATGGATGGATGGATGGATGAATGAATGAATGAACGAATGAATGAGGTTTTAATATAAAATAGAGAAGCCTTAATAAAAAATACTGGGCATCGCTGCATTAACTCGTAAAGGCAAACTGCCGATGGCAAAGGCAGTTTCGCCCCAACATGGAGGTTCCCCAACAGCTTTGATATTTCAACCATATTTCTCATGGACCTGAAACTACACGTTAGTTCTCAGTCGCCGGTGGAGAGATGCTTCCAGATGCTTCTGGACAGGACACAAGGCGCCTGGCTGTCCTCCGTGCCGAAAATATACAGTAGAGCCGGTTCACAGCCCGCTGTCTCCGCTGATAGGCCCTCTTCAAAGATGAGATGAAACAAATGAGGGACTCTACCGCGGTGTCAGGCAGGAGATTATTTTCTGCAATAACATCTGCAATGATATTTTGGTTTAATGCCCCGAGCCAATGTAACGTGCGCATAATCAGAAAGTATGTGTGTGTGTGTGTGTGTGTGTGTGTGTGTGTGTGTGTGTGCGTGTGCGTGCGTAGGTGCGCGTGAGTGCGCGCCCGTGTTTTCATTTCGGGAAAAGGGGTTTAAATCAAGTTCCTGAAAGGAAGGAACAATCTATTGCGAATCTTGTCTTCTCGACCATCGCATCCTTTCATCAGTTCCTGTTAAGGAAAAAAATATATTAGCGCCTCACCGCTGAGAAAGATGAAAAAAAGTAAAGAGTAAAAAATCAATGCATAACTTCTCCACCTACAGCATCACCTTTCCACCACCTACTTGGAGCTATTTTTAGCGAGGGCTGGTGATCCATAACATCAGAACACACACACACACACACACACACACACACACACACACACACACACACACACACACACACACACACACACACACACACACACACACACACACACACACACACACACACCCAGAAGGCGCCGCAGCTCAATCTAATTGGCCGAAGCATTAAGATCTTGCCTTAGATAGCAACAGACTGCTGACACCTCCGTGCGAGTTGGCTGCGTTTCCCTCGTCGAACCTGCGACGCAACGCCCAAGACGTTGCCGTGGCGACGGCGGAAGGCAGCCTCCGGGGCCGACAGATGGATGCAGCTGCCGGGCTTTTTCCCCGAGTCGGGTGGATCTGCCGCCACCGGTGAAGCGAGGTGAAGCCTTTGAACTTCACACAATCAACACATCCTAGATGGATCCCCATCTCACGCCCACTCGGTGAAGACCGCCCCCCCCGCGCACGCACGCACACACACTCACACACACACAGACACCTCAGAGAGTCCTGGTTTCTAGGTAGCACGGACCCGACCACATCTGTCTCTCGCCAACGCCCGTCGACAGCCCACGCTCGTCTCCAGGCGTAGGCGTCCTGAAAAACCGACACCAGACCCGAAACGGGGCGAGGCCGACCGCGCGGCTCGTCCCGTCTGCCAGGGTGGCGCAACCTCAGCGATGAACGCCGCTCAACATCTCGGAGGCGTGGGATGTTGCCAAAGCCGCCAGGACAGATGAACACTCGGATGGGGTGAGTGTTTGGGCGGAGCCCGGAGTGACGGCACTGACGAGACTTTCCCAGACGCTTTTCCAATCTTCTCCTTTTTATTCTGTCGCCGGCACCTGTGCCCATGACCCTGCATAATGCGGAGCGGCTTAATCTGCTGCGGCGCTGGGTTTGCATCGCATTAGACTCTGCTGGGGCAGAGACAATGTATGCAGGCGCACATGGGGGAGGCTTCATGTAACCAGCCCGACTTTACCTGCACTCTAGAATACAACAGCCGCCCCCTCCCAAAAAAAAAAAAAAGGCTGGCATGCGTCGCCACTGCGATGGAGGCCTGCACTCAATCCAGAGATATTAAACACAAGTAAAAGGCCACTGAGAGGGTATAATCGAGACAATGCCCCAATTCTGTCAAATGCTTCCTGGCTGAGTCCTCCCCGTGCTGCTTTGTTGTTCGGAGCCACTGAGGATCAATCCCTCCTCTACACCTGGTTCTGACGCCCCCCCACCCCCACCCCCGCCTGCGCGGTGCTGGAGGAGCCCTGAGGAGGGCGGGGTTTCCTCATCAAGGAAGGCGCTTGTTTGGTTTTTCATATTATTTTTGTTTTTCTTTTGTCGCTGCAGAGATCGACAGCAGACATTGCCAGAGCCGCGCAATGAGCTTTGCAAAGAAACTTTCTGTAACCCCTCGCAAAAGTTTGCGTTCAATTCTGTTCCAGTGTTAGATGGAAAGTGCCTGAAGGAAACCATTTATAGCCCAAAGCAATGACAAGTTATCATCACATGTAATTATTATAATGCAACATTATTTGCATTATATGCAAATAATGTTGCATATGCAACATCTATATATCTATATACAGTATATATCTACATATCATTATCTATAAATATTTATTTATATGTTTTTGTATGCTGGTATAGAGCCATATTGTTATTTTAACAGTATGGCTATATACTAGTCACTATAACCTCACTAAACCTGTCTGTTTATATATCTTTTATTTTTACTTAATTCGATTTTTATCTCTTCTTTGACTTGCCTTGCTTTGTCAACTTGCTGCCGTAATGCCTGAATTTCCATTTAACATTATACGTTAATCAACGTTTTTGATCGTATTGGTATTACTGTCGAGCAACATATTAGTATTACAACTTAAGGATCGGCACTGCTCTTTTCACTAATATTAGTTGTAAAATGCAAATATTATTCTGCTGGAAATCACTGGAAATTTGGCAAATACTGGAATATTTCAGTGACAGATGGATTCCAAAACTCTTCACTTCCGTTCCCAGCGTTTAGAGAGGTCTGTTTTTCGGAACTTTTCAAATGAGATCAACTTTCCACCGGGCACACGATCCTACGTGGAATTTAAAAGACGAACGCCCCCCGGTCTCAAACGGGAGCGTGAGCAGAATGAAAATTTCCCGCTGAGGGTCAGGCGCTGCGACCTGGCTCTGGTGCGGGTGACAGATTCAAATGTCTTCCGGATCAGCGCGACAAAGATTAACCGTCTCTCTGAGTCCAGGGGCTCATAATTAATGCCGCCTCACTACCCTGTGTGGCTCCGCCGGCAAGAGGATTGACACTAAATTGATAGATTTGGCATTTAGGGGTCAGCCCAACCACGAGGCGATAGGCAGAACCGTGCACATATTTGTCAGGCTTAAGCCTCCTAGGTTGGTTAGCAGAATTCCAAAACAGCCACACATGCACGCGCACACTAAATATATTACAAAAGAAAAACAGGTTAATTTGGAGGTTAGGCCTATATTAGTAAAGCTAACAGACGTGATGTTAAAATGGACCACCAGACACACGTCCATATTGTTTGTACGACTTGGATTATTTTATTTTATTTCTATCACAACGTAAGAAAACACGCGATAGAAAAATTGATGCATTCCTTATTAAAAAAGAAAAGGAGTGGCCGAACACTTAAGGGTTTGTCAGATTTTGGCACCGGGCTCCGGCTTGTGAATGCGGTGCTGAATGCGCTGGCTGCAGGCTGAATGGAGCCGCTCGCTGTGTGCAGTACAGTGCGCCGCAGCCTTGGAATCGGGGCGGCTTTGAAAAGACTCCCTCCCACCACCGAGTGGGCCCTGCAAATCCCTCCATTGAAGTGGGCTTATTTCTTAACAGCGCTCCTACCATTTCTTCTATGGATCCTCTGGAATCCTCTTTGCACATAAACGCCCACAATAAAGTTCCCAGAAAATAAGAAAATGTTCCATCATGAAATGTACTCTCACCCCTAATCAATAGATAGGGGGCGGAGGGGACGCTTTCCTCTGCCTGGGCTTTTTTTGAAGATCCCCAATAAGTTAGAAAAAGGCTATTGAGACGTACGGCAAGGGTGAAGACATCCATTACAGCGGAACCGGATTGGATGACACAGTGTGGGGTGGGGAGAGAGGCAGCGCAAAGTCCTTTCAGCCCCGGACGCTCCTCTCTCACCCCTCGCAGAACAAGGGCGCCAGGTCCGATAGCGACGCCTCAAACTCCCTTATCCACGTATCGGGAAACACATCCGGGGGGGAATCCGACTCTAACTCTCTCAGGTGCCAGCTCCTGAGGAACATCGGAAACAGACGGCGAACGGCTCAATTTGTCCTGACATAATTTAATGGCTTGTTCGCCTGTTATGGGATCAGCCTAATGCGGTGAAACTCGTTGGGAGGAGGCACTTTTTGAAGCAAGAGAACGCGGCTCCCACGGCCAGGCAGCTGCTTGAAAGCTTTTCAATTTACTGTGGACGCAGAGGAAAAAAAAATGAACCGCCACGTGTGCGCCGTAAAAAATAAATAAATAAATAAATAGGGCTCCAGGCAGGTGCAGCGTGTGTTCCATCGGCTGGGTGGGAGGCAAGAGGCCATTGATGCCGCAGCAAAAAAAAAAAAAAAAGAACCTAAGAGCCACGTGTTTTTTTTTTTTTTGTTTGTTTTTTTTTTAAACAGAGCCGTTAGAAAGACGTTTCACCGCCGAGCGCAAATGAGCTGACGCCAGTGCTGTCGCTTTAAGTCCAACTGCGCTTTCGCGCCTTTAAACGTTGGTCCGGGCCAAAGTATCTCCGAGAGGACTAAAAAAAAAAGAATAATGAATAAATAAAAATGCACCATTTTGGTCCCCCCCCCCCCCCATAGATTTTTTTTTATGATGGAAACAGCACAGGTTACGTCGATACATGGTTCGCAATGGTCCAAATGGCGTCGGTACCGGGGTTGATGAAGTTCTGGAGCTGAAATATGTAACAGCGTTTGTTTAGGCCAAATGATTTAATCCACAAAATGTGTTGTGTATTTTTGGGTGAAACTGTAAAAAGTAATTAATGGGAGGCGTAAGTTGAATGATGAAAAAGGAGGGACGGGGTTGGAAAGGGGAAATAATGTTATTAAAAAGGGGTGACTAAAAGAGTCAAATCCAACAGGGATGCATGCTTCTATAAAGTAACTGGACCTCGGGGTGCCGCGGAGCGGGGGGGGGGGGGGGGGTGACGTCACGGCAAGGAGGCAAGATCCATCCAGCCTTTCCAAGATAAAATCCGACGGCAGCCGTCGTCACTGTGCGCTATTTGGGCGGCATTATTCATCAAACCCGCTCGGCAATGAGGCACGGCATCGGGGCCGAGGCGTGTCTCTCCTGGCCGGGTGGAAAACAACCAAAGGCATCCATTTCGTATCATGTGACCGGTGTGTAGGGATCGATAGCCCCGCGTCCACAGGGGAAGACCAGCTGGCTCCGGTCTGAAATCAAATTGTAAACAGTCCGGCCCCGAAATAGCCTCAATGTCACTAATTCCCTCTCTGGGCAATGACGCCTTTCATCTCTAAGTGTTTTTTTTTGTCTGCACCAGAAAATTAGATTCCTCACCCTATTAGGAGGTGTAACCCCACACAGCTCCAGCAAAAAAATAAATAAATAAATAGCTTGTCAATATTAATACCGTCTATGATCAAGGATGGCTCCACGCAACTTAAGAGCCATCGTGATAAACCGGATAATATACGAGCAATTTTGCATCGGACAATTTGTGAGAAACAAAGGGTGAACATGTGTTTACTGCTCCGAGGGAAAGGTGGGGTCAATTAAGCGCCTGGCAATCCCCCTGTTTAAAGAATGAAAAATGCCCCGTCTGGATTGATTTACCGGCGGCGGCAGCGTAAGCGCTCCCACGCAGCCGCTCCGCAGCCCACTGGAGGGTGCGTCGGGACGGGGAGGGGAGGGGGCTTGGCAGCAATAGGGCTTTTACGTTTAACAATTTGACCCAGATGGAACAGAGGAGCGCCGGGGAACGGGCCGAACGGGGAGGCGGCGCGCGTCACTCGTCAAAATTGTCAGGGGCGAGGCCTTATTATTCTTGTCATTTATCCTTCCGTCACCTCACCGCGGTGACCCACATCACGGGACGGAGGTGAAGTCTGACGGCCGGGGAGGTGGGGGTATGGAGTGCGCATGTGGGACGTACGGATATGAGGTTCAATTCCTCCCACTCCGAAAAGTCCTTTGTCGGTCGGCGGGTGGAGCGCTGGGTTTGCGCGTTCGCCAGGAGCCTCGGCAGCCTCTCCATCACCGGGTGCCATTCAGGAGATAAGCATCAGACGGCAGGCCACTCCACTCCACCGACACCGCCACTTCCTCCAAGAGTCAGCAGATTACATTTTAGAAGTTGACAGCTTGTTATCGCCCCGGACGGCGGGGTGGGGGGCGGGGTGGGCTTAATCTTTTGTTCTTTTCTGGCTGGCGGAGGAATCAGGACCCGCCGGCTCAGTCCGGCGGCGGTGGCGGCGGCGGCTCTTTGCCCTCCGCGGTGTCACACGCGCGGGTGAATGGGCCGCTCACTCCTCGCCTCCTTTCATCTTCCTCTCAGAGCGTCGCCACTTTGTGGGGGGGGATTACGGTGATGGAAGGTGCGGCGGCACACAATGATATCCATCCCAGGTTTCGATCTGGGAGACAGAGGGTTCATCGGCTTATTGGGCGACTTGGCGACGGCTCCCCGCTTCTGAAGTGGAGCCTGTCGTCTGACGGCGCATCAGATCAACACGCATTTTTGGAATCCATTTTGGAATAAAAAAAAAAATTATCTCCGGGGTGATACGGAGGGGTGAAGGCGCGAGGGTTCTTTGTTCGGCAGAGCCGGGGCAGACGTTGCATTGCCGATGATGAGTCAGATGAGTCTTTGCCGAAACTCCACTTAAGACAATTAAGCATCTTAGGTGCGAGGACGCTGTGATGTCACGGTGGAATACTATTCGCTAAAGATCTGTACAGATCAGATTTTATTATTATTTTTTTATCAGTTACAAATTCATCGGGAAGCGAATTCAGCTCAGCCAGTCCAGTGAGGCTGGTTCCATGGCACAGCCGGAAAACCATTCTCTGTGAAGCGTGACACCCTCTGCAATTTGACTGTTATTGTGATTCTGGGAGAACTGCCTCCTCATTTTCACACCCGCTCCCACAATTTTACATTAAGGAATCATTTAAATCCCATTACCACTCTTTTAGTACTTTGGAGACAAGGTGTTATCTGGTACACAAGTTCACACTTTTGCAATACAACACACACATCACATATGAATATCATCATATGGGTCACCTACTGTATTTGAACACATTCAGAATACAGTGAGGTACAGTATATAGTTCTAAAAGCACTCACTAAGCAGCATCATCGAAGCAGACAGGTATAGAGCGGGTCAATCTGAGTCAAACTGCATAATCCCAGGTTTCAGATCTAGGTGGTGTTTTCTACCATGCGCTGACAGATAGAGCAGTGGTCTCAAACTCAAATGACCTGGGGGCCCCTGGCGAGGTTGTCTTCTTCTAGGGGGGGCGTTTTGTTTGTTTTTTCTCCCGCATATCAGTCAATTGCCTCGTAATCCTGTTAGAAACAGCTCTCTTATGATCCATTTCAGCCCGTTTTATATTGTGAAAGGATTAGGCACATTTGTGTGTGTGGTGTGGAGATGGGATGGTTTGGGCAGCCACACCTGACCTGGATCTAGGTGATGGGGTCAGGGTGGCTGCATACCTGTTGCTCATACGTTGGGCTAATGAGCAGCAGGTTAAAACCCCCATCTTCACACAAACTCAGGATAGGAGCCTTGCCATGACCGCTCCTGGCCAATTTCACCTCGCCTCCTCTCTACAATAAACTGATGTCTACAACCCATTGTCGTCTATCTGCCCTGGAAAGGCCACTCGGGTGGCGCGGGGGTTGGCCGGAACTTCCACAGTGTGGATTAATCAAGCATTGTGATTCGATAAACATTTGCGAGCCACATTTATCAATACATTATCACCATGTATGTATGTATCACCATGCCACATAAAATCGTCTCGCGGGCCGGATGTGGCCCCCTGGGGCCTGTAGTTTGGGGCCCCTGATCTAGAGAGCGCGACACCTCCCAGTTTGGTGCCTGAGTCACTTTGAGCGGCCTTTCAAACCACATCAAGCGCGATTCTCCGATGAGACTCGAGTGAGGAGAAGGCTCTGGTGCAGACGCTCGACGGCGCGGCTGTCGACCCTGACACCGACGCGCACAGACGCTCTGAATGGGAAGGCACGTGTAAGATATGAGCTCCATTACGGGAGAAATGGAAACAGACCCGTTGAATCAATAGATTCAACCGTGACGGTTGAGTCCCCGCCTCGCCTCTTTTGCACCTCACCGTCGGCACGCCTGTGGAGATTTAATGAGATAAGGTAAAGGTTCCCTGCCCGGTCGCGATGTCCTTTCAATGTCCGAAGGCGGCATCAAAAAGTCTCTGCACGGTGTTATTTTCAACCAAACAGCGGTTAAATACGACTGTCATACGCCATCAGAATTGTTTTTCTCTTCATTCTCTCTCTTATGACTTAAATCGACCTGTTACCGCATAAAATAATTAAATTTACCAGAAATCAAATCAAATTAATTTTTGATCATGTAATTAGGACTTTGCCAAAATATACTCAAACTTTTTGTATTGTGTTCTTCAACAATCAGACAACTTGGAGAATAGTGTGAGAATTCCATTTGGCATCTCATATAATTGCATCTGTTTCCATGTTGTTCACAACGTGCAAAACTACACAAATGAATATTCATCTCAAAAATGACTGTTTATCTCACCGTTTGAGGTGAATTCTCCGACACATCCTCCACCAGCGACAATGCTCTAACACGACGTGGCTCGCAGCAGAACTGCACCAGGGCTGGAAATGCAATTTCCTACGTTATCGATGGAGCGATTCCACACTGAAAAACATTAAAATGTTTGTGATGTCTGTATTGGTAAAAAGATTTTTCTTAGAGTGTTTGTTTTTCTTTCCGGAAAATAGTGGACCCGCTTTCTCAACAATATATGTACATGTACACACCAGAATTCATCATTTGCATAAGTAATACGCTGCTGATTGCAACCATATTAACACAGTTTATTTCAATGTTGTGAATGATTATACATTAGGACCCAATAATAGAATAGCAAACCTGTCAGAAAAGCCGTGTCTGATCTTATCGGAGCGCCTTGCCGAACGTGGCGTGAGGCAGAGTGACATGTGTGCAGACGTGTTCGCGGTGCCCCTCCCTTCTCGCGTCTCCCTGCTGCCGCTCGTTTGCAAACGACCCCTAAGTCTGCGAGCTTCGCATGGTGTTGACACGGTGTCTCCCAAGGCAGATCAACATTAACAGTCACACGCTTCCAATTCAGAAGCAACTGACATTCATCATCTGAGCACTCAAAGAGAGCGTGTGTGTGTGTGTGTCAGCAGAATACATCGATGGCCCGTGTGTGTCATGTGGAAGTGTTGTCGTTTCATTTTCTTATTCACTTAACAGTAAAATTAAGTAAAATAAGAGCTAAAATGAAGACAATATCCTTTATTCATGCAGTAATAATTGGATCCTAGCCGCTCACTGTGTTTCAGTGACTCATACCAACACACACATTCAGTGTAGCAGCTGTGTGAGACTCTTATGGGAGAGGATTTTTATATTCCCAGAAGGAACTTATCATTGCTGGGAGCGATTATACTTTTTTTTTTTTTTTTTTTTAAGATGCAAAATGGAACACAAAAATGCACACAATTTGTTTTGTGTAAAAGTCAAGAACTTCATTACAAGTTAGTGCCACATCTCCCTTCTGCAGTGCTGCGTATCAGAGCTGAGGAAGCAAACTTGCGGGAAAACAGCCTTTACAAGGAAGTCGGAACGTGCACAATTTAACCTAAAAAACCCAGGGAAAGAAACGCAGTAGATTCAGGCTCCTCCAGCTCTATATTTTCTCTAAGTCAATTGACTCAAATGAAAGGCTGGATGTTTGTTGTGCTAACAACGCACCGAGCAACTCCTCTTATAAAACAAAAAATAAAAAATAAAACCCATGACGGATAAATTGAGTTTCGCTCGCTCAGGTTTCCTTTCAAAGTCGCCTCGCTCTCTTGCTGTGACGTTTCCCGTCTGTGAATTCCATTTGCAGTTTATCTCGAGCCTCAAGACGCTTCATGACAATGTGAGCTCCTGACACTTTGTGCCTCAGCGAAGACGCGCGGCCCCGCCTCTCCGCCACCGCGCGCGGCAGGTAAACACCGGCTCCCCGGGAGGAACTCTGGGTCCGATAAGAGCGGGAGCTCGCTCGCACGCCGCCGCCGGCGAACGAGCCTTTTCTCGCGAAATCATCTGGACGGGAAGTTGCTCTGTGTGCGGTTGCCGGGAACCCGTGCGCTCCATTCTCCCAGCCCCCAAATTTATCCGCTCTCCTTTGACGAGCACAACTCAAAACACACCCCGAAACCTGAAATCACGAACGTGAGGTTCATTTAGATTCTCTTTGAAAAGATAGAAAAAAACCCCCCCAAAAAAACAATATTGAATACATGTTAATCCACTGTTGGTGCTACACTGCCCACGTCCGCCATGTGGGGCCGCGAGCTATTTCTCTATGTGTCTCATAGAAGTGTTTTTGTAAAGAGTGCAATCAATTGAAATGTTTTTTATATGAGTCTACATTGCACCAGAGGCCTAGAGCTGCTGTCGGATTTGCTTATTGATCCAGACCCGTTTTAAACATAAAGAACAAACATAAATGTCATAATACACAGAAGTAATGCAATACAGTACGAACATATCCCACTGACCAATTTCAACAATTACAGTTGTAGCTCACATTTCAATTCTATTAAAATTTATTTATGGCAGACTACTAAAGGGACATATTTTATTGCTTTTAACTGGATAACTGCAAGATGTCGTTTAACTTAAAGTGTCTGCGGATTTGGAGAACATACTGTAAGCTGTGAGAGTCTAACCAAGATCAACATGTCGTGATGTCATTTTTAAACAAGTAATGAGCCGAAATGTATATTTTTCACACAATAACTAATAATAGCATGGGTGGTATTTCAGGCATAAAACTTCAAACTATCAAATATGTCTTCAAAAAGATTTAAATCGCTATTGATTTTAAATATTCCCCCTCCCTCTACGGGCTCAACGGGTCTGGGATGCTTCACCACACCGTCGGTGTAGCAGGTAAAAAAAAAAAAAAAGACAGGCTCCGTCCCGCCCCCTGCCGCTCACGTACCGTGCGCTGACGCGCCTGGTGTAGTACCAAACGTAAGGTTTTGCCAAAAACATTAGACACAGCGGTCGCGGTTGAGCTCATTACAGGGCGTCTGAAAGCCCAAATCCGGTCGGCGATAACTGCGTCTCCTCTGGTGAGGCGTCGGGATTAGGAGGCGGACAGGAAGCGGAGCGGCGGGAGACAGTGACGGTCAGGGCCGCCTCGGCGCCGACTTTAATCAGCGGCCCCTCGTCTCCGCGCGGCGCCGACAGACCTGTTTGTATTCATTACCAAAAGAAAAAAAAAAGGTGCCAACAAGGGCGTATCACTTTCCTCATCCTCATTAAGATGGATCAATTTTGGAAAGAGGACCCAGTGTCAGCTCGTAGTATGGATATTGATTTGTGACATAGACGTCAAAGAATACACAAGAACAGACAGGTAGGATAAACAAATCGACATCAACGAGACGCGTTTGGGCGTTTGGGCTTTTGGGCGTTTGGGCCGTCCATTACTGCCCGGCTGCCTGCCTCACGTTAAGGCTTGTTCTTGAAAGCAAAAAGCCTCTTTTGTGTTGGCGGCGACCCGGAGCACCGCGTCCAGAGATCGCGTCTCTTCAAAGACTCCGGGACGCTTCAAAGATTTCCCGAAATGTAAGATCCGCCTGGTGCTCTGCTTCTTTTCCTTTGGCGTGCTTAACACAGCGATGCGTGTTATTAAAGGAAAAGGTCGACATGACGACCAAACGACCTCCCTCCCCGGCTCCGGCCTCCTGTGTCCTCGTCCTGCTCTCCACCTCCGTCGGCCACTGGATGCTTCGCTTACTCTCGAGTTGAAAGGACGCAGATCGGAGCCTTTTTTTTTTGTTTCTTTTTTTAGATCCCTTAAGTGTCAAAAAAAAAAAAGGTTGCTTCCTCAGTCTCTCTCTCTCTCTCATTCTCTCTCAGTCGGCCTCATACTTTACGACGGCTTCCAGAGCTGTATTTCATATTTGGTGGCTTTCTCGAAATCACCACATCAGCCGTTTTCATGGGTTTTTTTGGGGGGTTTTTTTCCCTTGTTGGACAGTGAAGAATATTTTTTTTCGGGGTTAGGGCTCATCTGAGCTTTTGCTCTGCACTGATATGATTTGGGGCTGTGCCCCTATTCCTGCTGAGTTCCCCCCTCGTCAAATATATAAAAACATTTCCAGGCAATTTAAAATGTGCTCTTGGTTGATTTTCAAACTTTTTTTTTTTTTTACGTTTATGCTTTTGTTCCAAAAGGAAGGAAACTGGGAAATGGAATCTCTTTAAACAGATTGGCAAATAACAACTAATGGCAGGGAGGATCAAATGGTGAGGGAAAACAGATTAGGTTGCCAGGGCCGTTGGCATAACCCCCAGGCTTTAATGGTAATGGAAAATCCACATGACCTTCAACCGGATCCACTTAAAATCCAGTTGCCAAAGCACAAGTTTGGAAGATGCTGGAGTGAGTTACGCAGACAGCTCATATCTAAACAACATCCCAGATTGCGTTTTCTGGAGGAAGTCTATTTTTCCTCTCCACCCCCCCCCCCCCCCCCTTCACCTGCGTATCCGTCGGCTCTCCGGGTCAACCAGGAGGACGGCGGAGTTGGGTTTCAAGCGGCGGTTGCCATTACGGCATCCGTGATACACCCCCCCCCCAGACGGGTGCTGTGGCGAGGACGTTAAGAAAGGCCGCTCAACCGCATCCGCCGTCGCGCCGTTGCCCAGGAGACAATATCCGTCTTGTTTTAGCGACGCACGCTGCACCCCAGTCATGCAAAAGCTCAGTGACGGAGTCGGCTCGTTGCTCCGGCGGGAAATGGAGGGCGCCGCCAAAACAACACAAGGAGGCTTTGTCAAAGGAGCTTTGAGGCAGGGGGGTGAAACGCGGGTTACTAAGATAAGATAAGATACTATCCCCCCCCCCCTACCTTTTTTCCACAAACATACTGCGGTGGATTAGCGCGGGAATATTGCAAGCTCGCCCCACTCCAGGGGTCATCAGCACAGTTTAATTACATTAAGGGACAACTAAATTAGACTCTGAAAACAGACAGGGCTCAAGGGATTATTGGACCCTCTGACCAAGAGATCAAATTCTACCTTCCGACATGAAACAATATGCCCCGCTGCCGGCGGTCTCTGCAGGAGGTGGAAAGCTGCTGGGACGGAGGGCTGCGGCATTGGACAGATTAGGGCTCTGAAAGGCAGATGGATCATCGATCTTTGAAATGAAATTAGATTTTGATCATTTTAAAGCCGATTTCAGACTGTCTGGGGCAAAAGCAGCATCGTAATTCAGCACAAATTGATATATTCGTAATGCAGTTATACAATTGTATTTCCGGTAAACCTGGAGAACAAAGACCTTTGCGTCTTGTTGTAATTTCTTAATGTCTCTTTGTCCTGTACGGACCTTGCTTTGTTCTCATGTCTGACTCGAGTCCATTTGTTCCGGAAATGTTTTTCCTCCATTGTTTTCTCCGTAGGACATTTTATTGTCAACAGTTACCCGGGTAAACAATAAATAATCTATAGAATAGCATGATGCGAGGTCCCTCGGTTACAAATAATTAAACATTGTTACTTGAGATATCATGTTTTTCTGTAAATGATGCAGCTGCAGTCTCTGGGATGACGCTCAATACTTTACTTCCAAAAAGACACAGCGGGCAGAGCTGCAAGTTCACAATGTCTTTTCTAACAACCTCGTATGTGTGACTTGTTGTGGAATCCCTTAATGTAATTCATGTCATGTGCTCAATTCTGATCACCTGCTGATATATATGTGAAGGGGTTTTTTTTTTCTAATTTTTCCATGTTGCAGACTGACAAATCACCTCAGTTCACTCCCTGTAATTTAAAATGAATGGAGCCGGGCGACGAGCCATTAGCCCTGAACGTCGGAACACTTGTCAGGTTAGGGGTTCTATTCCCTGTGTAGCTTAATAGGCAGAGCATAATGGTACCAGTGTCAGGGTTAGCAATTCCATCCCTTGTGTATTTTAATAATAACACATGCTGCTGTGCCAGTAGGATTAGAGGTTCCACTCCCTGTGCAGCTTAATGGGCAGTGCATGGCCCTGACACTGAGCAGGGAAGGGATTCCTTCCAAGTGGATCTTAGCGGGTGGAGCACACACTGGCAGGGGGGTAAACCGCACGTCGGTCCAATCCCACGTGCGGTTTAACAGGTGGGGTAACAAACTGGGGGATAGCTTCGCTATTTTTTTCAACCCAGGCCATATTAAAATGTTTTCTCTCATCATTAATAAATGTGCATAACACAAGCTCACTGTCCGCTTTCCTATTGAGAAACGTACCCCTCTGCTGCAGCTTGTGGAAATGCATAATGCAGTCCAATGGGGCAAAGTTTTAAGGCTTAAGAAAAAACATACTTTCAAAAATTGCTGCAGCACATCCACAGCATAGCATTGGCGACAGCGGGTTGCCAGTGGGAAGCGACAAAATTTCCTATTTCTAGTCTATTACGTTAGCGTGGATGTAGTCAAAAAAAGCAGATTTGCTGAAGTGCAAAAGAGTAAATAAAAACATGGAAAATGTGAAAAATGCACAATACAAACCCCAATTCCAATGAAGTTGGGATGTTTCTTCGCAAATATTCACTCATTTTGATGCATGCAACACGTTCCAAAAAAGTTGGATAGGGGCAACAAAAGACTGGGAAAGTTGAGGAATGCTTAAAAAACACCTGTTTGGAGCATTCCACAGGTGAATAGGTTAATTGGAGACGGGTGAGTGTCATGATTGGGAATAAAAGGAGCATCCCCGAAAAGCTCAGTCGTTCACAGGCAAGGATGGGGTGAGGTTCACCACTTTGTGAACAACTGCGTGAGCAAATAGTCCAGTTTAAGAACAACATTTCTCAACGTACAATTGCAAGGAATTTAGGGAATGTATTTATTTCCATCATCTACAGCCCATAATATCATCAAAAGATTCAGAGAATCTAGAGAAATCTCTGCACGTAAGCGGCGAGGCCGAAAACCAACATTCAATGCCTGTGACCTTCGATCCCTCAGGCGGCACTGTATTAAAAACCGACATCATTCTGTAAAAGATATTCCCACGTGGGCTCAGGAACACTTTGGAAAACCATTGTCAGTGAACACAGTTCGTCGCTACATCGACAACTGCAAGTTAAAACTCTACCATGCAAAGGGAAAGCCATAAGCGGGCCAGCTTTTCTGGGTTTTCGTTTCTGGGTGTTGTCGATATATTATATATATTATATATATATATATTATATCAACAACATATAATGTATTATATATATTATATCAACAACACCCAGAAACGCCGCCGGCTTCTCTGGGCCCGAGCTCATCTGAGATGAACCGACACAAAGTGGAAAAGTGCGCTGTGGTCTGACGAGTCCACATTTCAAATTGTTTGTGGAAATCATGGACGTGGTGTCCTCCGGGCCAAAGAGGAAAAGGGCCGACCAGATTTTTATCAGCGCAAAGTTCAAAAGCCAGCATCTGTGATGGTATGGGGCTGTGTTAGTGCCCATGGCTAACGTGCACATCTGTGAAGGCGCCATTAATGCTGTAAGGTGCATACAGGTTTTGGAGCAACACATGCTGCCTTCCAAGCAACGTCTTTTTCAGGGACGTCCCTGCTAATTTCAGCAAGACAATGCCAAGCCACACTCTGCATGCGTTACAACAGCGTGGCTTCGTGGTAAAAGAGTGCGGCTACTAGACTGGCCTGCCTGCAGTCCAGACCTGTCTCCCTTTGAAGATGTGTGGCGCATTATGAAGTGCAAAATACGGACTGTTGAGCAACTGAAGTTGTACATCAAGCAAGAATGGGAAAGAAGTCCAACTACAAAGCTTTAACAATTGGTGTCCCCAGTTCCCAAAAGCTTATTGAGTGCTGTTAAAAGGAAAGGTGATTTGACACAGTGGTAAACATGCCCCTGTTTTTAGAAACATGTTGCAGGCACCAAATTCAAAATGAGTGAAAATTTGCAAAAGAAAACCCAATATTTTATCAGTTTGAACATTAAATATCTTGTCTTTGTAGTGTATTCAATTGAATGTAGGTTGAAAAGGATTTGCACCCTAACCCTGAATTCTGTTTTTATTTACATTTTATTCAACGTCCCAACTTAATTGGAACGGGGGTTTGTACACCAGTGGACTGCATTTAATCACAGTGAGAAGCTGCAGCAGAACGGTAAGTTTCTCAATTGTAAAGCATTCGTAAAAGAAATAATGGGAACCAACATTTTAATGAGGCCCGAGTTGAAAAGTGGCAAAAACTATCCTTTAAAATGTAATGACTTATTGATAAAAAGAAAAGTAAAATGTTTACTTTATGTCAAATGATATGCACATGCATCTTTCGTGTAAACACACACACACACACACACACACACACACACACACACACACACACACACACACACACACACACACACACACACACACACACACACACACACACACACACACACACACACACACACGATGCTTGCACAGTAGCACAATCTCACACCTCCCTTCCACATTCCCTTCCAGTTGAGGGTTTTCTAGCCCAGAAATTGTCAGATCCTCCACCTGAAGCCACCGTTGGGCTCGGCCACCACGAGCTCGGGGGCGTTTATTTCCAAACCCAATTTAACTGAACTGCTCACTCCTCAGGCGCCTCCCTTCCCAGAGAGGGGTGGTTTTTTTTTTTCCCCCGAATCGCCCCTAAACAATGGCCAGGGAGGAGATGAAGGGGGACGCTGTTGAGAGGTTAAACTGCATTTTCCTAAGCTGTTGTGGTCTGCATTATGGGTTATCTAAATCACAGGGCGTCAACACTCCGTGGCGCAGCGCTGCCTAAATAAAGAGGAGAAGAAGGGGAGAGAGGAAGATAAAAGCTGACACCCAATGTATTCCGACCCAACACTATTAGATATGAGTCCGTGCTCCGGTGATGCACCATAGCTCCAAGCGAAGCTACTGCCTGCACACTGTGCTTTCACGTAGGGGCTGGGAGGACGGTGGAGCAGCTGAGTTATGCACAGAGCTAGCTAGATAGCTCTCTCTCTCTCTCTCTCTCTCTCTCTCTCTCTCTCTCTCTCTCTCTCTCTCTCTCTCTCTCTCTCTCTCTCTCTCTCTCTCTCTCTCTCTCTCTCTCTCTCTCTCTCTCTCTCTCTCTCTCTCTCTCTCTCTCTCTCTCTCTCTCTCTCAACTGGCAATATTCTAGTGAAGAGATTGGGCAAGCAATATGGAGGGATGGGCCGGTGTAGAAAATTCTGCACCGTAAACATATACTATATACTCGGAAAACTGTTGGAAGTCCAAAGGCTGAGAAATCTTCAGTGAAAATCCATTATGTCCTGTTGGCAATACTCTTGCTTAGTATAATGTTGCTTTACACCGTGCAAGAGTAACTACAAAACCTCCGAAAGATGAAAAGAACGACTGGTGGGAGAAGGGCTGTCACCTAAGTAAAAGTACAAATACCCTAACCGCAAATTACTCCAGAAAAAGTACCAGAAAAAGTATTGCGTTTCGACTCGACTGAATTATGAGGGATCCAGAGAAGACACATCATGTCCGCGATTGCAATCTGAACCCCGAAGATGCGGACCACTCAGCAAAGTTGTGGTTTCAGACTTTGACGATTTAACATCAAGGTCTCTCACGGTTATGGCTGAGTGAACTCCTGCCTGGACGGACATAAACTAGTACAAGTTTCAGACGTAAACATGGTACTTGTACTTGGTTACTTTCCACCATTGACTTTATGACATAACAGCACCCCATTGAGCTATGCAAACCAGATATTTGTGGTACTTGAGCGTATGAGTGTACTACAGTACATGCAAGTAGACTGAAGACCCCGTTGAAGTTCCACTCGACGCGAGTGACTCGTGTTGCTGGAGAGTCCGCTGTGTTGATATCCATGATAAATCACAGCGGCGGTGACACCGCAGGCCGCGGCACAGCGGGGCCGAGGCCTCCCCTGTCCCCGCCAACCCCCCGCGGGGGGGGTCCCGGGCCCCGGCGCCACGCCGCCCCGCTGGGGCAGGTGTTTTTCGCAGCCGTCGCCCTCTGCGCAGCGGCAAGGACGTCGAACTGTCTCGCCATCACTCGCCACCAATTACTCGTGCCTCTTAGCCTGACGCGCCGCTATCAGGAGGTAATGAAAACACAATGTGACGTGAGGGGGAGAGTGCGTCGGCCGTGGCCTTTCTTCTGTTGACTCCGAATATCACTGCCGTCAGGGAGGGATATCGGCATGTAAATATAAATCTGTTTGACGGCCGCTCATCGGATGTTTTACGGGGGTTGGATGCAGTCGTTGGTATCTGTCTCGGGCCTGCTCCAGGACTCGAACCGACAATCTCCCAGAATCAGTTTAAGACGACAAGCCGAGCAGTAAATAGTGTAATAGTGGTCTTGGTCATTCCAGGTGGAACTACATTTGCATTTGCATGCATGTGGTTCCCACATGGTTTCCGACTGCATGTGCTGCTGTTTTAGTCAAGAGCAATTATTAAAATGATGCATCTGCTATACAGCACTTTTCAGCAAAACAGATCTTCTTTCCATAGAAGCTAAACTCTTCAAAAACTGTGTGCTTTCATTTGTCTAGAGAGTGTGTGTATAAGAAAGTAATTGTGAGAGCATCTATGTGTGTGTGTGTGTGTGTGTGTGTGTGTGTGTGTGTGTGTGTGTCTGAGGGTTTTTGTAAGCTGTATTGCCCTCAGTGTGAAAGGTTGTGTAGTCATGTGAATAATGTGAGTCTATGTGTATATGTTTATGTGGCCAGTCTGTGTTCATGTACGTGTGTGTGTGTGTGTGTGTGTGTGTGTGTGTGTGTGTGTGCGTGCGTGCGTGTGTACGTGCGTGCATGTGTGTGAGACAGGGAGCCTGTGTGCATGATGTGTCTGTGTGTGTATGATTGTGTGTGAGTCTGTGTGTAGGTATGTGTGTGCGTGTGTATACCTTTGTTGTGTGTGTGTGCATGTGTGTATACATGTTTGTGTGTGTGTGTATGTGTGTGTGAGAGAGTGTGTAAGAGTGTGCACGTGTATACCTTTGTATGTGTGTGTGTGTGTATGTGTGTGTGTGTGTGACAGGGAGTCTGTGTGCATCATGTGTTTGTGTGTATTTTGGTGTGAGTCTTTGTGTGTGTTTGCATGTGTGTGTATACCTTTATTGTGTGAAATAATCTGTATGAGTCTGTGTGTGTGTGTGTGTGTACATGATTGTGTGTGTGTGTGTGTGGCAGGGAGTCAGTGCATGTGTGCATGAGTCTGTGTGTGTGTGTATGATTGTCTGTGTGTCCATGTAAGAGTATGTGTGTGTGTGTGTGTGTGTGTGTGTGTGAGAGAAAGTATGTGTGTGTGTGTGTGTGTGTGTGTGTGTGTGTGAGAGAGAAAGTATGTGTGTGTGTGTGTGTGTGTGTGAGAGAGAAAGTATGTGTGTGTGTGTGTGTGTGTGTGTGTGTGTGTGAGAGAGAAAGTATGTGTGTGTGTGTGTGTGTGTGTGTGTGTGTGTGTGTGTGTGTGTGTGTGTGTGTGTGTGTGTGTGTGTGTGTGTGTGTGTGTGTGTGTGCGCACAGCTCACCGGGGCCCTGCTGCTGCACCATCTCAGACAGGTCCTGCAGGTGGATGAACAGCACCACTCCTCCAGCTGCAAACAGCAGCACGAACCAGAAGGAGCAGGGCAGCATCCTCCTCCGCCCACGCAACGAGTCCAACACCATCCTCCACTCCACCCCACAGCATGACGAGGAATCAGCCTGGAGAGAGAGAGAGAGAGAGGAGGGAGGAAGGGAGGGAGGGAGGGGGGGGTCGGTACTGACATTTATATGCTTTGTTTTGTTGATTCTGTAAATTATTTACAGTTTTATTGCACATAGTAAAACCTAGTCCGTGTTGGATTGTAAAGTTGTTGATGCTCCACAAAGAGGTCCTGCCCTGTCACGCTAATGTAGACACCCCCTCCACCCCCCCACCCCCCCGCTCAATTTGAAATGAGAAGAGAGAGAGAGAGAGAGAGAGAGAGAGAGAGAGAGAGAGAGAGAGAGAGAGAGAGAGAGAGAGAGAGAGAGAGAGAGAGAGAGAGAGAGGAGAGAGAGAGAGAGAGAGAGAGAGAGAAGAGAGAGAGAGAGAGAGAGAGAGAGAGAGAGAGAGAGAGAGAGAGAGGATGGGGTGGAGAGAAAACATTGGAGGCACAGGGGAAAAAAAGGAAATAGATTGACCAGAGTTAGAGAATGAAGACAGTGAGGAAGGGAGAGGCAGGAAATGAGGGAGGGGGATGGAGAGAGTGTGTGAAAGTGTGGGTCAAAGCGAGAGGTGACGGTGGCACAAGGCAGTATGGAATTCTTCCCTTTTGTGTCTTTGTTCTGCACACTGTGACTGTGGATCGCGGATGGATGGATAGATAGATAGATAGATAGATGGATAGATGGATAGATAGATACTATAAGGGTCTATTAGTGTAATTACCGCTCAGTCTATATCAGTGGTTCTAGACAGACAGACAGAGACATTTTTTCTATTTGTCACTTATTTTTTCACTTCTACCAACTTCTACCAAGGTTAATGGAAAAAAATGATGATCAACATGAAAACAGAAAAATAACTTATGATACCCAATAAATACTGAATTAGGCATAAAAATAGTAACAATTAGATCAAAGAACAAAACAAGCAATAATTAACAGAGTATGAAAACAAAGCATAGATCAAAAGTAAGGGAATAAAGAATAATGGAATAAATAAAGTAAAAAATGAAGTGATGCCGTGTGTGTGTGTGTGTGGGTGTGTGTGTGTGTGTGTGTGTGTGTGTGTGTGCGCGCGCGTGCCATGTTCAAAGGGGGGGCGGGCAGAAAGTGCACCGCGTTACTTACACAGTTGACAGAGACAGGGAACAGATCAGACAGACAGCAGGGCATGGAGACAGACGCGCAGATTAATTGTTTAACGGATGCAGAGGAGGAACTTCACAGCTCGCGGGTCAGCGGGAAAGAGCTCCTGTACCGGCGACACTGTTTCTGTCTATTGATTTAGAACATCTTTTCTCTCAGGTCCCGGGGGTCACAGGTAATTATGTTGTTATTTTCTCACTGAATCGAGAGGTTAGGGAGAGTGCAGGTCCGCCCCCTCGCTCCTTCTCAATTTGTCAATTAAACGTTAAAAGGACGCCGTCACCGGTTTTCAATCATGGCTTTCGTTAAAATTCTGCTTTCCGTCATTTACAGCCGTTTAAAGCACAACCTCGCTGAACGCTTTCCTATTGAAATTTACCACATTGCATATACAGTATGCTGCTTATACAGTATACTGCATATACAGTATGCCGCTTATACAGTATACCGCATATAGTATGCTGCTTATACAGAATACTGCATACAGTATGCTGCTTATACAGTATATTGCATACAGTATGCCGCTTATACAGTATACCGCATATAGTATGCTGCTTATACAGAATACTGCATACAGTATGCTGCTTATACAATATACTGCATATACAGTATGCCGCTTATACAGTATACTGCATACAGTATGCTGCTTATACAGAATACTACATACAGTATGCTGCTTATACAGAATACTGCACATACAGTATACTGAATATACAGTATACTGCATACCACCATCACCATCACACCATCAATATGGTACTGCCATATTAATAACAAATAAGCTCCATCATCCATTACTAACACCCCCCCCCAACAAAATCAGCGCAAGTGAACAACTGCACAAGTTACATACATACTTTCAAATGTCAGTATTCAAATTTCAAATCAAAATTTCAATAAATGAATCCATAACCAATGTCATTGATAACACATGCCGTGCACTGCTCCTTCAATCCTGGAGAGAGAGCCTCTTTCTTAATGCCGTCTGAATTGCCAAAGCTTTGTCTGTTGAGGGGGCGTTCAAGCTTCCGAGTAATTGTCAGATGACTTACATCTGGAATTTGAACGTGACAGAGACAGCAATGTGAGAAAAACGAGGCTTGTCATTATTATTATTATTTTTTTACTTTTCATTTAAAAATGTTCATTTCCAATCAAACACGATTGACCTCAAACAACTGCCTGTCTTACCCGGAGCCCGAATTTCCCCGGCCAATGTCTCTCTTGCTCAGAGTTGATCTTTTTCCCTTTTCACCGCAACCCTTCAGGATTTTAAAAAGTAAAATTTAAGCTTTCTTTTGGAATTGATTTTAAGATAGCACTGCTGGTTTATGAATCGATCAGTGGCTTACGGCCAAAACATGTCTCTGATTTTCTTTTAATATTTGAAGCGCACAGACCTCTCAGGCCTCCTGGGAGCGCTCCACTAACTGTACGTAGAAGAAAGACAAAACGCGTTCAGTTATTATGCTGCACAGGGATGGAACAAACCGCCCCGGAGTGAATAATGAGCCTGCTTTAAGTTGCACTTTCACCTTCCATTTCTCTGATCTGTCTTTTCATCTGATTTCTCTGCTTTTAACTTCTGCACTTTCTTTACATAACACTTTGCACATTGGATAATGCCTTAGAAATGTGCCGTACAAATAAACTTGCCTCGCCGCGTGTTTATTTTGAACATTTTAGTGCTGCATGGAGGAGTTTACCATGGAGGAGGATAGCACAATCAGTCGACTCACCTCAAGAATATTAATGAATAATCTATGAAATCTATGTAAATAATCTAATAATGTTTTTATGAAATATCATTTGAGTGAAGCGATGAATGTAAGTTCACGTAATGTTTGCATGTATAATCAAATAAGTACAGTATAGTAGTATATAGCATAGTATAAGTTAGAAGAAGAAGAAAAATCTTTATTTGCCACAGGACTGCACTACAACACATAGTATAGTATAGTAGTAGTATAGTAGCATTTGGTATAGTATAAGTTAGTATAGTAGCATATGTTATATTATAAGTTAGTATAGTAGTATATGGTATAGTATAAGTTAGTATAGTAGTATATGGTATAGTATAAGTTAGTATAGTAGTATATAGCATAGTATAAGTGAGTGTAGTAGTATATAGCATAGTATAAGTTAGTATAGTAGTAATAGTATAGTATAAGTTAGTATAGTAGTATATGGCATAGTATAAGTTAGTATAGCAGTAAATGGTGTAGTAAAAATATAGTATAGTAGTGTATAGCATAGAATAAGTTATTATAGCGGTATATGGTATATGGCATAGTATACGTTAGTATAGTAGCATATGGTATAGTATAAGTATAGTATAGTAGTATATAGCATAATTTAAGTTATTATAATAGTATATGGCATTGTATAAGTTAGTATAGTAGTATATGGTATAGTATAAGTTAGTATAGTAGTATATAGTATAAGTTGGTATAGTACTATATGGTATAGTATAAGTTAGTATAGTAGTATATAGTGTAGTATAAGTTGGTATAGTACTATATGGTACAGTATAAGTAAGTATAGTAGTATAAATTTGAAGTATTACATGTCACGGTGAAACAAAGAGATTCCACCTGCAGAAGAGCAGGACGACAGGGAACATTAAGGAACAAAGTGAAAAGCAAGCCTCCTGCCGTGCAGCAGCTACTGTGCCACTGAGGCTGCTGCTGAGCAGGGCCGCTCGCTTTGGGCTGCTCCGATGGACGTCCAGAGGCCTATTATAAGATACCATGAGAGATAAGATAAGACTTTATTGATTCTCAGGGGGAACCCATGCGTTGCAGCAGTGGAAACAAGACAGAGCAGCCCGGCCAAAACTATGTGTTTATACTAACTTATATACTGGGTGTTCAATTAAAACCACTTAAGTTGTACCTTGTGTGTTAGAAGTTGTACTTAATATGTGCTGGAATTTAAATAAAGATTAAAAAAAGCAAAACACATATTTTTTCATTTGCCTTGACAACCCAAATAACAAAATGACTTAACAAGTTTACTAAAGTGCAGCTTAAGTTAATGTTTCAATAGACATTTGTGTACTTACATGACACTTACAGAACATTAATGATTATAGGATAGTGAAGCTGTACTTTAAATTAATACATGAAAGTAAATAAGAAGTACCAAATAGACTTCAAGTACACTCACAAAAGAATAAATGGGCAGAATTATACTATATAAAACTTATGATAATAATTATAATTATTATTATTAATAATAATAAATCATCATCATCATAATAACAGTAGTATTAATGATACTAATAGTAATAATAATAATTTTGGAGGAACCCAAGGGCACTTGAGTAAAGTAGAACTATGTTGGACTGATGGACTGTGGCTAGTAGTGCTGGACGGCTCCCCACTGAGGATCAGTGTAATTGGAAATGGGCTCAGTCACCCTTATACACCCCAATACACCCCGATACACCCCGATACACCCCAATACACCCCGATACACCCCGATACACCCCAATACACCCCGATACACCCCAATACACAACAGATTATCACAGATTGTTATCATGATCAAAGGCGCCTCAAGACGATTCTCTATTTGACACGCCTTCAAACCCAAAATGGATAGATATGCATGTGATGCAATAAAAACTTGCCATTTGCCATTTCTGTGCCATCAACCCCCAAACCCGCACACACGCACACACAGCATGTTTGAAGTTAATGTATAATGGACATCAAAGAAAATAAATCTAAGATGCAGTTATGATCAAGGCCGCTGCCATTTCACTTACTTCCGAGCCGAACCGAGTAAAGTTGATTCTGATGAGTGCCAACGGTCGATCAGATATCGAAACGCTGCAGCGAAGGCCCCAAACTAAATCTAATGGAAACAGAGGAACTTCAGTAATTCAAACAGGAACCATTTGGTTTGGAGAGAAAAAAAACAAAACAAAATTGCTGAATTTGAGATCCTCCCAAAAACGGAAATGTCAACATGTACATTTCTCTATCCTGTGATGATGTGGTTGGGGTGTGGAACTTCCAACGGCAGGTTTACATTTTATCTCCCATCCATCTCTGCCCCCCTGCACCGAAAATAAAAAAAAAAAGGAAAGAAGCAACTCTGTGACTTGCTCTGAGATTGTTTAGTTTTCGGGTTCCCCCCTCAACGTGCCTGCGTCTCTGTGATCAGATATCAAAGTCCTCCGTCTGAGTGTGGCCCAAACGGCAGCAGCAGCAGCAGCTCACACACAGAGCGGATGAAACACGCAATCAGCCGCATTCCTCCAACAACAAAACTGTCAGACGGAAAATTCCGCGTGCCCCAGAAAATTTTTTTCGGGATGATGTTATTTATAGGATTCGCGTCGAACGCCTCGCGAATCTCTGCGAAAAAAAAAACGCGGACGAGGTTGGCCGACCAACAAAGCCCACGCCGTCGGCGGGGCCGCGTGTCATCAATTAATGATCACCTGCGAGGGGGGTAAATGGGGAGCGGCTCGGATGGTGTTCAAAGCGCGGCCAGTTGTCTTTATTGACGACAGACACCGGTCTCTGGCGCTGGATTAATGCGTTTAATATAAATATTTCTTTCCACACGGCGCTGTGCTGGGGACGAGCGATCAGTGTGGGAAATGAGCCGTCACCCGGGTTTGGCCGAGTCTGAGCCGGGCTTCTTTTTTTTTTTTTTTTTTTTTTAGGTGACGGGGGAAAAAAATTCTGTAGCCTGAGAAATAAAGTGGCTCAGCGAGTTCTGCGGCGGAGGGGGTGCGGCGCCGACGCAGAACACAAAGGCTCGGCGCTGAACCGAGCAGACGGTAATTAACAGAACCATTGAGCTCAGCAAACGGCTCAGACGCCCAATAAACGGATGTTGTTTCACTTATTTCACCGTTGTGACATACACCGCCGGTCTCCACCGCCACCCTGAGTGAAACCGCCCAGGACCCTGTGCAATATCTTATAGGATCCCCACTCACCTCTCCCTGGGATCCACAAAAATCGAATATTATTTGGCAGGGGCAAAATGATAGAAAGATTACGTGAAATAAAGTAAATTAAAAATAAAACAAGGAAACACAAGGGGACACAAAGACGCCGTGGGGCCAGGTGGGACTGGGACTGTGCCGTTAGATGCGACGGTGATTCGGGGCGTCAAAGTCACAGGCACACCGATTTGATGGATGTGTAAAACGTTCAAGGTGAATTCGGCGCCCGTGGCGCTGGGTCCGAAGCGGACGCGGCTTCCCAGAAAGCCATCTGCCGAGCCGCGCCGCACCGCTCCCCTCCGTCTCCCCTCGACCCCTTGGGTGAATGAGACGCTAACCCGAAATGACCGGGCGCCGTCCGGGTGCTGGACCGTTTTAAATACACCGAGGACCCACGTTACGCACGGAGGGGGAGCCGCCGACCTGCTGGAAACGTTGGGTTTTTTTTCCCACCACATCCCACGGATGGTGCGTTACATAGAAGGGTTTCGATGACCCCGGGGGGGTGTTTGTATTTTTGCTCAGCCATCGCACACGTGTTACATCTGTCTGACAGCGACCTGGCACGCTGTCCTCCGCATCGCGAGCGGCCGGGACACAGAGGGCAGCGGCAATCGGGCGCGCTCATATGCAATAAATCTAAACTGTATCAGGAGAGGCGAGCAGCGGCCGCCGCCACCACCACCACCACCACCACCTCTAGCACCAGCACCACCACCACCACCGGCAGCAGCAGCAGCAGCACACCTCCCAGATGAGGTCACAGATAGCTTTCTATTTATACACCCGGGCTTCTCCCACAGGCTCAATGGTCATTAAAATTAAATTAAAATTAAAATCAAACAAATGTAAATGTCCCCTTTTTGCTTGAGAACGCAAAGATTTCCCAACGTTGTATCGACACCAAGGTCAGAAAACGAACCGACCCCTCGATAAATAAGGGGGATGAAAAAAAACCTAAAAAAAAAAACCCTTTCCTTATTTTCCAAGAGCCTCCGTTTCACATCTCCATCGCGAGTTTGAAAAAAATTTTAATAAAAAATAAATGAATAAATAAATAAATGAATAAATAAATAAATAAATAAATAAATAAATAAAAAGATGAATAAATAAATAAGTAAATAAATAAATAAATAGATAGATAAATAAATAAACCCCCTGGCTGTTTTTTTATTTTTTGACAGACTGTTACCGCCACGCTGGTTCTGCTCCACAGACTGAACAGGTTACGTCGGGGTCTCGTGTAAATCACCTGTTCAGCCATGAGTGGAAGACGCAGATGGAAATGAGCAGAGGGTCCTGAAACGGAAGGATTTTTCTTTTATGACGGAGACATTTTTGCCACGGAGGTGTTATAAAATACACCCCGTCGCCCGTCGCAGGATGCGCTGGGAGGATAGGAAGGCTTAAGACTGGTGTTTTCAATCATTAATTTCTCTCTCCGTTTCCCTTTTTTTTTTACACACTCCCTTGAACGCGAATCCTTAACCATAACTCTTCTCACGCCAACAAACCTTTCACCGCAATGTACACATATTTGTCCAAATGCAGAAGCCTGGATTATAACCACAGAAATAGATTTCACTTTATTAAAATGGGCATTTATAATGGGCTGTGCACATTCCTGCAGGATGCGCACGCGCACACACACACACACACACACACACACACACACACACACACACACACACACACACACACACACACACACACACACACACACACACACACACCCCTCCCTGACAGACACAGTTTACATTCTATTTTCACAACTTTTAAAAGAGCTCGTTTCCCTCGCATTGTGCTCCAGCGTCTCATCTGGCGAGGAGACGCTGGGTGGGGGGACGTGATTACATCACCCAAAAAATCTCCGCGGTTTAATCCTCTTACTTGAGCGCCGGGGAAACAAAGGTGTCTTATGATGAATTGGGTTACTGTAGTTCCGTACGTCTGCGTTTTTGTCCCCGTTTTTGTTGTTATATTTTGGGATGCGGGCGGCCGAGGGACAAAATGATAAATCAGACCCAAAAGCTGAATTTGGGCTGAAAACGGGCGGTTCCACGCATTTCAGATAAAGAAAAGCCTTTTCCGCGACCGCCCCGGCTGCCCTCGCCCGTGCGAAGAGTTTCACAGGCTGCTCGCGGAAGCACTTGGGCGGCGTCGCTGGAATCGCACTCCTTTTCCCAGCGACCCGCCACTGCTCGATCATCAGAAGAACGACGCCGCGAGGGGCAAATAAACGATCTTTATCGCTATCTCTATTTAAACGATCACAAAAGTTAGTTGTTTTTAAACGTCCGGCCTCCCCCCTTCCTGCCGACTACGCCGTCGCAGGAGCTGCGACGGCTGCTGGAGCGACGTGCGATGTCAGGGAAGTAGAGGCGCCGTGGCGGAGAACGCTGGCGGGGCTTGATGAGCGGAGGGATACCCTCAATATCTAGAATCTCTACATCAGGACAAGATGAGAACGTCACCGTGAGAACAAACACCCACAAAAACAATTAATAAAATGTGTCGTGACATGTACTCTGCATGGTGGTCGGGATTAGAGGATTTTCGTAGAAAGTAACTAAAAAGTAAAGTCACGAGTAATGTGATTACTTTCTCCAGAGAGCAGTGAGAAAATACATCTCATTTCAATTTGAAGAGAGTAATGAGTGGGAATGGATTACCACTCATTACCAACAGCGCACCCAGTAGACCACAAACACACACACACACACACACACGAAAAATCCCAAGTACAATTTTTTATATATTTAAAAAAAAAAAGTACAATCCCTAATATGTTTTTGCTGCTGTAACTGCAAATTTCCCTGTTGTGGGACTAATAAAGGCTTATCCTATCTTATCACTTTATCAAAGTCACTTCGCTGACTTGGAATGTTCCCTCCACCAAGGCTTCCCATGAGGTAAATCATGATTATTGTAATTTTATCCACTATAACCGGAGCCCATTACGCCTTCCGGGTGCTTTTAGACGTTCCTTGAAACGACCCCTTGCACCACAACAAATGCAAAACGTCAATTAAATTAGCACGGAGCGCGTCCGGTAAGAAACAGATAATAACATTCCAGAGGCAGCGAGGCAGGAAAAAAACCCAACAAAATCCAAAACTGCACCGGGAGCCGCTAAGGACCCCGCCGAGGCATTAAATCAAGAGTTTGCGTCGCTGGCGATGCACCTGGAAAAGCCCTCGGCCTCATTCCAACCTCCTTAAAAACCTTGAACCTTGTAACCCCGCCTGTGAACGGCCACTCCCCGGTATCCAAACAGGAGGACGGATCGATACCGCTGACGCTGCACCAACCCCCGCGGAAGACTCTGCAGACTCTCTCTCTCTCTCTCTCTCTCCCCCCCTCTCTCTCTCTCTCCCCCCATTGTTTGCTTTGTAAATGTCTCATCATCAAAAAAGTTAAAAAAAAAAAAAAAAATTTGGGGTCTTTCCTCCAGAGTATCATGGGGAAAAAAACAGCTCAATATGATCTAAATATTACATAAAATATCAAAATCTCGCTTTTTGAGAAAACAGAGATTTCGTCTTTCCACCGCAACAAACTAGGCAACGGCATTGCCTCGGAGATGCTGTTTAACTCCTGTCTTTTACTGAAAAAACACTTAGTTTAAAATGAAATAACCGTAGCATGAAAATATCACAATGCCAATTAGAATGCAATAGATGTGAAAGCTGTTTTCTCTCAGAGTCGCAGTTTATTTTCAAATGGGATTAAATGAAACATGTTGTGATCAACGGCACTGAGGCGTCACTAACGCACTCTCGGGGTGTCGTTGGAAAGTTGCTGCGCTACACAAGGAACTTGCTTTGAGAGGATTTAGCCCACGCCTAGTAAACAAGCCAAGCCAAAATAAAACACAAAGAAAGGTGTGAGTTTATTTTCCTTTGGATTCTATTTTTTCCTTATAGCCTGTTTAGTCGTTGTGTGAGGTGATTGTTAATGATTGATAATTACACTATTAGGGTAATCACGATACTATCCATATCTACGTATATCCATATCACATAAAAAAAGGCAATAATAATAAAGTAATGAGGATAAAAATAACGAAAAGAAAATGGCAATATGTAAGAATTATAGCTGAAGAATTTGCAAAATACAATAAACATAGTTTATTGTTAGTTTAAGGAACAAGTTTGACTTAAAAATAGACACACACACACACTTCTCTATAAGGAGAGATTTAAGAAGAGTAAATACCGAAATGAAATATCACCTTGACAAATAATAATAAACTTGCCTGGAGGTCGAGAAGGAAACAAATAAACAAATAAAGCCGTCGGTCAACAGACTCAAACAGAGGAACACCTCCAGGAATCAGGAGGAGGGATTATTAGGAGGAAACTCACCTGGAGGACAAACCGACTTTCTCTTTCATATCAACTTTACCTGCGTATCAGCATTATCTCCCTATTGGAAGCCAGATTTTATGGCTGGCTTTCGCTCTGTTAATGACTAATAAAGTGTGGAGGAATATGATCCTTATTTCATAGAGTGGTGATTAGATGGATGATTGGAACGAGAATGAATGAAATAAGTAGGGGATAAGTACCGTGATTAAAGTTTAAAAATGTAAACTCTGCCATATCAAGTTGAATCACCGTGTATTCAAGTTTCAGGGTAAAATATTGTGATTTTCAACTGTATATTATATATATATACACACACACACACACACACACACACACACACAGTGTATGCTGTATACATCCACTTAATGTAACTGATGATTAACATGATTTAATTTAACAGACTCAATGTTATCATTATTATCATTAGTATTAGGGGTCCAGCTCCAAATGGTCGGGAGCCCTATTGCTTTCAGTATTGAAAAACTGACGTCAGTAGTCTATGGATGTCACAGATCTGCTGCTCTCACAGTCAAGATTAACAAAATCTGTATTTTGGGCTGTTCCAACATGCCGTTATCCAAGTTTAATACAGATTGGTCCATTATTGTGGAATGAATTAGCCACACACATAGGCTCCACTACCTTCGGTACTGTATGTAGCATACTGTACCGCATACTGTGTCACTGTTCTGGGTTGTTCGGTGATACCGTATTGCTGCGCCGTACTGTTGTATACTGTGCTGTATTACTTTAATGCACATATCTGTATATACATAACTGCCTATCCCATATACATAAGCCTATTCCCTTTATCTATTCCATTTTATTTAAGTATTCGACCTACTGTATTACATTTTAGGAATCAGTTAGTTGGCCTAGTAGAAAGAAATTTTCCTCTGACATATTGTGTGTTATCACCGCGTGCGTTGCATTACATTTCACTGCATATATGTATGAAAGTATGTATATGTATGTGACGAATAAACCTCTTCAATTTTGAATCTCACAGCACCATGCACGTGCATGCTTAAGTTGGCAGAGCAAACAGATCACGTGACAGATATAGTCGCCCTTGGACTAAAGGAATATAAAATACAAACTCTTAACCATACGTTAAGAGTTACACAATTACAGGTATTATTTTATTGCTATTAACCTTTATTATGAAGAAAAAATGTAAGTATTAAGTATTACCAGAAGACAATGGGATTAAACAAAGCGCAGCGTATTTAAAGTCATACATATATATGCTTCTGAAGACAACTGACACGCACCAGGGCAAATTCTACAAAATTAAAACCCAATACCATCACCATCAGAATTTATAGATATTCCAGAGATATAAAATGTATACACAATACTACTTCAGAATTCTACTTTAGAATGATAACAGCACTCACACTCGTCCATTGAACTTTTACGAAGGGCCGACTACCCTGGATCCTGTGTATTGCTGCCTGCAGATAGATGTATTATTCTTTTTCTTCTTATTAATTATTATTATTATTATTATTATTATTATTATTATTATACAAATCTACCAGAAGACCAATGTCTGACAGGAGAGCTGGTCCGCTTACCCCAAAATGATAATAGTACAGATAATAGTAGATTTGTCTGGTTCATTTAGTCAAATGAAGCTTTCTGATGCACTCAGAAGTGAAGATTTCTGCAAATAAAGTGCCCTTTCCTTAATATGCATAAACATGTTATCTAGTGAGAACATCTTGAGGACCTGATACACACTTTGCAGATTATTGTGAACTTGAACTTATTAACTTTCAAAGGTACCACTCGTTATGGCATCAATCTCTATTAAAAGATTCTATTTAAAAAGTGGTTAGCGCAGGATATAATGATAATTAATTGCAAGGCATCCTTCTCCTCAACCTCACCCCCACAAAAATGAAAGTAGATCATTATACTTGCTAAGTATTCATACACAATCAAAGCGCAAGAAATAACTTTCTTTGTCTGAGCTATAATTATCATATTTGTGCACAGGCATTTGCAGAGAGTTGCAAATGCGGCGTCTGACTCAATTTGTAGAAAAAGAGAGTTTGACTAAAAGGTCAATAGAAATATGATGAAAGCAGACAAGTCAAACTTGAGACGAGAAAACCGTCTCAAACCCGTTTGTACTGAACTGAAAAGTTAACAGAGTATTTAGTTGACACTCATTTAGCTGCATATTTATATCGTTTTTGCAAAATGTGTTTTTTTACATTTAGCAGACCCTTTTATCCAAAGCGACTTACAATTATTCAAACACCGATGGACACAGCCATCAGGAGCAATTAGGGGGTTAAGTGTCTTGCTCAAGGACACTACAGCATGCTAGCAGGAGGAGCCTGGGATCCAACCGGCAACCCTTAGATTACTAGACGACCAGCTCTACCTCTACCTAATGCCTCTCTCTGGAACCAGTGACACAGATCCCGTGACAACAATTTGAATGCCGGCTGGTGGAATTTACCGAATAAAATATGGCAAGGGAACGAGGGATGGCAAGGGAACCCCTTCAATATTTACCAAGGGGCGTCCACCCACAATTTTTACCCCTGGGGTAAGACGTCTGATCGGTAATGTTACCTGGTAATATCGCTGTGGGAAATTCGAGGTTACAACTGGATTTCACGCTGTTCTGACTCACTCTGGCAGCGTACTCCGTTTGAATGGTCTTCCGCAGAGCGGGCGGCTGAGCTGCCCCAGAAAATAATGCTCCTTTGCTTTAAGTGTGTGGCTTTCCGCTGCGAGATCAAGGTCTCACGGCCGCCTTGACAGCTGAATGCCCAACTCGCCTGTATACTTTGGCTAATCGACATAAAAAAAATTTAAAAAAATGAACGGCGACAATAAATGTATTTATTATTTGAGATTTCGGGTGCTACGCTTGGAGTGAGCCGCATCGTGGTGATCACCGTGGTGGATAACGTCAAAGCCGGTCGCTCCGTAGGACTGTTAGAATCAGCAGTAACAGCATCTACAATAAATGGGCGTGCAAGCGGGGCGTCCAGTATAAATATCCACACACCACACACTACAGTACAGCCACCTCTCCCTGCTGCAGCTACAAATCACTGCCGCACAAAATAAAAAGCCATATCCAGCTTTATGCCGACCACCAGACTATTAAATGACTCACAAACCGGACCAGAGAGGCCTCTACAGTACAGCCCAACACAGCGTAGGCCATATTTCTACACTCGAGATGAAGTTCCAGACAGAAACGTTCTTGGAATTTTGAATTGTTAGCCAATTAACAAACACCGAAAAAACAAAAACGATAATAGCGCCACTGAGTTAGAACCTCAGTTCTTCAAATCCCAGGGGAATCGCCGGTTTTCAGCGGCGTCGGCGACTCAAAGCGGCTCGCTCACTTCAAAGACCTGTTCGCGGCTCGTCTTTCAGCCGGACGGATATCTCACGTCCACTCCAGCCTCGGCGCCGTCGGGCCTTATGGGCTTTACAATGGCGGACAATGTGTTTGCGATACATAAAGAGAAAGCTCCACAAAGGCTCCCATTGTGCGGACGCTGTGTAGTTGTGTTGCGGCTCAGCTGAAGGATAAATGCATAAAGATGTCCTTCATTGCTACCGGCGGATAAAATATTAATTTGGCATGAACACTAGGGTTGCGTAACATGGGGGGGAAAAAAATGCAGTGCAATAAATGTGCTTTATATTGCCATGACAATATGACATGGAATAACAGACCAACGGCACAAAACTGTTGCAGCGAGTATTAAAATTTAATATGTGGCCATTACACGTTTTGAATACAGTATATGATGAAATAGAGTGTATAGTGTTTTTATGTCATTGTAAGGTGCACTGGAAAATTGCCTGAGAACTTAAATGATCGAATATAAAATCAAAATATATATATCAATTATTATTTTTTTCAACACTAACAGTTGTCAGTCTCTTTTTTTTTTTTATCCAATCATTTCCACGCGAAAGGTGCATTTTTCTGTTTTCCGCCACTACCAAACTGCTCTGTGCATTTTCATATCACAATGACTACAGACTAATAGACTGTAATTCCTACAATAGGAATCACTGTATAAATGCTGTCATTTATACAGTGATTGCTATTGTAGGAATTACAGTCCATGATGTTGAATGTATTGAGTGGGGGGACCAGCATGGCTGCCGGTGTTTTGTAGTGTTAAGACTAAAAATTATACCATACATTCTCATTCTCTCCACCGGAACCACTCCGGCGCATCCAAATAAAAGCAATTTTAACATTGCTAATGGAGGCCTCAGATGTTCTCGCCGGGAGAAAAAAAAACAAACAAACGACCCGTTTCCAACCGCCGCCCGGACAAACACCGGGTGTGTCACGCCACGCGGAAGGTGTACTCCGATAGCGCTCCGTCCCACGGGGATCAAATCACACACTCCGCCGGAAGACGCCGGCCGCACCGAATCCTGTCGCTTTCTGCCTCGCCCGAGGTGCGGCCGTCACATGTTTCAACTGCCACGGAAAAGCACAAACGGGAGGACGGACGGAAGGCGCGAGGAAGGTCTACACGCTGTCACCTCCGTAGGATCCCGTTTAAACCGGCTGAGGAAAAATCCTATAAAAACAAAAGTATGATTTTGCTGGAATTCTGACAGTTAATTAAAACTTAAACGAATAAACTGTGGTGCACAAGGCACGAAAACACAGATTCACCCCACGGTGGAACTTGAACTCTACCTGGATCTACACAGTAAAGTACATTTTACAAAGTTATTAAAGTGTAATGAACATATATGATGCCGCAGAATAAATCAAAGCGGACGAAAAAATTGGTGAAGAAGGGATATAAAAAGAAAACTCAAGAGGATTATAATTTTAATAAAAAAATAAATTGATGAACGCGTACAATTAAAAAACAACCCGAATTGTATGACTGTCACAAAATGAAATTAAAAAAAATTATAAAATAGAAAAGCAAAAAGGCCGAATGAGGATAAAACTCCAGAATCGCACCAATAAAACAAAATATTATTTACAGCCCCGACGCTGAAATATGAACTCAGTTTAGAGTCCTGGTCGGCGTGACAGGCCCAAATTGACCTGACGTTTGGGTCAATTTATTGCTGCAGAAAGTGACTCTATTATTATTTGCAAATAAACTATGTGTGACAGGGGAGTAGGGGAGGGCGGATTGATACCAAAAGTACCAACACTACGTCTCGCTCTGAAGATCGACTCCAGCGTCAATGGGATCTATACAAGAACGGGGATCAAATTTCTCCCTCCAAAATAAGCAAAATAGCTTTTTCTCTTTAAATTCTAAATACTGTGTGGTGAGCGGGGGGATCCTCTCTGCACGCACGTTGGTCACGTGAGCGCCCACTGGCAACAGTCTAGTTCGAGAACTACGTCGATATCGGGGATCAGGCCCCGTTATCACTTGGTGCCCGATCTTGGTGTCTTTCTGTTCTCACTCTCAAAAAGGGGACACTATGATGGTACGTTCTTTTTCTGTCACCGATTGCACGGTGAGGAAAACGAAAAAAAAAAGAAAAAAAAAAAGATTTTTTTAAATGCCGGCTTTAAATGCACTGACGTCACGAGAGGCGACGTTTGTGTTCCAGGGGGTCTCTACCTACCGCTGTATTCACGAAAAAAAAAAAGAAAGCCTCGAAGTCCTCGGCGTGGGAGCGTTTGGATACACAGAGCGACTGAATGAAATGCTGAGTTGGTAGTAAGTATGAGTGTCACTTACTGTACAATCAAGAAGGTAGCGGTCGCTCAGGTGTCGGGCCTTTCAGTGCAACGTAGAGCAACGGCAGGTAAAGGAGCATCACGCCCTTTATAAATGAACGCTCAGCACAACGGCATGTCATGCTTTCGGGGGCTTGAGCGTGACCGTTTACATCCCGTTGATTCCTCCCATCTGAGTTGGGTGAACGTATGGCAGGCATGTGCTAAAAGACTAACTCAGCATGAGGAACTTCCTGCACCGTGCCGCGGGATCTCATTAACCGCATTTCAGTGATTAATAACACCTGCATTTCTTTCCTTCATTTTTTTTTTTACTAAAACTGCAAACAAACAAAAAAAAAAAGGACATAATAGACAGGATTTTCTCAGGGCACATTTAAAATTGATTAATCGTTTAAAATATATTATTAAAAATGAATAAAGAAATTGCATGAATGACAGTTGATAAGAATAACACTTCAGTTTGTTCCCCACATCAGTAATATTTTCCCCTAGGGGATCAACAAAGTTAATCTTAGTCATATATTTATAATAATTATAATAAATGACTATAGTTGAAATATTCAAAATCTAGTTATTACTGCAAGTCCAATCAAAGTTCATGGCATGGATCATTTATTTGCATTTTCCTGATTCACTCATATCCACACACTGTCGCAGAATCCCTGGTAAAGTGTGTGTCTCACGCTCCCTCTTCAAAACAAACCCAAGATTTGAATAAAGCTGTGGCCTATTTCATCTCCAAAGACACGACGGCATTTCAGATTGTGGTCAAACCTTCTTCATTTCTTTACCCCATGAAAAAGCCCGTGCCACAATACACAGTTCCAACAAGAGCCTACGTCTCCACCAACAAAACCCCAAGCGCGAACAGGGATGTTGGAGCGGGCGTGGAGGAACAGCTGGCGGAGGGTGGGGTGCTTTGGTGCAACTACAGACCTGTGGAGCAGCACCGGGGGTGGAGGAGAACCCATTACGAGCTTCACAGTTCACGAAAGGCCTTTTTGCACCGAACAGTTGTGGGGCCTCCCTGAGGGGGACTAGGAGCTGGGGAGGTCCCCCGACAACTACAAACCTTCAAGGTATTTTTTTTCTGGTTGCATTCGCACTGCACTGGAACGTCAGCCAACGGGGTTTCAGCGTGAGCTCCATGTTCTATTTACTCTGTAACTTTCACTTTTTTCACCCCATCAGTGTACTTCAATCTGTTTTTGAACAAATTTGAGGTGAGGAATAAGCAATCCAGTTGCTGGAGCTTCACTCATATTAGATCTACTGTACGAGGCCTAATTTAAAAGTTAGTTCCGACTTTCCGAAGGCAAGGGCTCGCATCGGGGCCGCACATGGGGATTTCTTGTTTCATTCAATGAATGTTGGAAAATAAAATAATTGAAATAAATACAACAACAATGAAAACTACTACTACTAATACTATTTTTATTGTTTTTTATTTTTATTGGTTATTGTTTTATTACCGCTGAGTGTATGTGGGCTGGTCCCCACCCAGAGCAATGCAACGCGACTGGCGAGGAACTGTGGACTGAGGTCTGGACCAATCACTGCGCACATACGTCACTGAAGGTTCCTCTTGTGCTGGTTAGTCCCTGCCCTGGAGGAGGAGCTAAAAAAGTTCCTCAAAAGAGAGCTCTCAGAACTACGAACGCACCTAGTCCCTGCAGTGCGGACACACAAAAAAGCGACGGTTCCTCCGAAGGTTCCTGCGGTGTGAAAAACGACTTATCGCTCCTCTGATTGACAACCGCGGCCCCACTGTCCAGAGACGGTTAAAAAGTCGCAGAGCATCTGACTGAAATGATGGAAAACATGCTCCAGGACTGGAAAATGAAGAGATACCAAGATACCAAGGGTGGAATCTGCTACCAGAGCATGCCCACCTTTAGTGCAAGGCTTTTCCTCAAAGCTGGAAATGATGTGGTTACCGGGCGGGGTTCCACTTTGAAAGGACTTCCAGGTTCTTGGAGCGGTAGCAGGTCCGTCTGTGGGGTGCGAGCAGGAGGCACATGACATCTCATGCCTAAAGACAATGGCATCGCTGTCCTGGGGGGAGTAAGCCAGCTCCTTTGCCCTCCCCATGATTTCACTGGTTCTGGCCTCCCAGGGACAGGTCACACTTTCCTTCAGTCTTGGAGCACATCAACAGTGAGATACCGGTACTTACTGGCTGAACATATCCAGTCGTGTCGATCCCATGTTTAAGGGAAGCTTGGCTGAGGAGCTGGACGGCACGCTCAAGGCGTGCAGTGACGAAGCAATGGCACCGGCAACACAGGAACCTCCAGCCCCCAGCAGCGACCACACAAAGCACCTCCACCACCACGGGAGGAAAGAGAAGTGGTGCAGGTGTCACAGCGAATCACCACTGCAAGGGAGAACAGGTCGGCAGCAACAGGAAATGCAACGCCATCAACACAATAAAAGCAAGATTCTGAGGTGAAACCCTACACGTGCCTCCCTGCAGTCAGTGCTGATGCCAACACACCGGCACATGTGGAAGAAATGTCAATGCTTTGGTGAAAGTGGCCGGAAAGTGCATGTGTATCCCGGCTGCGGCGCGCCCTCGTAAAGGCTTTTCAGTACAAGTGGCTCCTCAGCGGTCACGACTGAGCATTGAAATGTGAACATGCTCACATTTCTGCACTATAAAATGAACTGAAAGGACTGTAAAACAAACTGTGTTATTTGTCAATGCCATGATGCAGACAGAGGTCCTGCAGACTCTTTGTTTCCTTCAGAAGGGAAATACCTACATAGCTCAGATTTAAATTCCAAAGAGATAGAGACTTTATTTCTTATGATTTATTTTCACTATTATTTATTTTCACCCTGACTCTATTATTTATCTTTCAGAAGGCAGCAGCTGTTAAAGTCAAAAGTCAACCAGATCATTTTTCCACCACGTTTTACAAGTTCTCTACTCAGGTCTAAAAGAAATGTAGAAAAATACACACAAGCTGAAAATACTAAACAGTTTTGTAAAATAGTTGTTCAAAAGAGCCCTGCAGACAGAGGTCCGGACGCCTTTGACTCCATTTGTTTTTTCCAAAAGAGAAATACTGACATGGACAGAAGTTGCTTATATTTTATTCCAAAGAAATATATGGACTTTTGGTGTGTTTTGTTTTTTATTATTTTGTACTGTATTATTTGGTTACTATTATTGTTTCTGTTTCGAAAGGCAGCAACTGTGAAAAAAAAAAAGCCAACAAAGAGTGGTTGTGTGGGGGGGGGGGGGGGGGGGGGGTGCAATAAAACCTCAAATTAAAGAATGCCCATGGGAAATAAATAAATGCATACTGAAACCATGATCTTTCCTGCAGACTACAATCGTACCATCAAAATCTTAGATCGCTGCATTCATGACCTTCCGTGACATTTGAACAGAGTTCAGCACAGCGGAGCAAACAATCTGCTACCATGGCAAACAAGCTGCAGAACGCTTCTGTCAGATTGTAAAGAGGGGAAACAGATAAATACTATTTACCTTGCTATACACAAAAACAAAAGAATTACAGAGAATTAATTTCTCAATTGTTGGGCAGCTTTTAGGGTTATTACGGCACTATCTACATCGAAGAAGACGGTACCGTATCAGTCATAGATTTGCTACTTATTTTCTGGTATTTTTATGACACTCCAAAATTAAAATGTGCTAAAGTGACCTACACCAATTTTTTGAAAAGCAAAGCAAAAATATTGTGCATATTGTAAATATCAATATGCCGTCCAGCCCTGAGAAAACACAGGAATGCCAAATCTCGAGGGTAAGGATACTTTCTGCCACCTCACTCACAATATCAGTGTAGAGTGAATGCAAAGTAGTTGCAATTTAGTAATAAATTAGAACAGTTTCCACCGCCAGACCCAAATGTCACACGTCACAGTTATTACAGTTTTGGGATGGAAAAAGACAGGGTGTTATGGATATGAGATTTAAAATAGGGAGCCTGGTGAATCAGGACTGATGGGCTGAGTTCCCAGAGGAACGCACGGCGGACGACGGGGCGGCAGGAAATTATTATGTGAATATCAAAATATCACTTCCCCTTATTGTTTTAAAAGTCACTTACCGCCCCATTCCTCATCAGAGGCCTAAACAGGTAGAAATTCAAAAAGAGAAAGGTGCAAATGAAAAATTTCCGCCCCTCCTAATATTTCCGGCATGAACTATCGTAGCGTGAGTAATACAGTGCATTCCAGGCAGATGAAAGTCGTCGGAGCGGAAGGAGTCAATTTGGAGATGGAGATTCCACAGTCGACTCTCGGGTTCGGATGGACTGCGCACACACCGAGGTGCGTTAAGTTTGGGAACGAGATAAAGACCTCGGCACGAGGGGGGAAAAAATAAAAAAATAAGGTAAAAAAATGAATAAAAGTGAAAATTGGCCGGAGCGCCGCCGACCTCGTCGCCGGACGCGTCCACCCTCTGGGTTCTCCGGGTGGGGACACGACCGTCTCCCCCTCCTTCGTGTCAGGATGGGAGCGGGATGGTAGAATCCCTCCCTCCCCCCTTTGGCTCTGGGGCGGAATGAAGTGAACTAAACTAAACTCCGAAAGGGGCCGAGACGGGGGGGGGGGCGTGCCGGGAAAAGAGCCGAGGAGAATATTTATGAGACGGGGAGGAAGGAGCCTTCCGCGCTCAAGCGTGACGCTCCCAGCCGAAATCTGTGCAAATAGAGAACAAGCAATGGGAGAGAGGGCAAGCGAGAGAGAGAGAGAGAGAGAGAGAAGGAGGTATAACAGTAGAGACAGGTTAATGTAAACGGTCTTTGGTCTTTAGTCCGAGTCCAAACGCGTTGCATCCGTCGTTTGCGCCTGTGATGAAGCGATCTTTGTCGCCGGGCGTCGCCCTGGGAACCCTCCAGCGTCGCCCGGGTTCCTCGACGCGACCAAAATGGCGGAAGGTGTTCTGTGCCTGATGCAGTTCCCTGCTTCTGCCCGAGACCTGTCTGGCTTGAGCCGCAGAGAGGACGCCGGGTCACCACCGTGACCTTTAAAGATTTTTAACTTTAGATCTTTAACTTTGATTCCTACGCGCGCGGGGAAGAAAAAAAAAACAGTCCCTCCTTCAAGACAATCCTCCAACCGAGGGGGACGGTTAGTGGAACGGCGCTCCGGCACAATAATTTGAAAAAACCATCACACAACGGAAGAAACAAATTAAATCACCATTGAGATGAAGCGAAGAGGAAAATGCGCAGCGTGATGCAGAGCGCGCCCCAAAATAAATAATGTCGGAAGTCGTAAATAATAATGTCTGGACCCGTTTCCTCCTTTTGCAGGTGATTTGGAAAAAGCCGCTAAATGTCGCTTTTCATGGGAGTCTAAGAGGCACCGATGAGGAAATGCCTTGTTTACTTAATGCTCATAATACTCATATCTGCAGTGAAAAGCTGTTTTCTTCTCGCGCCAACTGATTCGTTTTCAGACCCCGTGGGTGGTCACATTGCCCCTCGTCTTTCCCCCTCAGAGGACGATGGCGATCCGCGTCTCTGGACTTCAAACCAAAACGCCTTTAAACTCTTTAACAGCGCACCCCCCCCCCCCCCCCCTCCCCCCCAAAAAAAAAACGCAACTAATTTCACGTAAATAATGACTCGACGGAGGCGGCGGAGGGATAAAGGCGACGAGGGCGAGAGGCGGCGGCGTCTGAAGTGCCGCCAATTTCACGGGCGCTCGCCCGTACCTGCAAATTTGAGGTGATTGTGGACTGGAGGACGGGGAGAAGTGGGAGTGTGTGAATGGCATCTAATGAAGTGTGCGTGCGCGTGCACGTGCACGTCGAATGGCTTCTGATAGTGGCTGCGTTCATCAGGACTAAGACACGATGTTTATTATTGTTTTTGTCGCCTACTGACCCGATTTCTGCTGGATTGTCCCACGAGTGCAACCAGTCACTTTAGTTGTGCAATTCATACATGATACATATTAATAAAGGTTTATATTAATCATGTCTCTCCCTCTTTTTTTTCCCCAAGGAGTTTTCTGCCCATGTGCTGCTAACACTATTGGATGCTGAATGTGAAGCCCTTTGAGGCTGCGCGGTGATGAAGGGGCTGTATAAACAAACAGACATCATTACTGATGTTTTCGTGGCGGCACTGAGGGCAACCTAGTTGACCTTCATGACGGCCTATCCATGTACGTGGTTGTTTTTTTGCCGCTGCCCTTTCTCGGGGGGCAGGGCCTGGACGACGCCGATGTTGTTTCACGTGCAAAAACGTGTCACGGGTGCGCGGTCCTCACAATGCACATAAACATCTTTTTATGTCCGCCGGGAAAATACATGCAAACGACACCAGCGCGGCCCCGGTAACGTGGAAGCGTTAGCGGTCGCAGAGGAAGCGACCGCTGTCGTTAGCGGCAGTGGAGTGACAAAAGCTTCATAGCTGCATGTAATACACATAACACAGCTGACCAGATACGACAGATTGGCCCCCGTTTTAGAACGCAATCTGCACCGATGTGCCTCATAGCGCAGGCAGGGTCGTGCTCCGTCGTCGGCATTTTACACACGAGAACCTCCACAACTTGTTGCAAGAGTGGAAAGGCTTTGCAAAAACCTGCAAAGCAGCTTTAAAGCTTCGGCATCGGCAGCCGCGACTTTTCCAAGGACGTGCTCAGTGATTTTGCACCTGGACAGGGGATCGATATGGGTAAGTAGTAATGACTAAACGCACCGTTACAACGAGTCGACGAGTCTCTGGTTTTGGGAAAACGATTAGTGAGAATGTTACAAATATGTAACGTTGTTTTTGCACAATGTTGTTTTAATTTACATTGTAAATAGATCGCACACTGTTAATTGGCCGACTGACATGACTGTGTGTGTGTGTGTGTGTGTGTGTGTGTGTGTGTGTGTGTGTGTGTGTGTGTGTGTGATGTGCGTGCGTGCGTGGGGAGCTGGGGGTCTAATTCGCATATTCATGAAACCATGCATATTCCATGAGGAGGGTGGTGTAGATGGCATTCAGCCATTTACTGCAGTTAAAAACATTTTTTGGGTGGAAAAAATGTTTATATTAAATATTAATGTTCAACACATTTTAACAGTTTTACGGGTGCAGAGGGTCTTCAAGAATTCAAGCAATTGCGCTGAAATCGATGATGAGTTATCGGCCGCTATTTTAGTATGGCTGTGGCCTTTCCAGAGTCCCAGGTTTGACAAAAGCGACGGAGGCTTATTAGTAATATTGCTGTGTTATTGTGCACAGCACAGTATTATTACAGTCCGTCATTCTTCTTCTTCTTGTTATTATCATCTGAAGTCATAGAAGTAGGAGTAGTGCCGGTCATAATAGCATGTCATTTCTCATAACGTCTAAATGTCATCATGCGATGAGATGAGGATTCAGTTTGATCGATAGGTCTAAGATGGACATTAAGGCAGCATCCGGGCGTGGCCTCCTCAAACTGTGCTTTCAGCAGCATTTTGGGCTCTGCAGCCGCCGTCGTGTTGATACAAACCCACCAAGGCCAGAGGGGGCGGGGAGGGTGGGTTGGGATGCGTGCTGTTCAGATAAACAGTGTTCATTCAATTATTACCATTGTTGTTGTTATTATTTAATATTTATGATTGTTGTTGTTATTAAAAAAAACTGTAATCCATTTTTACTCATCTTCCAAAATTCCACTGCATATTTCCTCCTAGTTTCTTTGTTTGTTAATAAGACAGGAAAAATTGCAGTATATAGTAGGTGTGTCCTGGTCTGAGGTCTGGAAATCTGAAATTTCCTTCCAGAAATAATTAAAGTGTCTGTCTGTCTGTCTATCTATCTGATTGTCTATCTATCTACCTGTCGGCCTATCTACAGTATTTATATGTCTGTCTATCTATCTATCTGTCTATCTATCTGATTGTCTATCTATCTACCTGTCGGCCTATCTACAGTATTTATATGTCTGTCTATCTATCTGTCTATCTATCTATCTATCTATCTATCTATCTATCTATCTATCTATCTATCTATCTATCTATCTATCTATCTATCTATCTATCTAATGTGTTGTCCTTATTATTCCTGTGGGTATTCATTGGCGCCAGGTAAAGGGACAAGGCTCGTCTATAAAGTCCTAAATAATGGTGTCCGTCTTCCGTCGTGCCTCCCACCTTGACAGGACTTTGGTCCATCGAAGAAGAGTGGAAGTGAAAGTGCAGTGTCAGCTCCTGTCACAGGAAATAACGGCCCACTTCTTTAACACGGTTCCCACTATCGGAGAAACCCGCTCATTTGCTCCGCCCGTGACTCAGCAGAAAAGTGAAGCCAACAATAGGGCGACATGCAGTCAATTACCTCAACGGTAAATTGCTCAAAAAAAGAAAAACTTAAGGCGGAAGAAGCAAAGGGCTGCTTGAAAAAAAAAAAGCTTTTTGACAAAGTCAATTGAGTCCGACCGGGAAAACTTCAAACTCCCTGACAGAACTGTTCCCTGCTCCGTTCAAGGTCAAACCCTGGACCTAAAAGAAGAGACACGGCCAAATTAAAATCCGCGAGGATCGGTGACTTTTAAGAGACTTTTCCTTTTTTTTTTTTTTTCGACGTGTGGATGAGGAAGTCGCTTGGCATTAAGGACTCAGAGCCGGCCGGGATTGCTTTAGTCTTGATTGCTTGACGGTGACACAGCTCCCGGAAAAGGGCACAACGGGAGGTGAACCGACGTCATCTTTTACTGTAAATCACAGGATTAGTGCACGTTATTGAGCTGCGCACCTCGGGCCCTGCGGCTTAATTGAAACGCTGGAGAAAATATGCTGTGTTTTATTGTTCCAGGACTTCATTAATGACATTGCGATGAGATATTGAGCTGGTCTGGAGATGTTTACAATAAATCAATGTCATTATTGTGCATTATACTAGTTTACGCTATTCTTGTGTAGGTAGTCTTTATGGCTATTGACTATTTGCCACAACTTTAAATAACTTTAAATACCTTTAAATGCCTTTCCTTGCACTACAACTGGTGTGTGAATGAAGTACATGGTCTACACATGGAGAATACTCATTTGCATGAACAGATGAACGAATAAAAACGTATAAACTAGTTCTGTGTAACTGTATGCATGACGTTTGCACACAGTACATTCATGCAAACTGTATAAATGATGTATGCATACAGTACATATATGCACACTGTATACATGATGTATGCATACAGTACATACAGGCACGCTGTATGCATGATGTATGCATACAGTACATACATGCACACTGTATACATGATGTATGCATACAGTACATGCAGGCACACTGTATGCCTGATGTATGCATACAGTACATACATGCACACTGCATGCATGATGGTGGTAGTATAACGACAAAGACAATGATTATAACAGACCGGTGTTTAGAATTTAGCATTGTGGTCTCTTCAATTACAAGGTATTCATTCCCTCTTGCTTAATGAATTGCAGAATAACACACTTTTTTCAGCACAATAGGAATAAACACCTCTGAATCAAAGCAGGGGAGGGATTTCGGGGCTGTGTGTGCGTGTGTGTGTGTCGTGTCGGTTGAGCAGTGACTGTTTATTTATTTATTTATTTTACAAAGCAATTTCTTATCCCTAGATTGTCACGTTCAACACATGATTTATAGTGTGACATAGGATTTAATCAATCAAAAAAAAAAAACTTAATTACTGACCCATGTGAACCATGGCAAATTGTCAATAGGTGGATATGATGTGATATGATATGATATACAGTATTTTTAGAAGCAATTTTTAGTTTCAGCATTGTCAGTCAGAACAACACAGAAAAAAAGTATCTCAATGTTGTGGCGTCTCAATGATGCCTTTTAGCATCGTTTTGATAGATTTGAAGGTTAATGGAAACATTAAGGCCTCTGTTTAACTCTAATAAAAGCCACTGTATCGACCACCACAGGTTTAGTTGTGTATTTAACCCTTTCCTCCACCCTGACCAGAACATGCATCAGCATCCCAGCCTCTGCTCTCCATTACCAACGTCCATATCCTATAAACCCAACATGTTGCTCTTATACACACGGGTGGACCAAATTACATGAACACCAGATATAAAAAGGAGTTTAACTTTGAAGCAACCAAATCACTTTTTTCCCCAGTTGTTGCAATAGTGAGTCAGGTTAGGTTAATTGCAAATTATGAGCGTGTGTGACGATAAAGAGATCCGACAATTAGCACTTTGATATGTGAGTTTTCAAAGAAGCACCAGGCAACTAACAGAGTTGCAACGAGATTGCAGGTGCGTTGCAGAATTCTTTAAAACGCCAAAGGGAAGAGTCTCCAAAATGGTATCTGCCAAACATGAGCAAACTGCCTCAGCAGAGAGGCTCAGCGGCTGCAAGTGGAAGCTCACCAACACGAATCACGGACACGGCGTTTATTGTTCTTACTTTGTAGGGGACATGTAGTCGATGAAAATGCGCTTAAACGGGAAGGGATAATACAACATTATCTTTCACTCCGTATTCAGGAGAACAGATTTCCATTGACGCCGGCGGAGGCAAGTGTGGGTTCATGTCTGTGTCACAACCACAAAGGCCTTTTTCTTTTTGCTGCGGCCGAGAAGAAAGAGGAAAAAAAAAAAAAAAGTTCCGGCAATTTATTTGTGTTATACTGTCGTGAAAGGTCAGAAGCATGTCAGACAGAAAAAAAACACAACACAACCACACACACGCGCACGCGCACGCGCACACGCACGCGCACACGCACACGCACACGCACACGCACACACACGCCTTGGGCTGGCACTGTAATTTCAGTATCATTGCTGCTCAACATCAGTCTGGATACTCGCTGTGGAGACTCAAGGGGACTCAAGACTCAACATTCCCAGTTTGCAATTATTTGTTCAAGGTAAAAAAAAAACAGCCTGATTCACCTTCTGGTGTAAAGAACATCAAATTAATAAAAAAAAAAATGAGCTGTTTTTTCCCCACCCCTCCTTATAGCCGAAAGGCAGGAAATTTAATAATACCTGAAAAGTTTAACTTTCCAGGTTCCACAGATGGGGTTGAGCGGTGAAGCGGCGGCGGCAGCTTGATGTGCACTGGATGTTGTGTGACGTGCGTGCAGCGTTTAAGGATCCACTTCAAGAGGAACTCCAATCATAAAAACATTCTGCTGTTACCCTTACGACGCCAATTAGTTGTTTCATTTCTGCAGATTCCCGAGCGCCAACTGCACCCAGCTGTGAAATACCTGGAAGAGACGCCCAGAAATCACGTTTCATGTGTTTCATCACAGCATTACTCATTGTTCCGTCGAACCACATTTTGAGGTGGCTCCTAATCAACGTACGCTAACAGATAAATGCAGCCGTGTTTTAAAACCCAAGAAATCCTTCTAGACGTTTTTCGGCGACCTTTCAGAAGCTCCCATGCAGATTTACGGATGTTCTACCGGAGTTTGTCCCGCTGGGCAGTGGCTGTGACAGACAGAGGACATGTTGGAAGCAGACTTGCGTGTAACTGCCACTTCCTCTAACGGTTAAAAAAAAAAAAAAACGACAAAACCCAACCCTTTGACACACAGAGTCAGCACGTGAAGTCGGTTCCGGTTCCAAAATCCGACAAAATACGACAGCGTATAGGAAGTGGCACAGCGGTGTCAGTGAACCCGGGGGTTTTAAAAGGCAGCAGGGCTGACGGGCGTGGTGGAGAACTGTGTGAGAGGTTCAAGTCCTGAAAGGGTTCAATGTCCTTTAAGAGAAAAATGAAAAAAAGTCGTGCAAGTCCTTTCAACAACTTCTGCTCTCAGAGCCGCTTGATTAAAGGTGTTTTTTTTATGCTATAACAAAAATATGTCATTTGCCGTGTATAATTGATGAACAGTATTTGTGTTATTCATGTTCTATATGTACATAATTTTTGATACAGTCGTAGGATATCAAACTGCGCTTTAGACAACAACAATAAATTACTTATCATATTCCAAATATTTGCATCCGAGCAGTACGTCATTATACGTAAACGACCGTAAAATTGAATGAAGAATTCAGGAATGGGCGGCACTGGAAGGAAGGAAGGATATACAGACCATCAGCTAAATCTCCATCCTGAGGTGGTAGAATGGAACAAGTGTGAACAGATAAACAATTTGCACTCCGTGTGTCTCAAACTTCTGGTTTAAGATTTTGCTGAAAAACAGCAGCTATCCCACAATAACACCGACACAATCCAAAGCAGGTGTCTTTATACTGAGATCGCCATGTGGGTTGGGTTAAGATACTTCATGAAAGTTATAATTAGTTATAATTAATTATAAGGAGATAATTAGAGCCACATGCGGGAATCATACTGCCACCACTAGATCTGGGCGACATTGATGAAATTGAAAAATCACAATATTATTTGTGGATGACCGTCGGTGGTTTCATAAGATATTTACACACAAATCATTTCTGAAACAATCATCAGTAATGTGGATATTGAGACCAAGCAGCTGGAGGCGCAGGTCAGAGCAGCCAGAACAATCTATGAAGTTCAGAACATCAGAAATTCAGCCTTAAAGACTTCATTTAACTTTAGCTATGATCCCGGATGAAATTGAGTCTCATATCACAACATCAATAATGAATCAAGTTTCCCTCCCAATAACCACCGAAACCTGAAAATTCACACACGTCACTGTACTGGCAGAAACATTTACAACAAAGAATAAAAAACAATAGAAGAGGAAAAAGTGCCCCCTTCAGTGTCTCTTGACATAAGAAAGAAAGACTCCAGGAACATGGAAACAACAAAAAGGGTTTGTAATTATTTTAGCGTTTCAATAGACCTTTCGGTTTACGACTTGACCTGACTGAGCTTCAACGGTTCAAGGTTGTGCTATGAATTAATGACGGGGGTAAAACAAACGTACTCAGCCTCAACCCAAAGTAATTTAAAATGTCCTTTGATTTCACTAACCTCTCGCCTCATTCCCTCGGCTTCCCTTTAAAAATACAAACCTTTGACGTTCTGTCTTACAACATAAATCAAAGGAGGGACATTAAGGAATGAGCGCACATGCAAGACACTCCAAACCATTTACCAAGAACAACTGGAATATATATATATATATATTTATATACGTACACCGATCAGCCACAACATTGAAACCAGTGACAGGTGAAGTGAATAACATTGCTCATCTGGTTCCAGTGGCACCTGTCAAGAGGTGGGATAAATTAGGCAGCAAGTGAACAGTCAGTTGTTGAAGTTGATGTGTTGGAAGCAGGAAAAATGGTCAAGTGTAAGGATCTGAGAGACTTTGACAAGGAGCACATTGTGATGCTAGGTGACTGAGTCAGAGCATCTTCAAAACGACAGGTCTTGTGGGGTGTTCCCAGTATGCAGTTGTTAGTACCAACCAAAAGTGGTCCAAGGAAGGACAACCAGTGAACCGGTGACAGGGTCATGGGCAACCAAGGCTCATTGATGCACGTGGGGAGTGAAGTCCAGCCCGTCTGGTTCGATCCCACCTAAGAGCTACTGTAGCACTAATTGGTGAAAAAGTTAATGCTGCTGTGATAGAAAGGTGTCAGAACACACAGTGCATCACAGCTTGCTGCGTGTGGGGCTGTGTAGCTGAAGACCAGTCAGAGTGTCCATGCTGACCCCTGTCCAACTCTGAAAGCCCCTACAATGGGCACGTGAGCGTCAAAACCGGACCATGGAGCAATGGCACAAGGTGGCCTAGTCTGATGAATCACGTTTTCTTCTACATCGTGTGGATGGGCGGGGTTAGGGTCCGATCCCATCGAGCATCTGTGGGTTGTGCTGAAACAACAAACCCAATCCATGGGGGCCTCACAACTTCCAGGACTTAAAGGATGTGCTGCTAACGTCTTGGTGCCAGATACCACAGGACACTTTCAGAGGTCTTGGGGAGTCCATGCCTCCACGGGTCACAGCTGTTTTGGCTTCACGAGGGGAAGCTACACAATATTAGTGGTTATTAGTGGTGGTTTTAATGTTGCTATGTGATGTGGCCGATCGGTGTGTGTGTGTGTGTGTGTGTGTGTGTGTGTGTGTGTGTGTGTGTGTGTGTGTGTGTGTGTGTGTGGGTGTGTGTGTGTGTGTGAGTGTGTGTGTCTGTGTGTGTGTGTGTGTGTGTGTGTGTGTATATATATATATATATATATATATATAATTATTATTATTATCATTTTTTTTTCATATGACTGAGTGGTCTGGCCTGAGAAGTCTCTCTTAAAGCCATAATTCGGGATTAGGAGGCTTTAAAAGGGGCTGCTCAGGCCGGGCCATAGTGTTTGCTCATATTGTAATATTAATAAAACCTGTATGAACTGAGATCATATCATGAACAAGACCACATCATCAAGGAATGTGTATCAATGCACAGTAATGTAATGGATGTTTAATAACTGCATAGAAAGGGTTATTGTGTCTATTTAATGTGAATTTAAATGTGTATTAAATACTCTTCACAGAGGCTTTCAAGGATTCGCCATGAAGCGCACCATTGAGCACTAATGCGTGAATACGTAATCTTAAATATTAATAGCCCAGCCTCATTAAATTTCAATGCAAGGCGTCTACATCGAGGGAATAGCATCCCACCCCATAATGCGCAAAACCTGGAGTTCTATATCATAATAAGTCACAGGAGATTAATTGCGGTGTCTATATTCTCCAGGAAAGTGCACGGCTAATTCACTCAGCTCAGATTTAAGTTTGACGACAAGTTTGTTTGTTTCGTATGACGATCACATGGCACGTTGGCGTCTGGAAAGTCAACGATCTGACGCGAAGTGAAATAATAATAATAATAATAATAATAATAATAATAATAATAATAATAATAACCTTCATTTGTATCAGATAGTGGAAATAAAAGCAAAGCAAGCAAAGCAAAATGCGTTTCAAAAGTAGAATAATAAAATAATTAAAAGAATGAAATAAATTAAAAACCTAGTAAGAAAAAGCATTCGATAGCAAATTCTTTTCCTATTCAATGGGGTCTTGGATTTTACTATCATGACACCCAAAATGCACAAAATGTGAAATTAATGATTTTGTGTTGAGTGCTGTTATTGTAATGAAAATAATTTAGTTTTCCTGCAATAGCAAAACTATGAACTGTGAACCACCTTTGCTCGCAAGAATGTGTTTTTTCATGATAATGAGAAACCAAAACAAACACGGACCAGGTTCAGATTGCAGCAGTTGTAGAGGAGCAGAATCGAACACATTCTTTCTTTGCTCTTTCTTTTTCAGCTCAGTGGCATATATTTTTTTCTGCACTTCTGTATTTTTCCCCCCTAGTCTTTCCTCTGTGTCGCAGCCATCATCTTGTTTTCACTGGATCTTAAAAATCCAGGATGCAATATGAGAATTCGACAAGCACACAACACAGGATTATGGAACGACACGTTTGATTTAATTGCGATGTTGAGATCATATGAGAGAGATTTGAGTCTTTCACTCAAACACAAATTGGAAATCGATAAATTACGATTCCAGCTGCAACAACGCCCCTTCCCTGCTCGGATAACCTCGCTTGGATAATGCAGCTCTATGCAATCTCAAACTGTTGCTAAATTAGGCCTGAAGTTTGTGTAGGGTGTAAGTGGTGTGGGGGTGGTGTGGTTTAAGCAGCCATGCCTGTCTTGGGTCTAGGTAATGGGGCCCAGGACGAGGGTGGCTGTGCGCCTGTTGCTTGTTAGAGTAATAATGAGCAAGAGCAAGAGCAACCCCCCCACACACACACACACAAGAGAGGAGCCCTTGTCATGAAATGTATTCCATCTGCTTCGGGCTTGTTCCAGCTTGCCCCCTCGCTGGTGTGAACTCCAGTTTATTGTACCGGACTACGGCATTGTCTGCGTCTCTGTGCCAAAGGGCCCTGGAAACGGTGTGGTGTGTAGTAGGCAAAACTGCCACTGTGGCATTGGAACAATTTTATTTTATCAATTTTATCATAACGCACAGGGAAGGGACACAGAGGGCTGTCCGACGCCCTGGAGCCACCAGATAGTCAGTGGGCGATGACAGCCCCAGCCCTCTTCTGGCTGGCAGATGCAGCACCAGGGTGTCCAGCGGAGGACCAGGGGGGAAAAGCAGCCGCATCAAGGGTGGGTGACCGTCTGCAGCTAGCTGCTCCGCCGAGCAGCCACTGCCGGTACCATCCAGCAGCCCAGCAGCCAGGCCACCCCTCCAAGCAGCCCTTCCCAGCTACGTCTCTAACATCCAGCAGAGCAGCCGAAGGCCCCATGCTCCGCAAGGGAGGAGGAGAGTCTGCTGTTGGCCAGGGGCAGGGTCGCCTATGGACCGTGCTGTTCCGGGAAACCAGGCCTACGGGGAAGGGTACCATTTCTGTTTTGTTGGACATTTTTGTTTGTTTAGGGTATGGGAACCCTTGTTTCAGAGTCCAGTTTTTCATTATTTTAAGCTATACAAACCCTGTGTCAAAGTCTGTCGTTCTTAGGTATAGGAACCCTGTATCAGAGTCAGAGGAGGCGATAGTGGCGCCGCCCCTAGCGGTCGCCTGCGCCGGCGCTCCGGTTACTTTCTTACTCTTTAGTATTTTTTTCCTTTTTTTATCACAATGTTCGCCAGAAAAACATCAACAATTAACTCATACGGCCGCGATGCACTCATGGATATAAAAATTTCCCTAAACGAACAACTTTGGGACTTTTTATCCGTGGGAGCAGAGTGGCCGGCGGAAATCCTACGCGGGAACACTCGCAACAACAACTACAACAACAAAAATGGAGTCGCTGTTCCACGAGCCGGCCCAAGGAGGAAGCACCGAGGTAAACGAGGTGGCATTCGGGTCAGAATGAGGACGCAACCTTACCGTCCACCTCTGCCAAGCATCCTTCTTGCTAACGTCCAGTCCCTGGAGAACAAGATGGATGAACTTCGAGCGAGGATTCAATTCCAGCGTGACACGAGGAACTGTTGCGTCCTCTGCCTGACGGAAACATGGCTGAACCCACTGGTGCCGGATGAAGCCATACGTCCAGCCGAGGCCTTCTCCGTGTTCCGCGGCGACAGAACGGGAGAGTCGGGGAAATCCAAAGGTGGAGGCGTCTGCCTAATGGTAAACAACCGCTGGTGTAACGCCAACAACACCAAATTCCTCTCCCACTCCTGCTCGCCGAACCTGGAACAGCTGACCATACTATGCCGTCCATTTTATCTCCCCCGGGAATTCAGCACGGTCATCATTACAGCCGTTTATATCCCACCGCAAGCGGACACCGACGCAGCTCTGTCGGTTCTGTACGATGTGTTGTGCGGATTTCAGAACAGACATCCCGACGCGGCTGTGGTGGTGACTGGGGACTTTAACAGGGCCAACCTTAAAAAAGTTCTGCCGAATTTCCACCAGCACATCACGTGTGCCACCAGGGGAGACAGAACTCTGGACCATTGTTACACACGTTACAAGAACGGATACAAGCCCGTGTCGCTTCCTGCTTTCGGGAAATCAGATCACGCCGCGATCTCGCTGCTTCCTGTTTACAGGCCTCTGATCGCGCGGGATCTGGTGATGACGAGGGATGTGAAGCGGTGGACGGACCAATCAGAGGCTGCGCTTCAGGACGCTCTGACTGACGTAGACTGGGACATGTTCCAAACAAGTTCAAGTGACGTCAGCGAGTTTACGGAGGTTGTAGTGAGTTTCGTGGCTACGCTCGCGGATGAAATCGTTCCCACGGTGAAAGTTCGGATATTTCCAAACCAGAAACCATGGGTTGATAAATCCATCCGCTGCGCTCTGAATGCGCGCACGGCCGCTTACAACGACGGACTTGTATCTGGTAACATGGACAATTACAAAGCGGCGTCGTACAATCTGCGGAGGGCGGTGAGGGACGCCAAACGGACGCACAGAGACACCGTGGAGCTGCAGATGGAGCGGGGGGACACAAGACGCTTGTGGGAGGGGCTGCGAACAATAACAAACTACAAGAGCGCGCACTCTCAGTGTCCGTGCACGAGGTCAGGAGGGCTTTGATGCGGGTGAACACCAGGAAAGCTACGGGCCCAGATGGCATATCTGGGCGAGTACTGAAGACCTGTGCTAACCAGCTAGCGCCGGTGTTCACCACAATATTCAACATCTCCCTGGCTGAATCAGTGCGTCCTGCTTCAAGAGGTCCACCGTCGTTCCTGTCCCGAAGATCGCCTCTCCAACCTGCCTGAATGACTACCGTCCGGTGGCCCTCACCTCGGTGGTCATGAAGTGTTTCGAGAGGCTGATTAAGGATTACATCTGCGCCTCCCTCCCCCGCACCTTGGACCCGTTGCAGTTCGCGTACCCGCAGAACAGATCCACGGATGACGCGGTCTCCCAGGTACTGCACACCACGCTCACGCACCTGGATGGCCAGAAGGGGGCCTATGTGAGAATGCTGTTCATTGATTATAGTTCAGCTTTCAACACCATAGTTCCCACCAGACTGGCTGTCAAGTTGATGGAGCTAGGATTGAATGCTCCGCTGTGCATCTGGATCCTGGACTTCCTCACAGGCCGCCCCCAGGTGGTCAAGGTGGGGAAGTACATGTCAAGCTCCCTCACCCTGAATACAGGATCCCCCCAGGGCTGCGTCCTCAGCCCCCTACTGTACTCCCTGTACACACATGACTGTGTGGCCAGGTCCAGCTCCAACACCATCATCAAGTTTGCTGACGACACCGTGGTCGTGGGCCTGATCACCGACTGCGATGAGAAGGCCTACCGCGAGGAGGTGGCTGACCTGTCACTCTGGTGCCAGGACAACAGCCTACACCTGAACGTCAGCAAAACCAAGGAGCTGATTGTGGACTTTGGGCGTGGATCACAATCGAGGACGCACGCGCCCTTGTGGATTAATGGGACTTCTGTCGATAGGGTGAGCAGCTTCAGATATCTGGGAGTCCACATCACAGAGGACTTAACATGGACTGTTCACACAGACACTCTGGTGAGAAAGGCGAGGCAGCGTCTCTACCACCTCAGGCAGCTGAGGAAATTCCGGGTCTCGTTGAGGATCCTCAAGTCCTTCTACTCTGGAGCAGTGGAGAGAATCCTGACAGGCAACATCACTGCCTGGTTTGGGAACTGTACTGCCCAGGACAGGCGGGCCCTGCAGAGGGTGGTGCGTTCAGCTGAACGTACCACTGGAACTACCCTCCCCCCCTTGCAGGAGTTATACACCAGGAGGTGTAGTAGCAGAGCCCGTAGGATCATGAAGGATCCTCATCACCCCAACAACGGACTGTTTCAGCTGCTGCGGTCAGGCAAGCGCCTCCGCAGTCACGCAGCGAGAACAGAGAGACTGAGACGGAGTTTCTTCCCTCAAGCCATTAGAACTGTCAATGCTGACCTCACCAGGGGTCCTAACTGAGCCATGCACTAGGCTCCACTACCTACTGTACTGTATGTAGCATACTGTACCGCATACTGTATCACTGTTCAGGGTTGTTCGTGATGCCGTATTGCTGCGCCGTACTGTTGTATACTGTGCTGTATTATCCCAAACACTACCTCACACTATTCACATTCACATGCCACTTTAATTCACATGCCACTTTAAATGCACATATCTGTATATACATAGGCATATTCCTTCTACCTATTCCATTTTATTTCAATTTATTTTTTATTGAATTTTATTCTATATATTTTTTATCTTATTCTATAAGTATTCCACTTACTGTATTATGTTTTAGGAGTCAGTTAGTCGGTCTATTAGAAAGGAATTTTCTACTTTTTATTTTATTTTATTTTTGTACTTTTTCCTAGGACTTATTGTGTGCTATCACCGGGTGCGTTGCATTACATTTCACTGCATATATGTATGGAAGTATGTATATGTATGTGACAAATAAAAATCTTGAATCTTGAATCTTGAGTCCGTAGTTTTCGGTATGTGGGACGGAGGTAGGCTTCGGCAAGGGCCTCAGTTTGGTGTCAGGGCTATGTGGTGTGGGAGTATTCTGGTTTGAGCAGCCACACCTGTCTTGGTTCTAAGTAATTGGACCTAGGTTCAGTGTGGCTGTATGCCTGTTGCTCGTTAGGGTAATCAACGAGCAACAGGCAAAACCCCCATCCCAACACACAGGAGAGGAGCCCTTGTCATGAATGTATTCCGTCTGCTCTGGGCTTGTTCCAGCTTGCCCCCTCCTTACAATAAACTGGTCTGTTTCAACTCCAATCGCCTGTGTCACTGTGCTGGAGGGCCCTGGAAATGCCACTCGGATGGCGTGTGGCGGGCGGAACTGTTGTTCACCTACCATGCCTACGCCCTAAAGGGGGCTGGTAGCTCAGGAAGTAGAGCGGGTCGTCTAGTGATCAGAAGATTGCCGGTCCCCAGCGCTGAGGTGTCCTTGAGCAAGACACTTAACCCCCTAACAGCTCTCCTTGAGCTGGTGTGGTTGCCCCCGCCATCGGTGTGTGAATGGGTGAATGTGAGGTATGCACTGTAAAGCGCTTTGAGTCTTATGACTAGAAAAGCGCTATATAAATGCACCCCATTAAGATTTTAAGGCTAATAAGTCTTGATATGATGGGAAACCTTCCTGTTCAAAATTACCATTTAAAAAAATGGAAATTACTTAATCTCAGTGGTTTCTCTCGTGTTAATCTTCGTCGACCTTTTCTGGATCTTGTTTTGCTTTTAAGAGACTGCAGATGCATTAATGTTATACAAGGAATATAGTATGTATTGTAAACATAACTAACAATGCATTTATCCCACATCTACTGTATATATCCTGCATTAGTAGTGCAGACAATTCTTTTTCTTTGTTATCACAGGGTGAGATTAGTTTAATCCAACTTCTAAGAGGTGTGCCGTGTGCATGGAAGGCAGCAGCCTGGGGTGAGGCTTTTAAGCTGATATGATACGTCAAGGACTTATTATGATGAGTGTCTGACGGCAGCTTGCCTCTGACTGGTCCGGGGTGTGAGTTTGTTTGGTGTGTGTGTGGTGTGTGTGCATTTTGTGTTTGGTGTGTTTCCTGAGGACACTGCCAGGTCACCGTCTCAAAGCCATGACACACACTCTATATAGGGCAGTGCAAACATCGCTTCTGGTCCACTTTTGGAAGATTTATTTTGAACATTGCTTTAGTCTGACATTTCCCAAACGTTGACAAACGTATTACTACTAAATAATCCCATGGAATCAGAATCGGAATCCTAAAATTCACAAAAAAATCTTTCACAACCCAGTTTCACGCATTTTCGTGCTCATAGTCACAAAAACGTATCTTTCGCATCGTGAGAACAGTAAATTTTTTCATGCTACACATAAAATAACCTTGGGACCATGGTTGCATTAAAATATAAAATGCATTTGCATTATGAATTTAAATTTCGTTCTATCGCTAAATAAATGTGGAATACTGGTGTTTTCTCTCTGATTGGTCTTTTAAATTCAAGGTCGGGCAAGAATAGAGATATAGGGTCATACCCTCATTATGAATTTAATTTATAGATACAATTTAACTGGATCTAAATGTCAGTGCTTGCGTGCCTGTGTGCCCATCAGCCAGTGCGGTAAACATTTCCATGGTAACAGCGAGCTCCACCAAACAGAGACGTTGCTGTTACACATACATGGGTAGTGTAGTCTCAAAGACATCTCGAATAAAACATGTTTTTCTTATAACAAAGTAGATATCATACAGACTTCTATGATATCAACCAAACACATATTTGGAAACGTCTCATCTTGTAGGTTCACAGTTTGATAGATTTCAGTGGACCCTAAACTGAGATATTGACCTTTGAACCCCGGCCAGAGGTCACCTTTGAAGCCCCATATCTCAATAATTGAAACAGGAAACCAAACTAAGGTCAACTGTTTTGGACAGCTCTGGACATTTCCTTTAAGAGGGGTGGTAGTGTTTCCTTTTATAGGGGGTGCCACTTAAAATGGCCTAACCTATAAGTCAGGGCTTTGCAAATTACATATGTAAATTCTGACAATGCAGGTATATTCCCCGACCAAGTTAACCCCTAGTGACACATGACGTTTTTCACTTGTACCTTCTTTTCCTTTTTAGGTTTATAATAATATAACTACTGTACCTAGCCCATGTAACCATTGCATAAAGATTCATAAAAGATGCTCTGGAATTGTATTTTATGTAGTTGGCTAGGGTTTGGGTTTCATTTATAAATAATTGCGCTTTGCAAATTACAAAAGTAAATTCTGACAGGCCGGGATATTCCCCAACCAAATTAACCGCTAGTAACACATGCATGTTGTTTTCTACCCATGAATTTGTTTCATTATCAGGTTTATAATAATATAACTACTTTACCCATGAGGCAATTGCATCAAGATGCATAACAAAATGGCGCAGAACTGTATTTTTCGTAGTTTCTATGATAAGGGTTTAATGTTATGGTTTGAAACATTTATAAACAATTGCATACATATTACACAATGTATATAATAATTTGTTGTCTGTATGATATCCACCTTGTTATAAGAAAAACATGTTTTAGTCGTGATGTCATGGAGACTAAACTACCCATAATCCTAAATGTAACACCGACATCTCTGATCGGCAGAGCTCGCTGAAACCATGGAAATTATTACCCCACTGGCTGATAGGGACGCAGGTTCGCAAACACTGATATTTATATCCAGTCCAATTGTATGTATGAATGATATTGATACTGAGGGTATGACCCCTTATTCCTACTCTTGCCCAACCTTGAATTTTGTAGACGATTCAGAGAAAAAGCTAAACCAGTATCCCGCTTCTATTTCGTGCAAGTCAGAACATAATTTAAAGCCATGCATTTTACATTTTTATACATCCATGTCCTACGTCTTGATGTACTTTCATCTTGTGCCCACCTCCTTCCCCATGCCCCCTACTTCTAAAGTCGAATAAAATCTCACCATTCAAATGAATTGTTTGAAATTTCGTTATGCGCAGCACGAAAAAACTCGAACAATCGTACTCCAGGACACGATTCAATAGATTCATTTTCTATGGGACCGGGTTGAGTATTCTGCCTGGAACTGATGAATTTGTGCAACACCTTGCAACACAAGAGCTAATTTATATACAATAAACCTAAAATATAAAAATAACATTTGAAAATGTGTATATTGCCATATTTTCTATTTTTTGTTTGTTTGTTAAATATTAGGTTTGTTGCATATTTACTGTATGTAATATTTCATATTTCTCACTTTATTTTGAGGGGTTCTGAACATTGCCATTTTTTTGGTATTGATATTTTTTATCATTGCCTATTGTTGTGATGTTAGCTGCTGTGGCAGTGCAATTTCCCTCTGGTGATGAACAAAGTAAGTATATATCTATTATTTTTAAATGGAATTTTCACTAGCGCGAGGGCACAGTAGTTGGAAAACAAGGCTTTAGTGAATGGAGCCGAGATGAGAGCCACAGCCGTGATGTAAAAGAAAAATTTTCAAGTGGGACTCGGCTGCACTTGGCACGATGACTACATCTGTGGAAGAGATGAAGGGTTTTTCAGGAGATTAAAGAGGTCTTCGGGGATGAGATGTCCGACCGGAAGCCTCACAGCGGCCCTGGCGAAGCCTCAACGCCGGTCAATACCGAGTCATCTCTGGAACAAGTATTAATCTATAGTCGCTGCATGGAGATATGGAGATGAAAGACGCCGTGTTGGTGTTGTTTGGCAGGCGGGGGAAATCAGGTAAGTGCACTAATCAGCCATACACAGGTTCCCGCAGAGTCAAAGGAGGCAGAGATTGCTGGTAATTAAATGTAGTAAATGAAATACTAATTGAATGAATGACTGGCTGCCTCTGTTTCTTGCTCAATCATGCATTGAAGTATAACAAAAAAGGGATTTATTTTCTTCCGGGCGTTAAGTTTTAATTGAAGTTGTGAAATGATTGATCAGGTAACAATAAACATTTTATGAAAATGGAGGTAGCAGATTTTTTATTTTTCCAGTCAGACAAAGAGCAGTCAAAGGAGATTGATGTTAAATGGATTTGTACACCGTTAAAAGCTTGTAGATTTGTTTTAAAAGGCGCTGGTGCGGTGGCAGTGAACCTCAGAGACAAAAAGTGAATTTGAGTGTAGAAAGTTCTCCATCTCTTCAAAGACATCAGGAAATACATCCAATTAAATTGCGGATTGTTAAATTTTTCCTGGCATTATTTTTTTTTTCCACGTTTGAGCCGCGCTGCTAAAGCCCCCTCGCACCCTTCAGCTGAAGACAAATAGAAAAACGTCTCATAATCAAATAATCTAAACATGCAATTAACACCCTCCTGCAGCTCTCGCACTGTTAATGTAATAATCACCATGCAAAGTGAATATTTAAGATGCCTGTAAGTGTTAAATGACCCAATAATTTCCTTCTAAACTTGTATTAATTCCGAAATGGGTGTGTTTTGCTGTTAGAACCCCACACTGATGTCTCTATCGCAGGGAAAGTGGATATTTGGACTGGGAGTGCGACGGAGGAGCTCACCGCCGAATGCGTCGCCAGCTCATTCCGGACTAGCTTGGGGAAAATTAATGAGGGTAATTAACTTAAGGCCGCAACACCGTGGCCTTATTGATCAACACCCCGGCACCGCAGCATATGCATTTCCAGCAGAGTTTAGTTTTTTCGCTGCAGTCACCCCCCGGGTCAGACTCGCCCCTTGGCGCCACGCCACCTTCCGAGCCAAAGCGCAGCCGGGGCCTCGGCAGGCCACCTCATCCGGGCTCATCGCGCCGCCGGTCTCTCCGGAGCGTCCCGAAACGCTCCCCGAGTTATATGGTGTCGCCGTGGCGACGCCGGCTTCTCTCCGCTGGCTTCTCGCCGCCTTTTATTTCAGCTGGGAGATAAATGAGCCTTGTCACCGCTCTGCACACAACGACTCAAGCGGTGGCAATAAGGGCAGTATCTCTCAAAGAAATACTGACATCACACAGCGGCCCCTGAGCGCCGGCGTCCCTGAACAACACTCCTTTTTTCATTATATAATTCATCAGACCGGCTCTTAGACCGAGCTCAAGTAATGGTTGGCGGAATCATAATTTGTGGACCTTAGATGTGGCACAAGGCGCAGATAGAGGACAGTAATCATGATTTATTCTGTGTATGTGGGTTTAGTGACTGTATCGTCCTTATATTGCGCAGGTTGGACATTGTCCCTGCAGCCAGGGGAAACACAAAGATCCACGCCACGTTTTGGATTTCCCCCTTCCGCATTGTGTGTCTGTGTCACGTTGTGAATGTTGCATCTGTGCCCTGATGGTTTAAAATGTCCTGTATATTTATCTCGAAAAAACAAATTGATTCTGACATATGATATATTACAGAATAAGCCCCATAAAACCACGCCCTGCCCTGGAGGCAATAATAGCTCCAGCTCTAACCAAGCCAGGCATGTGCGAGTAATCCGATGCGCCTACTATGGTTTTATTTGTCGTCTGAAATGACGACTCCATAAAACCACGTCAGACGGGGAAGTGACTGTGAAGATCTTTAGGACTCGAGTACCTTTTCAATAAATACTTATTGATCGCTGTGTTTAATCCGCAATTGCAGGACAAGCAAGAGCTTTGATTTTGTCCTCTCTGTTGTCCCCCCACCCCTTGCACGTATCAGATTCCCTGCACGGATTACAGCCGCTGCTGTGGCGAAATAAGAGACGGATATAGATTATTATCAGCGACAAACACGCGCCCCCCTGATTTCCTCTGGAGTGATTTCTGCCTCGTCCCCCCACAATTTGTCTCTTTTTTTTTTTTTTTTTTTGTCTAGAGATGACAGACGTGGCACGGGGTCTCTCTCTCTCTCTCTCTCTCTCTCTCTCTCTCTGCCGACTCCCTCTAATCCTCCCATGGAAGTGACTCACATTACCACATTCTTCAGTTTAATGCACTTTAATAGTATTAATATCTCGCCTTTTTTTTGCCTCTTCAGCCGTAATAAACGGCGCTTACATTTTGAGAAAGCTGCTTAAGACCAATTGACAAAGCTGTTGTACCCAAACAAGCTCTGCACCTCTGCCGAAGAGTGGAATGATTCACGGAAAGGCGTTAATCTGATGTTTTTTGTTTTTTTTTCCCCTACGCCTGGCGCTCCTCCAGCGGGCACGGCGAGCGCTGTGCTGTAAACAGACACCGGCAGGACTTCTACACGGGGAGCAGCCGGCTCCCGGGAGCCCACCTCGGCGTTATCTGGATGCGGGGGCGGGCGACACGGGTCCGTGCCACCTTCCGCGCTACCCGAGTCGCGGCGGCGCTGACAGCCAAGGTCGGGCCGGAGTGGCAGAGGGCTCCCACGCCGAGATAAGGTGCTCAGGAACATTTGAACCGCCGTGTCGCCTTTTGGGAGGAAAGAGAATCCTCTCCCCTGAATTATTCAATGGATCTCCAAGCACCCTAAATAAGAGCCAGCAAGGATTGTTTGACATCCCAGATGAATAATTAAGATCTGACCTTTTGTTCCCATTAGAGGTGACGGGGCTGAGAGCTCCACACTTCCTGGTCGAGGCTCTAAGAAAATGTTAATACACCGTCAGGAGGGACCGGGAAGTCGGGGTATTGGAATCAATTGAACTTTCGGATACATGCAGCCATGCTAATTAAAGAAACACACGGTTTCCTTGTGCGATACACTGATGTACAGAAGGAAAAGATACTTCCGTGTTCCTTTCGTGCAGCCTCAGGTTATGGTTTGTCGTCTCTTTTGCGTTGTGCAGCGGTGAATTCTGACAGAATAATCCCTTTAGGACGTCCTTTAAAATAAATACATATGCACTGGGGAGAAGATTTTGTCCTTCGGGCCTCATCTATTATGAGTGTAAGGGTTAGGGTGAGCGATACTCATTCGTATTCACCCGTTCAATAGGAAAGAAAGAGTAAAGTACAGTATCAGTATGCATCCAGCGTTATGACTGGAAGTCATAGAGCAGAACTAGAAAATACAAAAAAAAAAATCATTAGCCAACTGTAAAATCCTCCAACAACCAACAGCTCTGAGGTTTGGGAACACGGTGACGTTGGTTTGCCCTGAACGATATGACGCCGATGGAAAATGAGTGGAGGAGAGAAAGGAAACGGTACGTTCCGCTTCACGAGAACGCACGCTATACCTGAATGGCCCCCCGGGGAATAGTCAAGCGTTAGGAAATAAAGCGTTACTTATCTTCTCTTAATACCACTGACATGTTGGATCCTTTGCCATCTCCCTAACTATACCGTAGACATGTACGGACTAAATCAAACAAAAACTATCTGATCAAAATTGTCTTGGATCAAATGGGGTCTGTGGCTTATTTCCTATCAAATTCAGGGTCTTGATATGAAAAAGGTTGAGAACCCCTGGAAAAAAATACTGGCTTAAGAAATATGTGTAATGTTGCTTCTCAACACCATTTCAGATAGATTGTACTTCCTGCAATGTAGAAAAAAAAGATATATTTTTTAAAATTTCGCATAATTCACAAATTGCACAAAAAAAACATTTGAATAGCGACCTTTTAGCAATTTTTTTTTTTCAAGGCCCCAAAAAATCTCAGCATTCACCTACAGAATTCTTGCTCATATGATTTATATTGTGGAAGGAAATTCCACTGTAAATCACAGACCGTACATTATGGATCCAACCAAAACCCAAAGGGGAAAAGTGGGAGTTTTAGAGAAGGAATCAATGGCTCAAGCATTACTTTTATTTTTTTGGACCTCAAACTGACACACTTGATTGTTCTGCTGCTTGTTGCTGCCAGTCCTGGGGCGTTTGGGATCCTGCCGCTCTAGATTTTGTCCATCGGTCGAAACGCGGCTCTACCTTCAAAATGTGTCGACAACTCAGCAAATTAGTGCGAACCATCAATCACGCCGTGAGCTCCATCAATCACAGGCGATGCACTGAAACATGAGTTGAAGAGCAGAAGGCGGGAGTTAGTTATGTATCTTTGAAAAATGTGAATCTTAAATATACTACGATTTTAATACCTTCAACCCTAAACACTGATATTTAGGGGTATATCGGAGCATGACAGACTTGATTTAGTCAGAATGTGATATTGTTCAACTGTTTACATATTAAATTAAACTGTTTACTGTTAAATTACCAAATGATTCCTATTTTTTTGTATACAATTTGTATTAAAGGATTGAATTATTGCCTTTTGTTTTGATGTGTGCCGATGCAGCGGCGCAACTTCCTGTTCTGTTAACTGTTTGTTTCCTTGTTTGATGTATTTTTAATATTTCATGCTTAATGTTAAAGGGTATCTTTCTATCTATCTATCTATCTATCTATCTATCTATCTATCTATCTATCTATCTATCATCCATCCATCCATCATCCATCCATCTATCTACTGTATCTCTCTGCCTATCATCCATCCATCTATCTATCTATCTATCTATCTATCTATCTATCTATCTATCTATCTATCTATCTATCTATCTATCTATCTATCTATCTATCTATCTATCTATCTATCTATCTATCTATCTATCTATGTATCTATCTATCCATCCATCCATCCATCCATCCATCCACCCACCCACCTATTTATCTATCTGTATATCATCCATCCATCTATCCATCTATCTATCTATCTATCTATCTATCTATCTATCTATCTATCTATCTATCTATCTATCTATCTATCTATCTATCTATCTATCTATCTATCTATCTACTGTATCTCTCTGCCTATCCATCCATCCATCATCCATTCATCTCTGCCCATCTATCCATCTGTCTATCTCAAACAACCAGCACTTCCTTAATGCGCTGCCATGAAAAAAAAAACTAAAAACAAAACAACAACAACAAAAAAAACAATTCAAGTCTAAAACTGTGTTGGATTTAATTTGGGGATTTTCCCTGCTGGATAATGTCACAGTTTTGCATTAAACGCTTTCCACTATCAGTATGAGACAAACAGACGAGGAGCCAGAGAGGAGCCAGAAATTTAGATATTAGTTGACAATGCCGAGACTGCGGAGCGAGCCTGGCTGCTCTGCGGAGACCAAAGATTCCCAGTTTGAGCAGGAAAGGTGGATTACGGAGACGGCAGCTGTATTTATATCCAGGCCTCGGAATTATTCATTGTGATCAGAGTGCAGATCATGCTCCGTTCCATCGCATGGCAGATACGCTTTCCCTCTCTCCGGCGTCTCTCTGCTCTCCAGCGACTACCCAAATGGAAACAGTGAAGCAAGGTTATCTCTTTGAAGCCGCTCCGTGTTTGTTGTCATGTGTTCCACGCTGGTTCTCAGGTGGATTCTCGGCAGAAAGACAGAAACTCCTCACAGATGTCATAGAACGCCGCCCCCCCACACGCACGCACACGCACTCTCCTCAATCGTAGCGAGGACTGAATACCCAAATATTCGCTCACAGCACGGGGGCTTCAGTGCAGGGGTTGCCAAACAGGCGTGTATTTTATCTTAAATTAAATTCACTCGTATGACACGAACAACTCCACTCTTTAAGTCGAACACACTAGACGTTGTGGGTTTTACCGGCTCATTATTTTTACTTCAGCCTACCAAACTTGGTATTTTAAGTTTGAAGAGGGGTTGCAGTTTGGTGATGAAAAAAAAATGGAAAAAAAGTTCTATATTCAGACCACCAAAATGGGCGCGTGGCCACTTAAATGTTCTACTCAAAGTTTTAATTGACCTGCTGACAGAAGCTTCAGAAATGTTCCGCAGTAAGTTGGTAAAAGTAAGATTTTCAAGGTAACTACTCTATTCTACTATATAACATTTCTGAGACCTAAGCAATACACATACTGTAGCTCTCATTGTGAGGAGCAACATTCAACACTTTTGTGTTATGTTTATTTTCAAATAATAATTTCATTATTTTTCTAAATTCACCCGCCAGGCTCCTGCTGCGGCTCATTTACTGCCCTCTTGTGGCCCCCCACGGTGCCCGGACCCCCACTTTGGACATCACTGCCATGTACGGCCATGCATGGAGAGGAGAGCAGAATAACCACCCATTTGTATTTCAGAAAATAGTTTTTGGTTTTTAAAATGCAAAACACTAAAACAACAAAGACACTTTGGAGTTTGTTTGTGTTTGTTTATATTACACGCCGCTCTGTTGTTCTAAATGAATCGTCTGGCTGCAAACCTATAATGCTGATAATTAATGCCGTGATTGTCCTTCTCCATCATCATTGGAGTTGTTAATATTGACGGGTGGAACGCACACACTCACACGCGCGCACACGCACACACACACATACACACACGCACACACACGTACGCGCAAATACGCCCACCCTCTCTCTCTTCTCTCTCCCCCCACAAACACGTCTCCTTCCCTTCCCTCGTCTTCTATGTCCCCTTCTCTCCCCAAAACACTTACACCTCTGTCTCCCTATTTCAATTACATTTCCTCCCACCTCTTTTCCTCCTCGCGCGCGCACGCGCGCACGCACACACACACACACACACACACACACACACACACACACACACACACACACACACACACAGTGCTAGCAGGTTCCCCAGCTGGGCTTGGACAGCTCTCTTCCTTGGCGTTGCGGCGCCGGTGCCCTCTCCGGGGCCATCTGGAGTGCGATGTCCCGGCTCCACTGGTCCCACGCCAACTGCCAAGGCTCCCAAGGACGAGCACAGCGTCTCCGAGCACAAATTGTATGCGTCAAAGCTCTGCCTTGTCCAACGACCCGGCTGAGTGAAGTCATTCCCTCTCACACCATCGCCCTCAGAGGGGACTCGCTGTGCTCCGCCGACACCTGTGCCCTCTCCTCAACGGACGAAGGGGCGCGGGGTAACTGATTAACGTGCAAGCGGCAGAGTTTGTTGGTGTCTTTGGCATCGCCGATGTAGATGTAACAGGAAAAGGCAAAAATGTTCAGGATCATGTGCTGAAATCCACTGTGCCAAACCTCCACCTCCGCACCCCTCCACCCTACAATCACACAGATGGAGAGCAGAATACGGCGGAAGAAGTAGAAACCGACTGAATGGATAACAGACTGGAAAAAAAAAAAAATGATGTGTTTGCAAATGAACTATACACAATTTGAATTGTGAAAATTCAGCCACATGACTTCTACTTCAAAGGAGCCGCTTTCCGCTTATAGAGCCACCAGACCTCAGCTACACTGGGGAGAACTTTCTGAAAACAACAACAATTTCGACATTCTGTGTACCTGAATGCCCCGCACAGAGCGTCTCACTGCTTGGCACTGTCTTCAGGTGAAGAAAATCCGAAGGTCAGCTTTTATGCAGTTAGTGATTCACAAAAAAAGTCTGCGTTTTGTATTTAAGACTCGAAAAAAAAGTAGCTGCTAGCTTCCAGCTACCAATGGCATCTCATACAATAATTGCCTGGGGCCAGGGGACCGTCTGAAGCTATTTCTGTAGCACGGCGAATATGTGGATTCTCTGAGACACCACCACCCCCCCGACGCACACACACACACACACACACACACACATACAAACACACACACACACAAATATACAAAAATATACATGTTCTCTGTGGCCATCTGATTACACCAGACAGTCCCACCAGATGTTTGCAAGGGTGAAAAAAAAAAAGTCAATTAAATTCAGCTGAATGGATCACTGACCCTCTTCATTGATTACCAAGAGTTTGAGGCACAAAAAGCGAAGCCTCTCTCTCTTTCTCTCTCTTGGGTTGCCGCCGAGAAAACGGCAACATGATTACTGGAGAAACTTCTCTACTTCTGGAGAATGTGTTGCTGGGAAGCACTGTGCACGGTGCTTTAAAGCTTCTGTCACCCAGAGTGTAACATATCCCTCCATAGCCCTTTTTTTTCTCTTCAACATGAAAATTAATACTTTCTATTTAGATCTAGGTAATACAGCAGTCATTTCCCTCGCATCACTTGGATTCAATTACTTCATTTACTTTGGAGGCATACATTTATTTGAAAAAACAGTTCACGGTATTGTAACTGCAAACCCCTCTTGAAACTTATGTATAACAAACTGAGCCAAACGTAGACGGCCATGCAGACGTCACACTGAACAAACTACAACTCTGCACTTTCAACGCATTATTTTACTCTTCACTGCATACAGACGCAGGTGTCTTCATGCATAAGCCCTCAAGTTAATTAGAGAACACATTTCGACAGCTTTTGAGGTTTATAATGACTAACTAAGTCAACTAATCGACAAGTGCATGCACGTGCAAGGTGAATAAACCCTGACGGACTAAACTGGAAACATCATAATTAATGTCCACATGACTGACAACAAGGCAAAGCGGATGAAGTGGAATGGATGTAGCTGCAGAAGTTATAATAATCAACCACATTGGTTAGGAGTGCATAAGCCAAAATAAAAGAAATCCAATATGATACTATCTCAAATCAAATAAGGCGACATGTGCCGCCCAAGGCAATCGCATATCTAGTGCACCCCAAAGTCAAGAGAGCAAATAGATGGTGGATGAGATACGGTACCAAACAGAAAGTAAAGGAACATACGACGAACCGAGACGGAGAACACAGACAGACAGGCTGAAAACGAAAAGTTCCCCCGAAGCCGAGAGCCTACAACACAAACGCATATCACGGGGTGTTCGACAGCGGCGGCATGCATGCAGAGCTGTGCAGCGCGCACCTTGCAGGAGGGGGGTCCCGACTCTCACACGGCAGCAGCGGCTGAATGGCGGAGACGCGTCGTGTCACCAGTTGATCCCGTTGTTTTCAGCACCGAGGACAGCTCCGCTCCACCGGCCCCACCGCCCCCACCCCCAACCCCCCCCCAACCACCCCCAACACCCCCCCCCCACCCCACCCCACCCCGGGAGCCTCTGCGCAAGCCGCGGGTTCGGCGGAGAAAGGCGGAGCGCAGGCGCCCGTCCGTCCAAGTTGGGCACCTCGGTACCGGGAGCGACGACCGGATGGAGCGAGCGGCTGTGGCGCGGGCGGCCGACTGGTGGCGCGCGGACGGTGCCTTCCGCTCCCTTCCGCTGCGCAGCCAATCAGAGCGAGACTCGCGCTTCACTTTTCACATCTCGCGTCTCGCCAAACAGAGAAAGTCCCGGAGGAGCGGAGCCTGGCCGCCTCCTGGCAACCAGCAACCGGCGGCCAACCCTGCACCGACACGAAAAACAAAACTGAATGTAAAGCTGCTGCTGCTGCTGCTGCTGCTGCTGCTGCTGGATCTGGAGCGCGTCGTTCGGCGCGGTGCGTCCCCGGCGTGCAAGGCGATGCGAGCGGCGATAAGAAGCGCCACAGGGCGGACTCAGTGTCAGACTACCAGGCGGGGCGTGTAAGAGCCGAAGGACTGGCAAAAAAAAAAAAAAGATCTAAGTTAATTTAAGAGAGAGGGAGAGAGAGAGAGAGAGAGAGAGAGAGAGAGCAGTGGTCATGGAGGGCGCGGAGGATCTTGGTGGCGCCCAGTGCTCCTCTTTCTCCTTATATTCCCAGGTTGCTGCAGACAGCCCGGGCTGCTGCTGCTGCTGCTGCTGCTGCTACTGCTGCTGCAAAGCAAAGCAAAGCAAAGCAAAGCACATGCAAGTAAAGCCGCTCTGCGTGGAATGTCTGCAGGGTGCTGAGGAGGGTGCAATGAAATACCTAGAATAACATAGATATTGTCTACATAATAAAATATCTGGTCGTCTTATAACAATACAATATACTATGTTGACTATTCTATACTACTATTCTATTCTACTGTTGTACTGTTCTAATCTGTATGGCCGTTACGACATTGATTGTTTTACTTCTCTGTAACTTTAAATCATGGCTATCAAACCTGAACCACATCATATGGTGGCCCATTGGGTTTGGAAAGGCGTGAGGATGGTCTAATAGAATTGGCTCTGGTGTGACTGTACCGTTACTGTGACTTCACTTTTACTGTTGCCAAGAATACCCATGGTTTGTGAAGGCAAATTTTGGGAGGCTGCCAAAGGCACCCCCTCCCCCCACCCCCCACCCGGTAACAGGTTTGTTGCCTGTCTGTGCAGATGCAAGACAGACGCAAACATCTCAAAGCAGCAATTAGTGTCCAGTTTTCACCACATTCCGTGTATTAAAGTTGGACTGATTTAAAACCCGGGGATTTCTGCCTCGTGCTTTTCTCAGAGGGAGGGCTACAAAGCTGGAGAAAATAAAGCTTTAATAAAAAGGGAAAAAGCCCGCTGGGATGCAAATCAAAAGCCAGCGGATGTGCATAATTGATCTATTTCCCAAGTCCCAGCAAAAGGGGCTTCTTATTATATTTTATTATTTTTATACCTTAATATTAACACCCGAAACAGACAAAATACTGTTTACTCGGAACTTATGAGGCAGAATATTATATTTTTTTCACTTTTGTTTTCAGAGTGGCAGCCATGCTTGACTGTAATTCTCTATCCTGAACCTTTGGGAAGGTGTATATCTGTGCTGTTTAAAAGAGGAAAACTAAATTCACACAACTCCATTCTGAATCAACTAGGCCTGTTTGTCTGTGATGATCTGCTACCTTTGAGCTGTTTCACTAGACAATAACTATTATGATTTACAGCAAGGACGTTGGCAACAATCAGGAGGAATATATTGCATCAAAACGCAGTTTATCTCTACGTTGATAGAAATAATGTTTGCCCAACATTCAAGGTTGACAAATTAGTGACATACATTTGTCATGTCTAGCCTCCTGTTTGTCGTAATTACGATGGATCCGAGCTGCTCAGAGAAAAATTGCATTTTTGAGGAGGTTATGGTGGGCGGAAAAGTGATTCTTAAATTGCTTCATAATTATCAACAGTAGGTTGGTTTTCATTATTTTCTAAGTCACTATTTTACATTTACACTTCTACTGGAGTTTGGCTGTTGACCACTGGTTGTGCCCTTACGTTACCTTTAGATCTATTTAAAAAAAATGTTTTCACATATAGGGCAGTTCCATTCACAACGCATACATCAGTGGAGGTATAACATACATTTGAGGAGAAATACAAAGCTTCATACTGTATTTCAACTCAACATAATTTTTAAGCTGTCATCACCATAAATCACGTTCAAATGTTATTTCCCAGTAATTGTATGGAGACTTCTCTGTCTAATTAATGTTTTATCTCTCTGTTGTGACACAGTTGTCTAATTATCAGTCATTGCAGTCTGGTGACAAAGCGGCGGATCTGGTCTCGGGATGGGGCCCGGTGGAAGCCTTCCCCACTTCTTCAAGCAGGGCTGGGAGAAGCTCGGCCTGTCTTGAGCACACCACCCTCTGCTGGTGTCAGTCAGAAAAGGCAGATTCTCCCAGCTTCCTCTGGCTGCAGGGACTCTGGGTGCAAAGCCAACAACACTAATTCAGACCCACAGGAAGAATCTGCATTGTGCTTTCCATTGACCCCCAGGCGTGGCTTATTGTAGAGTCCCTTTTATTCACACGGCTGTTCTGTCTAAGTGGGGCAAAGCATCGGCCAAGAACGGAACATGAACGAGGCGCCAGTGGCGCTGCAGCTGCAGCTCTGAAGGGGACTGTGCTGACTGGTATCAGCACATCGGCTGGACTGACTTGTAAAAATGCTGAAAAGTGAAATGCTGATTGATTTTTCCACTTAAGTCCCACCCCAAACCAAATCCTTAAAGGCCTCTGACGTGAGAATCACCGAATCATTTTTTTGTTTTACAAATTCATGAGTTTCTTTTAAGAATTATTTTCCTTCAAAAATAATATACTTTCTTAGTATGGTGTTAACGACTGTTTCCCATCGTTGTATCACAAAACTAACAAAAACATGGAAAAAAAACAACAAACTCTTGGATAATCTGTGTCATCTCAGTGTATCACTGCATTTAAAATTCCTAAATTCAGTGATACACTCAGATGACACGTTGAACACGTCATGTTGAACATTCAACAAAGCCTTCAAGAAGTTGATATTCCAACAAGAGTTACAATTTTGTGCAAAAACCATAGTGTGGTGGGCGTGTGATGGGGCAGCACTGATCCAGCCACTTTTAATGAGACAAATCTATCAATACCACTGTTTGTTCCTGGGTTATATGTGCGTGTAGCTCCACAGTTGACCAAGCAGTGACCACAGAACAAATATATTTGTCTTCTCAATAGCGCCTGACAGGCACGTTGGGCTAAATTTAACAATCATACAGCCTAGTTCTAAACAGAATGCCGTGTGAAGTGGGTGGATTTTGTAGAAATGTAGAATCCCACATTGTCATATTTTCTTTTAGCTCCATGTAAGTGATGAATCAATGTGGTGGGGTTAATTTGTTTGGTTGAAGCGTAACTCGAAAATTAACTGTCATATCAAATGAAAAACATATTAGCACCTTTATAAATCCATATTTCAAAGATATCTTTATACCTTAAAAAAAAAAAAAAAAAAAAAAAAATTGTTTTTCCATGTATGCCATCACTCGTTTCTGCGATGATGATTAAAACGTCATCACATGCTGGGTTTAGGGTCGCAGGGTTACTCGCGTGCCACAACTTCCCGAAATTAATCTTCAATACTAAATGCGGCATTAGTCATGTGAAATTGCCCAGGAATACATACATAAAACCCAATATTTTCTATGGGAGGACACCCAAGCCTCTTCCTGGCACATCACTGCCGCTGCTGAAATGAAAACCAAGCGCTTATACAAAAGGGTTGAGACGGACATGACACCCAAAGGCCACCTCCTGCCAATCTCACTTCCTGCTTCCTCCGCCAATGCTTCTCCAAACACCGCTCCGCCGAGACTTCACAGATTGCAAGACACGAGCGTGAGATGTGAAGGGCGAGGCGCCACGGGCCTCCCGATTGCCCGCCCGCACTCTAAAAGCGCGGGGCGGAGCGGGTCGCCTCGGCCGCGCGCGGGGACAAACACCGGCGGACACTCTCCTCGGCCCCCGGTCGACGGATTCCGACGGCGAACCCACGGGGGCCCCCGGGAGGGCGACGTGTCCCCGCGGCGCTGGAAACCGGAAGACCGATTCGTCACACGCGCAGCACGGCGGCGAGCGCGGTGGCCCCCCAGCGAGTAGAGTTTAAACACGGCTGGAGGCCTCCCTCCGTGGACTCTGCGCGTTTGCCTCCTCCCGCGCAGGAAGACGTGCGCGCCACCGAGAGAGGAGTAGGCTCCTGCCGTCGTCCTTGACGGAAGCGGCGGCTCCGGCACCGGAGCCGGTCCCCAGGAGCCCAACTATGGTGCCCGCGGCTCCTAATAGTCAGGATGGGTTGAATCCAGAGGACAAACTCTGGGCGTGTGTAAAAATGTCCTGAGACGATAAAGTGAAGCGTCCACTGAGCCTCGGGAACCCCACCAAGGTTTGTGTTGTACATGCAGTACAGCAGCATGCTGTATGTACTTACAGCAGAGTGACATCCATGCTGTTTGTGTTTCTTCAAGCCCGCTGTGGCCTCTCAGCCCTGGGAAAACTTTTACAAAAACGTTTTTTTTTGTTGCCTACTTGTCGACTGACTATTTCGCCTGGTTCTCTCGGTTCCTTCTATTTCTCGCTATTTCCCTTCATTTTCTCTCATCATTTATTCACCATTGAGCGTGCAGTCGAGTTTGTGATAAATTAGACATTTGACTGAAAGAGTGGGAAAGCATCTCATTCCTCGTTCCCCTTACAGAGATTCCCACACGTTTTTTTATTTTTTTGGTTTTTTTTTGACTTGGGATAAAGCGATCACTCGCAATCAAAATTCTGGTGCATCTGCCTTAAATTGAGCGTATCATTGAACCCGGGGAAAAAAAAAATAAAAAAATGTCACCGGATTAAATGCATGTAAATGAACACGCAGTCTGTCGGCAAACCTGATCCTGATGGATAGCGGGATCTGGAAACCTTGACGCAATCTCATGACCCAATGACAGATTATCCCTTTATGGGCACATTCATCAATATCCTCCTCTCTCTGCTCATCACTCATTCCGCCGTGGCATCTGTTGTCACTCATAATCAATACCGCCGGGCCGGGGCTCGCTCAACGCCGCCAGTTGTTGCACATCACACGGCAGCGAGAGCATATTGTCGCTGTCACAGAAAATGCGTTGATTGAGTTTCGCGGCGCTGGGGCCTTTGGAAGTTGTTAAGAGATCCCCACGGAATAATTACAGAGAAAAGGGAGGTCCTCCGTGAGAAAGTGAGCGCTCTTCTATTCTCCCCTTAGTGATGTATTTGTTTTATTCACCGCCCCCCCCCCCGCAGGTACATTTTTCGTCCTACTAAGAAATTCATTTTCTCTCTCTGCGCACGTAATAGAACCATAAAATAGAATCAACGCCATCGAGTCTATCAGTGACAATATTGTTTTTTTGCTGTGGAACTTTCCTCCATGAAAAACCGTCTCTCATAACGTGGCGTTCTATTTTTAGCCTCTGGACCTCATATTCAAATCTTTATCACCTCCAATTTATTCATGCGTTGTGCAAACCGAATCCCGAGAACTCTTTTAGTTTCCCATCGGCTTCGTGAATCCATAGGCACATTCTGAAACTATGGATTTTCTGCAATTAATGATTTGTAACAAATTCTGACGGCAACTGCCCCCCGGGGTCCAATATTGCCTTATATAATCTTCCTCAAAGTTATTACAGACTCAGCAGTGGCAACGCTCTACACTGCTGTAAATTGTGTTTTTGGCTCAGCTCCCTGATTGATTATGATAAATGGGCACGAGCACCGGTTTAATGAATTACACTGGCCAGAATAAATCCTGGAGCTTCCATCCGTGCGTGAGGTGTATTCCTTTAAATATATTGAGCGGCGTCACGGCACACTGTTGCTTGCATGTTCAGCGTGACTACGGGTCTGGGGGGTCGGAGGGTGGATTTGATTTTTGGCATTTCATTCACCTGGAAGATGCAAAAAAGAAAAAAAAGCGGGAAGAGCTTCGGCCTGGAACCTTCTGCAACAGGAAACTGAGCGAGGAGTTATTGGTTTCCCCAACGCGCCTAAGAACCGTGGAGGATTGGGAGATCTACAAACTCCGCCCCAGTGGTTCCTGCACCGCTGGCCTGAAAAGCACAGACTGGCTTTTTCTCGGGAGCGGGAATTATCCAAGTGGAATCCATTTTGGAACTACGAGGAAAAATGGCTTAATTCCTATGAGTACGGGACCTCCATGGTTGCAAGTTCAGTTCCCGTACCTCCGGAGAAGCTCATGGTTCTTGTTGATGTGTAGTTTGCTATGCGGAGAAAAAGAGAGGGTTCCGTGGAAGAACCGTCTATGGCTCCACAAGGAGGCCTCCAGACCCACGTTCTGAAGAGAACCATTGAGTGGAACTGTTATTTAATAAATGTACACCATCAACCACAATTACGGATGAAAGAACCATTTTACTTGGTGGCTGGTTCTTCATATAACCACACAGCCTGTTACACAAGCAGTCATTGTTTTTCCTTGTTTATGGTGTGTAGGATATTGTATCCTCCATACTTTATTAATTTTCATTCATTCATTTCATTCATTCATTTTTCATCTTTGACATGAGAAATGAACCGTCATAATTCAGGGTTATCCATGTCAACACAGAAATGCAGTTCCATGTAAATGAAGGTCAAACAGCTGGTTTACTGCTAAACAAAAACAATAATCCCAGTGCACATGTCTGCAGGAGAGAGATGTGACTGATAAAACAAGATATCAGCCTGGGTTTCCATCAGTACGTTCTCCTTGAAATCAGAGATATTTATTTATACAGATTTCTATTTTTAAATGCTGCAAATAGAGCCAACAACATCAACCCACTTCAAAGCCTGCCTTGGATCACTTCTTGTGGCAATAAAAAATAAAAAATAAAAAATAACTAGCAAGAAAAACCTTCTCTCGTCCACTTGTCCTGCTCTTCTCTGATGAAGATGAACCGGCGGGTGCGGCTCCTCATTCGAGCTTTAGATTATGCCGAAGCCGGGCTGTGATCATTAGGCGGCCGCCGTGCAGCGTGGCGCCGGCGGTTCCCCTGGCTGAAGGCTGCCGAGCCCCGGGCTGCAGAGGAACCGCTCCAGGCCAAATCTAAAGACACAAGAGGAGCCGTGTCCACCTGAGTGAGGACAATTATCTGGGACGGCGGTGGACGGCACTTCGTTGCCATTGTGGGCCAAGAGCACGCTGGTTTACACTCCAATTAAATAGGTGTTTCTGGCCGCAGATGCAAAAAAAAAAAATATATATATATATATATTTATATATATATATATATATATTTATATATATATAAAAATACAAAAAATACAAATTTAATTAATGAAAAAAATAAAATTGTGCAAATTAGTTCAGTAAAATGTGGTAAAGCCTAAATTACTGTATCTTGGGCGGCGGTAGCACATCAATTCACACCACTTGCAGCAGTGAGAGTGAGGCCTTGGAAGCACTCAGATGAACATTTGAATGTGCAACAGTTACACCAACATGAACATGTTTGGATACACGGTTCTTGTAAAACGGGAGTATTAAATTTGGGAAATGATCCTCCGGGTCCGTTCTCCGATCTTGATGGACCCCCCTGATCCGCTTCCGATATCAGCTGGCCTCACAGGTCGGCGTTCCGAAGCGGTCTTTAACTCTTAATTGCGTAACGTGAAGAGCGGAGGAGCCAGTTAATGAACTATTTGAAAGCAGCGACGGACGATGTGTTTTCCGTGCTGTTGTTGCTCACCGTCTCGCCCTTTTGAGCTTGAGACATTTCGCCGCGGCCCCTTTTGTCAGAGCGGAATGAACGGCCTGGGTGTCAGTGAACACCGGCATCCGTTTCGGCGCAATCGGACGGCAAGCAGGAAATGGGATTCCACCACGTCGCTCGGTGAGGACCGGCGCTTCTGTCACGGCTCGGGACGATCCATCTCTACCGGAGTGATTTCAAGAGATGAGCTGTGACTTTTCCCGTCTAGCAGTTCTATATTTGACTGCTATATCCGCAAGCTCCTTCTTTATCAAACGTCGCCTGAAGTCAGAGATGACAAACTAAATGATTTAAGGGTATTTTGCGGTTTCAGGTGTGTTTTTTTAGGTGTTAAAATATAATAAATGCATTCTAATATATATGTATATGTATGTATATGTATATGTGTATAAGGCTCATTTGTATTGAAGAATGTGAGGTCACTTATCTAGGTTTAGTTTTAATTAGGAAGCCTGCCCCACCCCCCCCCCCCCCACACACACACACACCAATGTATTTTACATGCATTTATAAGACGGAATTCAATGGTTAAACTCTTTGCAGCATTGTGACAGATTTAGAAATGCATTTTTGTCTGAGACCTAAGTTGAAAATTCCTTTTCAGTGCCTTGACTACCTTTTTCTTCCCAGTTCAGGGTGTACAGAACGAGAAGCTGGACAAGTGAAGAACGATCTCTTCACTCTACAGGTGGATCGCTGCAATTCGCTGCCTCCATCTCCCCTGCAGATAGTGATTGATAAAGCCGCTCCAAATGCACATGCATTTCCGCATTGGATGGAGATTATGTGTGTGTGTGTGTGTGTGTGTGTGTGTGTGTGTGTGTGTGTGTGTGTGTGTGTGTGTGTGTGTGTGTGTGTGTGTGTGTGTGTGTGTGTGTGTGTGCGTGCGCGTGTTTGCGTTTGTGTGTGTGTGTGTGTTTTTTTTTTTTGTTTATCTGCATGGGCGCTCTGCTAGCGCACCATTGTGTTATTGCCTAAAAGCGAACTTCAGCAGATTACAACTCAAATCCCTTTTAATCCTCTCCAGAACATCAAACATCACAATGTAGAATTCACACGACTCGTGTTTCCGCAGTTTTTGTAACGGGAGGCGGAGAAAAATTGTCCTACTGTGTCATCAACATTAGAGTAATCATGTTTACCTGCATAGTATTAATTGCAATCACATGCTCAGGAGCACGTCCTTCCTACTTCACATTGTTGAATTGTATTTCCGCTTTACCTTACCCAAGGCATTTTCCATTCATCACTTCCATTACAGAAAAGGGAGAACTCACAAGCAATTCCCCAGAGGCGTCGGAAATACGGTGCATCAGAAAAAGAATGCAGAGCCTAACAAAATACCTCTACATAACCTGTAGGATCTGACTGTAGATTGCGTCTGCGTCACTCTATTTGAAGGCTAAGCTGTGCCATTAAATACCGGACGTGCATCTTTTCTTAAAGTGGTAATCCGCAAGAATATTTTGTTCGGAAAAAATCCCATATTTGATACAATTTTCAGATGGCACTTTTTAACAAACAGCCATGTAGTGTATTTGCATGCGTTATGCATGTGCATCCTGTGAATACTGTTTCCGTCATTGGTGGCAGGGTCCGCCACCGTCCAGTAAGAATGCAAAGATTGGGCACGCGGAACGAAGTGAAACGCACCCGTCGTGAATTTTCACCACTAACGTGCAGGGGGAATGACTGCGGGGTGTGACAGAGTACCTCTAGATTACCTGCAAGATCATATGTTTTGTGTGTGTGTGTGTGTGTGTGTGTGTGTGTGTGTGTGTGTGTGTGTGTGTGTGTGTGTGTGTGTGTGTGTGTGTCTGTCACTATTTCAAAGCTACAAAAAACAGCTTGGGAGTGTACCTTTTCTCTCATGCACGTAGTGTCACAAAGGGACTCTGCGCATAGTGAAGAACATGGAAAGTACTGGAAACACTATACACTCATGGCCCTTCCTTGTTATTATTATTGTGTAATTGTTATTAGGTTAAACAAAAAAGTTCCTAGTCGACTCCGAGGTGAAGACGGAGACCTAACTCCAGTCAACTCTCCGCAGGCACAGAAGCTTGAAGAATCCGGAGCTGCGGGAGAGGGAGCAAAAAAATAAAAAATAAAATAAAATGTTGCCGAGCAATCCCACTGGGGTTTAGCTCCAAATTAAAACGTTAGAGCATAAATATGGAAGGCATTTCAAAGGCAGAGCGGGGGCCCACCCTAAGTGCCAGCGGAGCGGCCTCCCTCTCCGGCGGGCCGCCGTGAGTGGGAGGCTGCCGTGGAGCCGGCCGGGCGAGGGGTGGGGGAAGGAGGCTTTCTCGCCGCACTGCAGCAGCGCTGCGCGGCGTCGCCTCATCTCACATTCCCTCTGATCGCCGGGAAGCCAATCCGCAACGAGCGGTGCGGTGGGATTCAAGAGAAAGGAGAGAGGAGGGGGAAGGAAAAAAAAAAAAAAAAAAAAAGGTGCAATCTCTGGTTAACGGCCTTGTGTCAGGTCTAAAGTTGTGTGATTTAAACTCAACTTTTTGAAAAGGGAGGGTTATTGTTCTCCGTGTTTTTACAAAACGGATGCACATATGGGTTGCACGAAATGGAACTCCTTATGGAGATTTGGAAACAGCGGGTGACTTGTCCGGGGTTAATAAGTGACCTAATTACGCTGCGTTCCATTGAAGTCGGCGCTCGGGAAAAACTCGACCTCACGCTTTGAAAAACCCACTTAAATGGAACAGCTGTTTAAGTGGGAATTAGGCGTCTGAATTCTGGGGGGAGATTGCTCGGGGGCCCGACGGTCCCGAGATGAGAGGTCCGACGTCACGGCAATTTGGGCGGCGCGGATCGTTATCCGAAAAAAAACACGTCCGGCGTTGATCTAAACCACTCGGCCGTTTCGGCTCCCGCGCGGAGGCGTGCGGAATGCGCGAGCCGGCAAACAAGCCCACATTAACTGTGTCCTCGTGTTTCCCGGGAACGGAGGCAGCGGGACCCCGTTTAGCGATCTAGCGGCTTGGAAATGGAACGCGGTGTTAAAAGCCGGTGTTAAAAAATCTCAAAGAAACAGATGATCCCGGAAATGTAACAGAATTAACGGCGTGTGTACGCACCGCATTCTAAGACGGTGGCCCCGCCTCGGGTCACGAACGTCGGAGCCGCAGCGCTGGCCCCCCCGCGAAGCGCCACCTGCCGAGCTGGTCCAAACGCGCTCGATGAACCTGAAACTCGCTCTCGAGGGCGACGCGGCGGTGATGTCGTGGTGATACAACGCATCAGCGCGCCCCTTCACCGCGGCCGCCGAGCCGCGCTGCAGGGGTTGTTGTTTTTTTCTTTTAAATCTTATTTTTTTCTATTTTTTGTCCTTGGTTTTTGTTCTTTTCCTTTCCGAGGGGTCGTCAGACAGGCAACAGCCGGCAGCTTTGTCAGCTCATTAGGGCAGCGGCGGTGGTGGCGGTGGCAGGGCTGGCATCTCAAAGCCGTGCGGGGCGGGGGGGGGTTCTAACAGGCCGCGGAACCCCGGATGAGTAAATAAACACTCACCCCGGGCTTCCGCGTCCTTCAAAATCTGATTTCAAATGAGCCCCCGACCCCCCGGGGATGCGTCGCCGTCACCGGGAACCCGCCTGCCGCCCTTCGCCGCACCTCCGGGCGGCCTCGCCCTCCGCTTGTCACCTCCCCCTCGTGACAGCACCTTCGTGCCTTGCTCGCTGGCGTCTCCCCCCCCGAGCTCCAGCCTTCCCCGCAAAGTCCCCCACGATTCTCAGACAAACCCTCACGGTCCCGACTACTTTAAAAAAAAAAGCCGCATAGCAACCTCAACGCTCGAGTACTGTTACTGAAGCCATCTTCAACTTCATCTTCATCTTCGAGCACTGTTAAATGTGACCCAGTTAAACCCATGTTTTGGCCCTTCCCCTTTGAAAACACAGCGGCGCGTCCTGCCAAACCTTAGGATCCATAATGGTTCAGGCTGAGCAGATACTGCCTGTGATGATGCATCTTGGAGGATTTTCCCAACGATTTCCTCATTTCCGCCGTGTAGACGATGTTGACGATGACGACGCTCTCCGTGTCTACGCCTTCATCTGTTTTTTTTTCCGCCTGTTTATCCACGGTAAAGCAACGATTTCACCGAGACCAAACATGTTAAACATCGTGGGAGAAGAGGGCTCTTTCCAACAAGTGATTGATGTTCTCCACAGGTTGGTCGTAGGAACACGAGGGCAAATGATTTGATCTTAACTGTGGAAACTCATAGCGGGGGTGGGGGGTGGGGGGGGCTGCGTTGCCCGTTTCAGAATATAAAAAAGGGCAGATCTCATCAGCGTTTACGGACGAGAAAGGAGGTATTATTATCTGTGGAGTGAATGAGGAGTAAATTGGAATTAAGTATATGGAAACTGCTGCGAGGGCTCACCGGGCCATTTAACACCACTTAGCGGGTCGTGCTCTCCACTTTCATGCTCTGCTATGGCTGATGGAGTTAATTACCTGATCAAATTGCCCGGCCATGGAAATGAGTGGAGTCATGCACTTAACTCCATAGATGACAATAGATCCTTACATTCTTATGCTTTTAATGATTAACAATTGACTTTATTTAGAACAGGTTCCACTGATAAAGCACGCAAGCCCTGCCAATCGTCATATATATATATATACACATACATATACATATATACATACATATATATACATATATACATACATACATATACATATATACATACATATACATACATATATACATACATATATACATATATATATATATATATATATATATATATATATATATATATATATATATATATATATATATATATATATACACACACATATATATATACACCCACACATACAGTATATAGATACACACACACCTATATGTTTATGTATATGTATATATATATATATACACACACACACACACAGTACACACACACAGTACACACACACACACACAGTACACACACACACACACACACACACACACACACACACACACACACACACACACACACACACACACACACACACACACACACTTTTGCCTGCTGATAAGAGCTTTAATCTCTTGCACTGGCGGTCCACTTGCCCCCTCTAGTTCCCCTCCCCAGGGGCAGGGAGGCAGCAGATCCCAGACAATCATCCATCATTATGTCCTCGGGGTGTGGCCAGCGAGGGAGAGCCACGGGCAGCATTCCGGCCTGTGAGCCTCCCAAAGAAACCAACAGATGTGCTTTTCTGTAAACTCCCAGCTTCTAGCTGACTGGCTTTTATTCCATGACTTTTCATTTCACCCTCCGCTCGTTTCCTCAAGCAGTGTTATTCAACCACCGCATGCAAGTGTGGCTCCTTCTGCAAGATTTCCTTTTAAACTGTCCGCAGCAGTGAAAGTTCTGTTGTAATAGCATAACCAAAAACAGAAACATGTAATAATGTTCAATTATATCATTCCCAGTTCACTGTAAGAATGATGATGTACAGCTGAGCATTGTGGAGGTTCAAGTAAATACAAAGTGATTGATGAATAATATGGTAATATTTGGTGGAATATTGGTGAGTAATATGTGTAAACTACGGCCTTATGAGGCTCATCAGCCCAAGAGCAGGCAATTTTAATTAAAGAAATCTAGATTTATTTCTTCATATTTTTTTCTGCATTTTCTAAATATAACTATTGAATTAAAGGATTAAAGGGGACCCATTATGCAAAACTCACTTTTTCAGTGCTTGTGCTCATACATTTGGGTCTCTGATGGAACTACTGATACACAAGAGTGGTGACATAAGACAACCCAGTCGTTGTTCGTGAGGTTTCTAATTCAGAAGGCATGTCTAAGAGCTGATCATGGGAAGTGCTCCGTTGGCTTTCAGATCAGCACAAATCTTATAAAAGAAAGAGGAATTAATAGCAACGGTCTGTGAAAAAACTGCAGATGAGGGAAGTATAGTAGGTACTGCATGTCGGTCGTAAGTATTTGCTGTGTGTTTCTTTCTCGCCTCAAATTTGTCAGTGAGATCAAATAAGGTGTTATCAGTGAACGTTTGCAGAGGAACACAACGGAATCCGGAGTAAAGCTCAAACCCCATTGGCTCACAGAACTAGGGTCCTGGCTGCTCATTTACATTTAAAGCTGCACGCAGTGAAAGAGCCCGTTTTGGAACACTTAGGTTTTGAGGCACGTAACAATGGCTACTAATGCATAATCTGCGTGGCATTTTCAGCCAGAAAAACCTTCAAAAACAATGTTTTGAGGACCTCAGAGACCATGTACTAACTTGTTGAAAAGGAGCATAATAGGTCCCCTTTAATACGAAATGCATGTTTCTACAATACACAGTCACCGGATATCTCCTGTATAGGTCTCTATAGTATATAGGAGATGAGGAAAATATGCAACGGGTTTGTTGGATCTACTGTTTACTTGCTGGACAATTTGCCTCTGCGACTTGTGACTCTGACCTAAATGGCTTTTTCCTTTCCTTCCATTTTTCATGTTAGGAAAAGTCAGATTTTTGATGTTGTTTGATAAAACGCAGCGCGCTGTATCTAAATCTGCATTGCAGGATCCGTTTTTGTGTCCAAGACAAAACACCCACACAAGGGTGGTTCTCGCCAATATGGCGGTTCAGCTAAAGCGACCTTTTATTTTTATTTTTACTCCGTATTAAAAAGGTTTCCCCGCCGATGCGGTCGCCCCCCCCCGGGGCAGCCGACCCCCGGTGTGCTGCCGGCGGCGGCTGAACATGAAAAGTCAATTACATACAGAACATACATGGACGGCCTGAGAGGGAAGAACCCGGTCGACTCCTGAACAAAAGACACAACTCCGCCGGGCTTCCGGAGCGACGGGGGCGGGGATCTCCGGGGCTCGCCTGTGGTGGATGAAAGACGAAACGCTGTGGGGGGTGGGCGGGTGGCGGTGGGGAACCCGGCGTTTTTCCCCCCAGCCGCCGTCCACGTCAGAACATCCCGTGACGAAGAATGAATCATTCAAGGTGCTCTGGGGGAGTGCTCAACGCTTTAAAAAAAAAGAGCACCGCGGTTATTATTGGACGAGCGTGTTTTTATTTTCAAAGCGTGGAAGTGCTTTCCGTGCAGTCGCCGCCCCTCACACTCCTTTCCGGCGTGCAGATTAATGACGGTCTTTAGGCGGCGATTCAATAGATGCGCCCTTTTTTCTTACCCCTGTCTTCCCCGGAGCCGACAGCAGCGCTGCCTGAGAGGGCTTTAATCGGAACAATGGAAAGGAAGAATCCAGGTTGTCGTGAAGAAGGCTCCGACACAGCGTGGCGCTTCGGCAGCAGAGCCCCGCGCTCAGAGGCTTTCACAAACAAAGGCAATTTTACTGTATTTCCACCCGTTGTACATTTATATGTATGTATTCAGCCTCCGGGTCTGATGGCGTTCTTAAAAGCATCTCTGCTGGACTAATTAGATCTCTTCTGGTTTATTCCACCTACTGTGGTGGCGCTGACGAAGGCCTGCCTTCTGGGAAAGACTATTTCTCACGGAGTGATCGTCGTATTTTTTTTTCCCCTGGGTGTCACAGCCGATACGACGGCGTTGCCAGTCTCGGTGAAGTATTATGCTTAATTGCCTGCAGCTTTTCCCGATGAAATGCCGTGAGGGAGGGATGGCGCCAACACAGAGCGGCCCGCCGCGGCTGACACCGACGACACACATAATGATCGTTTTGCATCCGGCTCTGTAATCATTCAATTCCGCGAATTCCGCGCTCCAATTAGCCGGATGCGGAACTCCCGGAATACAGAATCGGCGCCGCCTTCGTGAGGCCCTGAGTCGCCATGTGCGAGGCACCGAGCTTTTTTCTGTTGCGTTCAATTGGTAATTAAATACCTCTCAAATTAAAGAAAAAAAACAAACAAAAAAACCCCACACAGTTTTCACCTGTTTTCTTTGGAGAAAACAGGTGAACGCGGCGGATCACTTCACTCGACATGAGGCCCCCCGCTCCCACACTGATCGCGTGGCCCCCCCGCGGCGGGCGCGGCCCTCAACAACCGAATAGAGCGATGGCGCCAGCGGCCGGCCCTGACTGCTGCACCTGGCTATTGTTCTCAACAACTCTCGGGCAATGGATGGATACAACCTCTCCGATAATTAGTCTCCAGCCGATTCGCCTGCAGGGTCAGCAGCGAGGATCCAGGGCGTCTCGGGGGCCGTTTTGACTGGGCTTGGTGTCCCGGAGCTCGGGGGGAGTTCTGCCGTTGTGTCGCCGAGCCGCGCCGGGCCGTGACGGATGGAGGACGGTTCTCCTCCTCCTCCTCCTCCTCCTCCTCCTCCCCCCTCCCGCTGTGAGCCTTCCCACCTGACTCATTTGCGTGACCTTGACAGCGTTGTCATTGTGTCTGAGCTCGCCACCACATCCCATAACGCACTCTGTGAGAGTCAGCCAGTGACCGGCTCATTACCGGGGCTGGTGTGGGACACGGGTGACATGTTGGCACTAAGTGGACCGTGGTGGTCCCATTTAACAACAGAGAAACCGTGTCAATCCAGGGCTAGGATTGTAGGGCTCGGACTCCAGGGCTGCAGCCCTTCCAAGGTTTCTTGGGTTCTGTATGAACGTTTATATAGTTTATATGAAAACAACATAATTGTTTTCTTCCATTTAACACAATGAATCAGAAAATATATGCTCATACATTACATTACTCCAAGTTACTCCTTGCTGGAAAAATGAAGAGTCGGAAAGCAGCCTGCAATGCATGCTGGGTAACTTGGCAGGGCAGGTAATGAGAAGAAAACAATTAAAAATTATGATAAGAACTAGTAATACACTCAAGAATATACAGAAGCGGCAGGAGTAGTAGTAGTAGTAGAAGTAGTAATAGTAGTAGTAATAGTAGTAGCAGTAACAGTTGTAGGAGAGTTACTACTAATAGTAACAATAGCAGTAGTTGTAGTACTAGTAATAATAGTAGAAATAGTAGTACTAGTAACAGAGGTAGTATTTGTGGTAGTAGTACTAGTTACATAGTAGTAGTGATAGTAGTACTAGTACGAGTAGTAGTAGTAGAAATAGTAACAGTAGTAGTAGTGGTAGTAGTCGTAGTAGTATTAGTAACAGTAACAGTAGTAGTGGTAGTAGTAATACTAGTTATAGTAAAATAAGTGGTGGTACCAGTAGTACCAGTAGAAGTGGTAGTAGTAGTACTAGTAGTACTGCTAGTAACAGTAGTAGTAGTACTAGTAATAGTAACAGTAGTGGTAGTGGTAGCAGTATAGAACTAGTAATAGTAACAGTAGTAGTGGTGGGAGTAGTAGTACTAGTAGTATTAATAAAATGTTAGGGCATATGGAAATACATTGAGTCCCAGGAGATCAGTAAGTAATCTGTCTCTGAAGGCCATCAAAGTTCTTTGAGTTTTGGTGGAGTACAATTTAGAACACACACACTCCACTGATACAACACATAAGCCCTGGCAATCGTCATATATATACATTATATATTTATATACACCCACACACATATAAATACATACATATATATACATACATACATACATACATACATACTATATATATATATATATATATATATATATATATATATATATATATACATATACATACACACACATACACACATATATAGATACACACACACCTATATACAGTATGTATGTATATGTGTATGTATATATACACACACACACACACACACACACACGCACACACACCTTTTTTGTCATGATGGCATGGTACATATTAAAAGGTACATTGTAAAAAGGTACATTTCATGATGCATGGTACATTTTAAAAGTACATTTCATGATGCATGGTACATTGTAAAAAGGTACATTTCATGATGCATGGTACATTGTAAAGGTAGAGTTCATGATGCATGGTACATTTTAAAAGGTACATTTCATGATGCAGGGTACATTTTGAAGGTACATTTCATGATGGCATGGTGCCACCTAGAAAGCAGAAAGGTTTTGTCCTCAGACGCTACGACGTGTTTCTTCCCCGCGTGAGGGAAGAAAAGCTCTGAGATTGTTCCCAGACCATAAAACGCTGAGTTCCCCTGCAGACTTGCATTCTAATTAGCTTGATGTTGGCTGTCTTACTCCGGCATATGGCACATTAAGATTAAATATGCATGCGTTGGGCTGACACTCACCCCGCGCTCTTTAAAAAATGAAGACACCTGTTTGTTGTCGAGAATAAGCAAACGAGGACGAAGAAAAAATAAAAATAAAGTGACACGGAGCGCGATGGACGGCGGGGTTTTGGGTTGCTCGGCCTTTTAAGCTCCGTCACGCAGAGTCAAATATTATCTCCGTTCATTCGTCAATAATTCAGCAGCCGTGCGATAAAATACGGCGGTCTCGCGGTGGGTGGCAGCTGGAAACCATTGAAAGCGCTGTAGTGGGTCCTGCAGGGCTGAGCACTGGTGAGGACCTTTTTGCTGGGGGGGGGGGTGGAGGTGGGGGGTGGGGGGGGGGGGGGGGGGGGGTGGGGTTGAGGAAGATGAAAGTGCCGAGTAGTACTGTGAGAGGGAAAAGGGCGTCGGCTCCAGAGCAGGGTTCCCCGCTCCGAGCTGCGAGGGATTGAAAAGAACAACTGCCACCTGGTCCGACACGGACCCAGACAGGGCTCCATCTCTCCCCCCTGCGGCTTTTAGATCCAGTTGTGTCGGGGAGGCCACGCCCTGCTGCGGACGTGGGACGACGGAGGCGTGGTGTTTGCCCCGACAGAGGTAAACAACTAGTGATTACTTATTAAAGTGGTTTGGTGCGCCATGTACCATAGAAGTCTTGCTTATATGCCAAAACCACAACACTATTTCTAATTTGAGGTGTAAAGTGTAAAATTTATATACATAATATATAAATAACTTTGAAGGCCCAGGAATTATATGCATCTCAGCAAAGTAACAAATTACAAGTACTACATTACTTTACTTATGTACATTTTCTCCACTACATTATAGTACACACATACTGTGGCAGTTTCTCCTACCACACGTCACCCGAGTGGCATTTTCAGGGCCCTCCGGCACAGAAGACGGGTGCGTTGTAAACACCAGTTCACTGTAGGGAGTTGGCCAGTTGGAATTCGCCAGGAGCAGATGGAACATGTCATGACAGGGCTCCTCTCCTGAGTGTGTGTGGGGATGCTGGTTTTACCTGCTGCTTGTTAGACCGACCAACGAGCAACAGGTATGCAGCCACCCTGACCCAATCACCTAGATCCAGGTCAGGTGTGGCTGCTCAAACCACACCAACCCCACAGACACACACGCACACACACACACACACACACACACACACACACACACACCTTTTTTGTCATAATGGCATGGTGCATTTTAAAGGTACATTTCATGATGGCATTGCACATATTAAAAGGTACATTTCATGATACATGGTAAATTTTAAAAGGTACATTTCAACAATCCTATTCTTCAGAATTGAAAAACAGGCGCCACTGTCTGTTCAAGGGGTTGAGGGCAACCGCGTGCTGACCCGTTGCAGTTCATCATGGAAGGGGGTGACACGGTGTCAGAGCGGCGCTGGGATTACGGATGGCGCTTCAACCCTGCAGTAAGGTGACCAGCAACACCAGTGGGTCCACACCGGAGTATGTCAAATATAACTGGAATCCAAAGACAAGCAAGCTGAACACAAAGGAAAATGTAGGATGGAAAATTCCATGTTCAGAAAGTATAACTCCAGTTTCCATGTTTTCCCTCCAGCCACGTGGTTGACTGAATCCTGGAATGGAATTTTACTTTCCACCTCTATTGGTTTGTTGTCAAATCAGTTTTTATGATATTGTCTCTTAACAGAAATTCTTGTTATGATGGCTCTCTGAAGGTCGAATGCTATATAGTATAACTTCACGAAGTCCTCTTGAGTTTGTTTTTATTGACTTAATTTAACTGGGAAGGGAATGGTATTGTCATTGAAAGGAAAGTTGCAGAACAAGTGGACATACTGTATGTGGTAATACTGTACTGTATGCAACAGACCCAAATAACAACTCCATTTTCTCTTTAAATCTGCCGTGATGAAAATTTACATTATTTACAAATAAATTATACATTTATTTTTTATGAAGGAAAAAAAAACACTCAAATTCACAAAGGGATTGCACGTCTTTCGTGCGCGCTAAACCGCCTCAAATAACAGAGAAAGCGAGCGTCTAATTCACAAAGCACCCGCAAACAGTGACCTGCACCCCTGACTGCGCTGCAACGCAAATGGTGTCTCGGTGCTATTTGCACGTGTTTCAATGAGGTATTATTCATATATTTGCCACAAAATGGGTCCCTTTATATGCAAATGAGCCTCGTTGCAAAAAACTTCCAACGTCCAACCACACGCAGGTATAGTGAAATTATTACTGTCTGCAGAGACCGGGTGGTAACTTTGCGAGACCAAAAGTAAAAATTTTAAAAAGGCAGCGGTGTGTGATCGTCTGCAGAGACCTGGTGGTAATTGCAGCACGTTTATAAGGGGTGTCACGCCCAGATTACCAGTGATCTGTAAATAATATTTTGACATTATAATTCTTATTACTGTCACGGTATCTGAAGGTAACGATGCCTTGAACGGGCAGAAATCCGTGGTGGTTTTCAAAACACACTCTTTAAACACACTTTAAATCATTTATTGTACATATAAGGCGTTACAAACGTTGACAAAAACAGTTCCATAGTTCTTAATTAAACTCAAAATATATCGAAAAAACAACATAACGTTATAGGCATCGAACCACAGCTGGCATCGAACTTCAGTATAGGACCAAGGACAGCTCCGCAGCGGTCCGCAGGCAACTGCTGCACCTGAAAGGCGGCGGCGTTCGTAGAGTGTGACATTGTGGTAGAGTAAAATATATTAAATGAGCCGTCATCATTTCTACATTGTAATATTTCGATTCAGTGAGAACTACAATTTCTTAAGTAAAAATCTTAATATATATACACTTTATTCATAAATAAGTGAACTGTGTGGGATGAGCACATTTTATTATAGAGTCACTCATACTATATTACTTATATAACTCGTCAATTTGCTTAAAGTCACTGCACATAAACCTTAATATAACATTTTAATCTAAAAGTACGGCGTGTTTCTCTGCGGATCCACAATCTGGAGCAAAACAAGTGCAAATTGCACTCAGCAGCAAAACTTTAATGTATGCGCTGGCATATCATTAGCGCAATATCTTTTGTGACTCAGACGCTGAGAAGCTACAGATAGCAGGCGCAAATGATGCGCAATTCATCGTGCTATCAGCGGCTACAACCCATTTCTTTGTGAATTCGCCCCTCAGTATAGTTTAAAATACATTTTCAGAATAATCTGCATATGCACAACTGCTCCGCAATTTTACATTTAAAGACTGACATGGATGTTTTTAATTGATGAATTGATCAGACTAGTTGATCATTTCAAAGTCATGGAACGGAGACGGGCCTTTGTTCTGCACTCAATTCCTAAACTTTATGAACATAAATTGAGATTGAGGACGAGACTATTTGTTTTCCATCGCACCTCGTATGGCACATTCGTGCAAGACGCTCGATCCAATCGCTCTTCAGCTGTGCACAAACAATTCATCGAAAAACAGCAAAAGGAAGGACAAACAGGACGCAAGGAGAGCCCAACACGCCTCGGATGAGCCTCGGCTCAGAGAGGAAATACTCCAGGGAACAAACGCTGGGAAATGATCCCCTCCGACAACAAGCACGATGATCTTTTGACCGGGGAGAAGAAAACCTTTGTAATTCGGGGAGGAAGAGACTGGAGAAGCCAGGCCACGCATTTGAGGGAAATCTATGAACAGGGAAACATGGAAAACCTCTCCACACAGAGTGCTGCAATGTCTGGAGTAAAGCAGCCTCTTGCAGTCTGAGGACGCTGTTTACCCAGAGTTCAAGGTGATTTGTGGGTTTTAGAATTTACTTCATGAGGAATTTTCAGAACTAAAAAAAAAAAAAATCGAAGTTGAAATAAAATAATAAAAAAAAAATGTTTTCCCCCCATTTATTAGATTTTTTATTTGTTTATTTGATTTTTATTGTAAGTTCGATTTTATTCGATTTCTTGAGATTGGTGTTTTTGAGAATTACATATTTATTTTGCTGATTCATGAATCTATTCTGGTGTTCGTGTCACCAAATGAAAAGTATGTGAATAAAAAATTTGGGACTTTATTATTGCAAGTGTGCTTCTTGATATTTGTGTTTATATCCTAATACAAGTTGTGAATAAAGCTGGATGTTTGTGAAATGTGTGACTCATGCACTTTGAAAAGAAAGTTGGTGTATTTCTAAATCTATTTCGAGGAGCCAATGGACTTACACTACAAATGTTTAATTACTTTTAATTAATTTAACTGCGTTAAAGTGAATAATTAACGTATTTATTTGTTCTAAACGTGATCAACCTTTACAGATCTACTGTTCTTTCACATCTCCAGAGGATGTGAAGAGCATAATGTAGTGGTGTGTGTGTGTGTGTGTGTGTGTGTGTGTGTGTGTGTGTGTGTGTGTGTGTGTGTGTGTGTGTGTGTGTGTGTGTGTGTGTGTGTTTGTGTTTGTGTGTGTGCGCGCGCACCGATACATCTTCCTCTTTTTAATCCCGGTAGAACGTCACCTCGACCGCCTTGCTTTTATGTTGTATTTGCTGATGACAATGCTCTTGTTGTTTTTGTTTGGTTAGTGTTTTTTAATAATTCATCAGGGCTTGTTTTTAAGCCTTCTGTAAACAACTTCAAGGCTCTTAACTTTGAATTAAACAGGTTTAAACGAATAATCTAAAAAAGTGTTTTTAAATCTAGGAAGATACTGGGTTTGGATTTGCGAATAAACAAGACGCAGATCTGACATCAAGACGTTTAAGGCCTCGAAAACAGGCTAAAGAAGTGGGTGCAGGACTCAGACTATACAGTATATTGCATACAGTATAATTAGATATGATAATATCTGATAATATATGATGGTATTATATAAGGGTAAATCATATATGGATATTATACATATTATAAATGTTATTCCCTCTATCCTCTTACCTTACTAAAAAGGAAGTCATATGTTTCATTTGATATTAGGATGGTAGATGAGTATATAGTTGCAAGAAAGAGCGGGGTGACACATTTTAACTTTAAATCTCTAAGTGTCATCAATAAAAATAAATGCATTCTCACAGAATATTTTACCAATATTTAAAAGTTATTTTTGTTTACTTGGAGAAAAAAAATAGTGTATGATGTGAATACAGGTGTCCTGAATCTTTTTTGGACCATGGCATCATTTTTAGGTTTTGTACTGTAACAAAAAATAAATGATATTAAACCTATTAAATGCATATATTTAAAATATATCAATAAAATATTAATAGAACAAGAAATACCCTGTAGATATGACCCAACGCGCATATCAAGTGACCCCGCGTGGGGCCACAACCCCGATGTTGAGAAACCGATGAGATTTATCCGATATGTCTTTGTTTTATTTTTATGAATTTTAATAAGTCGTATCCACCATATTTGAGCGCAGAATAGAGGAATTGGCCCTTTGACGCTTGTAAACTGAAGCCCTGTTTTAACCCTCGTCGGGTGTGATCTCTGCAGAAAGCCTCCGTGCCCGGCGCCTAAATTACAGATGCTTAACTTCCCTGCAATATACAAACAAGCCCATCTTGATTGCTTGTAGTAATGATCATAATTTCCCACTTTACTAAACCGGTAATCGGCTTATCATCGGGTAAAACACTGTTGATTTTAGTCTCCGAAGATTTCGTACGTAGAGAAACTGTAATCATGATACAAGGAGGCAGTGTAGGTCAACTGTGAATAAAAAAAAATAAGCTGTTTTACCAGCTGTGTCCACCCGGAACCATAAAATAAATATAATGATACCATGAGCGCTCATAATACGAGTCGTTTGAAAATAAGGTAAATAAAGGAACGTCAGGACGGCACTCAGCGGAGTTTCACTTCTTTTCTTTTTTTTTTTTTACGAGACGATACCATCCCTGGTACATTACGTCCTGCCAATGGCGTGGTCCCTCTCGTGCACTTTAACCTCCCGTTATATTGTAAACTATGTCGACAAATCAGACGTGGGCTCATCGAGGTGAAGTCTGAACGCCGCGGAGTCAGAAGCAGAGTGTGTTAAACACTAAGACAATCCTATCGTATTGTTTTAAATTTCCTGAGAGATTGCCATGGAAGGTAAAATGACCGTAATGAGCATAGAGTGAAAAGAAAGTGGCTCTGAACACGGCATCTGACCATCCACTGCTAAGAAGAAAAGAACAAATACAATGGAATGATATCCAAAGACGGTGCGATTTATTCAGAAAATAATGAAATCACTCTTAGGCGGAGAGTGTCATGATATAAATCCATTATTATCTCCTGTTGTTTTCGGTGAGGAGTGCCGTGTTTTTGGACAAGAGCGCTGAATCATTGAAAAAGCTGGGGGTTTTTTTCGACAGCTGAGCCATTTCTTGGCGCTGCAGAACTGTTTTGATATCTTCCAGTCAGGATTCCAACCACACCACAGCACTGACACCGCTCTTGTTAAGGTCTTCAACGGCGTCCATCAAAACACAGACAGTGGCAGAATCTCAGTCTCACTGCATCTCAGCGCTGCTTTTGACACAGTTTACCACAACATACTACAAGACCGGCTGGAAAACTGGAAGGGAGTTTCTGGCACAGTACTAAACTGTTTTGAATCCTACTTAAAGGACAGGGACTACTTTGTGTCTATGGGCAATTACACATCTGAGCGGGCAAAAGTGACAAGCGGAGTTCCCCAAGGCTCCATTCTGGGGCCTCTTCTGTTTAACATCTACATGCTCCCACTGGCTCAGCTTATGGAAAACAAAAAAATATCTTACCAAAATAAAGCAGACGAAAAACACATTTACATAACCATATCACCAGGGGACTATGGTTCAATGCAATCACTGAGCAAGTGCATTGAGCAAATCAGCGATGGGATGCGCCAGGATTTTCTCAGATTAAACAAAGACAAAACCGAAGTCATTGTTTTTGGAGCCAAGGAGGAACGACTAAAACTCAGCGCTCAGCTTCGATCGGTAATGATCAAAAGCACAAACCAAGCCAGAAATCTTGGTCTAGTCGATGACCTGGACCCAAATTTTATCGCCACATTTAAACCATTACAGAGTCAGTCACCATCACTGCAAGAACATATCAAGGATTAGAGGACTTATGTCTTAGTAGAATTTTAAAAACTCGTCCACGCATTTATCTTCAGCAGACTCGACTACTGCAACGGTGTCTTTACAGGTCTCCCTAAAAGATGGATCACAGAGCTGCAGCTGATTCAGAACGCTGCTGCTCCAGTCCTCACTAAGACCAAGAAAGTGGCTCATATCGCTCCAGTTCTCAGATCTTTACACTGGCTTCCTGTCCGTCAAAGAACTGATTTTAAAAATAATACTGTTCGTTTATAAAGCACTGAATGGTTTCGGGCCAAAATACATTTGTGATCTTCTGCTGCGTTATGAAGCATCCAGAGCTCTCAGGTCGTCTGGGACAGCTCTGCGTTCTGTCCCCAGAGTCAAAACTAAACATGGAGGAGCAGCGTTGGGTTTTTATGCACCACATATCTGGAACAAACTCCCAGAAAACTGCAGCTCTGCTGCAACTCTCCCCTCTTTTAAATCAAGACTGAAGACTTTTCTGTTTGCCGCAGCCTTTTACGAAACCTAATTTGCTTTTGATTCATTTCTTGCACTGTAACTTTTATAACTTGATTTTACGCATCCTACGTACTCAATTTTTTTTTACTTTGATGCATTCTATGTCCTTAAATAATGTGTTTCTTTTGCACTTTGAATGCTTTTGATGTTTTATGTGAAGCACTTTGAATTGCCTTGTTGTTGAAATGTGTTATATAAAAAATAAATAAATAAAATAAAAATAAAAAAAAATGTGTTATATAAAGAATCTTGCCTTGTGTTACTGTCTATATCAGATTCAAAGCAAATGTAGAGGGAAATTAAGCATTTTAGTGTAGACTATATACAAAAAGTTTTCTCCACATTTCTGTTGATTACTCTTTTAAATCTAAAGACAGTGTCTCTTTGCAGATACTGGTTGAACTAATGGCTGCGCACTTGGCTGAAACATTTATTTTTTGTCAAAAAACGAAGACGGATTCATATAGCAAAATATCCAACACACATCTTTGCTTTTGTCAGCTATGGTTCACCACTGAGCTAGAATTTAGAGTTATTTTTCATTCAAGTCCCAAATGACTTTGATACCTGGAGTCAGACCGTCGACAGGGAGACCTCTGATGGATGACAGCCACGGGCAGAGGGAATGTTTCTTTATTTGCTCTGTCAATGAATGTTCCTATAGGCTTCACTGGAATCGAGTCCCATTGACTTCAGAGCATACTCACATTGCAGCAATATGTGTTTTACACAATGTGCAGAGTAATTTAATGGTGTATACCATCAACCATAAAGCTTTTTATTTTACACCATTCATTCATTCATTACATTACATTACATTTAGTCATTTAGCAGACGCTTTTATCCAAAGCGACTTACAATTGTTCAAACACCGACGGACGCAGCCATCAGGAGCAGTGTCTTGCTCAAGGACACTACAGCATGCTAGCAGGAGGAGCCTGGGATCGAACCAGCAACCTTTGGATCACTAGACCACCAGCTCTACCGCCTGAGCTACCACCCCCACATTCTGTGTATGTTGGGTATTTATTTGTATTATTCATGTTTTTATTTTATTATCTATGTATATATTTCATTTATTTACTTGTATGTTTGACATACAGTATACACAACAGGTTATGCTTTTTTTTTTTCCATTTGAACACACACACACACACACACACACGCACGCATGCACGCACGCACACGAACACATACGCACACGAACACATACGCACACACACACACACACACACACACACACACACACACACACACACACACACACACACACACACACACACACACACACACACACACACACAGCGTGTTTGGTAAATCATTCCATCTGAGCTGCAGAACTATAGGACTATGCAGCTTGGTTTTGTTTGGTGGTGGACCGTACCATCCACATGGACGTCTCAGCAAATCGCTCTCATCTCTCAGAGTTCGCAAAACACACACTCAGAAGCTGCTTGCAGATTGGTAATAAACGGAGCGGAGACCGTCTGAGCTCCTCAGTGTTCGTCTCTGCGAGGGGAGCCACGGTGCCGCATCGCTGCTCATCAGGACTTTAAATCTCAGTCACGTCTACAGATAAATATCATCCGTGCATGGTTTTCCTCCCGCTCGCAAATTAAGCTCCGACGGAAACTTTATTGACTCCACTATGTGTACAGTAGTGGTTGTAATTACCATCCGTTTTGTAGTGTTATTTAACAATATACTTATGTAGTTATTTAAATATAACTATGTAGGCTCCTCTCCTGTCTCTTTCCCGCTCTCATTTAACTGGCTGTTTGACTTGTAGCATGAACTACTTATTGTACTTATTGTTGAGCCAAAGAAAACAATTCCATGTCCAACATTATCTCTATCTCATTATCTCTCTCTCATCCGTTTTTATTGTTGGGGTTTTCTTTTTGGAGAAACACGCAGCTGACCATGCAGCAGAGCGGAGATCGCTCTGATGGCACGGTGCCCCGCCAAGCTTTCGCTTAAATTTTTTTTAAGAAAGGTTAAAAAATACGGGAGACTTACGGGAAAATATTGAAACGGGAGGACATCGGGAGATAAGGGCAAAATACTGGAGAATCCTGGGCAAAACGGGAGGGCTGACAGTTACGCCTCAAAAATGGCAAAAGAAACACACGGCACAAATATTTTGGCAGGGACAGGCGGTATCGATTCCTCTCCATTTCAGAAGATTTGTGCTGGTCTGTGAAGCCAACAGGGCAGTTCTCAGGCTTAGCTCATACAGCTGTAGCTTTGACATAATGCTTGTGGCTCCGCTTGACGGGGCTGACTGGGTTGTCTTATTTCACAAGTTTGTGTGTTAGTTCAACCATCAGAGACCTAAATAGATGTGCACAAGCACTGAAAAAATTTTCATCATCAATGATCCCTTTTAAGACTGAAGATTAAGTATTAGAGAGAGAGAGAGAGAGAGAGATTTTATTACTGAATTAAATTATGAAGTCAATTATAAAGTGAATTGTCATATTTATTTATTTATTTCAAAACCTATTTCAAAATGTATATTCTTGGTTTTAATAATATTTACTTAACTATTTGTATCAGGAGTCATGGTACCTTATCCAGGATGTATTATAGTGTTATAACAAACAAACAATAACAATAACAAACGATTTTGTTCAAGTACTATAATAAACAATTATCTTGCCGTTGAGTATTTCTATTTAGTATGCACATTTCTAAACAATTTACTAAACACATAATTTAAGCTTTTTGATTGAAAAAAAAACAAAACAACTATAAATATGAACCATATCAGATCTACTAATGTGCGTTAGCGCTCAATTCTGATTTATTGCTCAGATGCGATTGTTTTGCTTGACTGTTCCCATTGTGTTTTTAAAAATGTGGGGCAGAAGAACGGCAACAAAGACGTCACGCGCGGCGCGCCGTCGCACGGGCGGGTGAAACGCGGCCCCGTTCGGCCATTCCCTTCGACGTGTTCTCAAACCCACGACGCCTTAAGTTGGGCTTGGACGGAAGTGTCTCCCCGAACACGAGGACAGTGAGGTCTCACACCTCACTGTCGCTCCGCTGACCACCTCCACCGCAGCCGCCTTCCGTGTTAGTTTTCACCGAGTGACTCGCTCTCCGGTGACGTAAAGGTCGCGTGAATTTCCGATTTGACCGTTCCGACCGAGTTGCAAAAATAATCGGACCTGTATCCGATTTGGGACCACATACTGTATGAAAGTGTCCCAAATCAGAACTGAAAAGAAAAAAACACAGATCTGGGCCACTTGCGCCTGCAGTGTGAATGAACAATTTTAGGCTCAGCAATTGCTCAGTAAAACAGGGATATCTGGAGAGGACATTACTTGCGTAGCAGCTTTGACGCTAGAACTCCGGAATGGGATTTCCAACCCTCAGACGACGGGTTTCATGATCAGCACTCAATGACGTCTGAAAGAGACGTTTCTCGGTATCAAGCTGCAATTTCTCACACAAACACTCAGATGTTAGCCCCAAACTGGGAATCCACTTGAGCACCAGCCAGTGCGCGCTGTGGACTCAGTCGGCACCACATACATACATCTCAAGGCGCTACGAAGCAATTTTATAAAGTAAAGGAAAGCTTTGATTAAAGATGAAATAGCCTTATGTTAATTTGAGCTGGCAGAGACATCAGAGCGATTTAATCTCTTTAAAGCCCCGTCTCTGCATCGTGCGTCTGGGGAGGGTTGGGTGTTCCCTGCCACGCTCGTATCAGAAACACAATCACAATCCCTTCCTTTGCCAGGAACAATAAATGTCCCGGAATGAGCCGGGCGGGAGACGGCAGCTGACACTATTCCTGACGGCACGCCAACGCGGAAATTCAGCGTGTGGCCTTGAGTGTGGCCCGCGGGGGTAGCGGCGGGACCGAGGTGCACTGTGCACCCTGGTTACAGTAACATATTGCATATTAACAAAATGGTTATTCTGTGAATTCTTTTTGCCAATTTTGATATTTCATTGTTAGTTTTTAGCTTTATTTTTTTTCTATTTTGTCATAATTAATTTATTATCGATCGCCTATTGTTTTTAAGTGAGCTGCTGCAAATCGCATAACTATTTATTTACTGTATCTCCCTCTCCGTCTCCATTCTCCGCCCACACAGCGCTTGCATTGGAGTTACCGCGGTAAAACCAAAATCAACTCGCAGCGCAAAGGAGCATCGCATGAAATCGAAGGGGTAGCAAATACGCTCAGGAAAGCGACGTCAAATGCAAATCGTGACGAGTTTACACGCAAATCCTTTGTGCACATGTCGAGCTCACGTCAGACAACGAGGCGTGCTCGGCATTAGGGTGATGGGTGGTGCCGCCCGCACGAAGGACGGCGGCTCTGAAGTGGCAGCGAAAAAAAGTCTAACTAAATGACATTCCTGAGGCGACGCTGTGGCGGCGCGGGGGGCTTGACAGAGCAGCTCTTCACCGAACAACAAGGAGCGCGAGCGTGATCGCGTCAAGATGAGCTGAAGAACTGACGCGACACAACCAAAGCCCACATGTCGTTTGTCGGGATCAAAACAATGACGACTGAATGATCGGGCAGAAGTAGTTTTTGTTCAATTTAACAGGAAATACACAATACAATACACAAAGTATTAAGTATTGGATTCTTAACACACTAAGAAGAATGATAAGATAAGGTGGAACATAATATGTGGTGGAATAAATGCATGTAATATGCATTCAAATATACGTACGTATGTAAGCCACTGCAATGAGTCCAGATGTATGATGTATTATTCTTTTAACATTGAGGTTTGAATAGAGTTTAAAAATAAAAAATTAAATAAAGAAACACTTTGTCCCTTGCTGACTCAGGTGGTTCTCAGTGCTTTGTGAGCCGGGACTGAAGTATCAGGCAAACAAGCAGTTTGCACAAATATAATCAGGGGGCAGGGTCTTTTCTATCTGATGAATTCTATTTTTGGGAGCCCGGCAGTTTGGGCACATTTCCTGTTTGGTGTGAGACACCGTGCAGCGGCTCGGCGTGATCAAAGACCGGGCCACGGAAACGCTGCGCTAATGGAAGTTCTGAACAAATCACTATCCTCAATTTTCCGTTTCAAGCATCGCTGCCATTTCCAATGACTTCCCCAATCTAATTTGCTGTAAATTATTCTACTTTGTGCCGAGAGATCTCACACGCTACTCCTGGCTCTTTCCCTTGGAACGGCCAAAAATAATAAGTTCCAGCAATTACAAGTTTCTTTTTTTTTTTTTTTTTTTTTTTCTCGTGATTGTCAGCTAAAATAAAAACCACAACCACATCCTGACGGAATTCTTTGCACCCCCGGGGGGTAAATGGGACGACGCTCGCTCTCACAGTCTTCACCTTGGTGAGATGAAGGAAAGTTAAAAGAACAAGACGCATTTGGAGAGAGGGGGTTTTTTGAGAGGGGGTTTGCTTTTTTCCGTTGTTGTTGTTTATTTTATTTATTTATTTATTTACAGAGCGTTCAAAGCGTTGCCGGCCCGCGACGAGGACGGCGTCCGACTCAGACGTTTCTTTTCCCGTCTCTGTGAGAGGGGGGAAAAAAAGAGAGAGAGAGAGAGAGAGAGAGAGAGAGAGAGAGAGAAACGCTCCGGGGAGGGCGGCGCCTCCTCGTCGTCTGAAGTGATAAAATTGGCCTTCCCCAAAATGTCTCCGCCCGTCGCACTGGGTGCAAAGTATTGACCGTCAAGGCAGTGTAACGTCAAAGAGAGAGAGAGAGAGGAGTGTGTTCTAGAGACGGGTGTACGTCCTGATTTTAGTTTTTCTGCTTCGTCAAATTATTTCATTCAAGCGTGAATGAAGCTGTTTCTTGTCTTTTTACTTCCTTGTTTTTTCTTTTTTTAGACACTTTGGCGATATCGTTCTATTGACTTTCACGGCAACGAAAGACTTTATGAGAGAGAGAGAGAGAGAGAGGGAAAGGGAGAGGGACTGTGAAATAGAGACATGAGATAGGACAAAGAGAGAAAGAGAGAGAGAGAGAGAGAGAGAGAGAGAGAGAGAGAGAGAGAGGGGGAGAGACTGTCTGGAAGAGAGAGAGTCAGACACATCGACACATGACACATGAGAAAGGACAGAGAAAGGGAGAGTGTCTGAGAGACAGAGACATGAGGTAGGACAAAGAGAGAAAGAGAGAGAGAGAGAGAGAGAGAGTGAGAGACAGAAAGGGGGAGAGACAGAGAGAGACAGACAGACAGAGACATGAGATAGGACAGAGAGAGAGAGAGAGAGAGAGAGAGAGAGAGAGAGAGAGCGAGTGAGCTCGCCCTTCCTCCCAGACGCTGTCTAAGCTATCCTGCTCGGCTCTTAATGGCTCCGTGCTCGCCCGGCCGCCCCTGGTAATAGACCCAGACCTTCATTACTCCTCTCTTTATCTCTCTCTCTCTCTCTCTCTCTCTCTCTCTCTCTCCCCCGCCCCCTCTCTCTCTCCATCGCAAACTTTCCATTTCCTTTCTCTCCCTCGCTTATTATGGCAGATTACCTCAGAGGGTGTTGGGGCCTGGATGTTCTGATGATGTGACACTTTCCAAATGAGGCGGGGCACCACTCAGGCACATCACCCCTCGGAGGTGACGGGTGGCGGCAAATGAATAGAAAATATATTTTCCTTTTTTGGGGGGTGGTAAAAAAAAAAAAGAAAATAGTTTCATATGTCAGCGCGGGCTTCACAGCCTCTTAATTGGGAGCACGCGGAATGAAACCGGCGCCGGCGGATCAATGCGGCGGGATGACGTCCTTCCTGTAACCATGGGTTACCGGCGCCGTTATTCCTGGGTAACTATTTTGGCGGAAACATTAATAATCGGGGGTGTCTGCACGACGTGAGTCATCGGACGTGGTGTCAACGCTCAAGAATCACCGGGAGGAAGTGGAGACTAAAGATAGACCGGTGGAAACATCTCGCTAACAAGATCCACAGCAGATAACAGCTGATTTCCATGACAACTGAGTTCCAGCGAGAAAGATTCAATGAAGCCTCGCCCGCGAGCACAGCGCCAAGGAATGGCGCGCGCACACACACACACGCACACACACACACACACACACACACACACCAAAGCCGCGAGGGGGTGCAAAGAATGAAAGCTCAACAAAGTAAAGAAACACAAAAAAAAAGTTCCAATGTTGTTTATTGCCACTTTCTTCTCTGCCGGGCTTTGACTACTTTATCCAATCAAATAGTTGTTTAAACATGAAACTTGAAAACGTTGAATTTTTCGATGGAGAATAAAACAAAAAAACGACTGATCCATTGGTGTTATTTTGGTCGGTTAACCACGGCGACATTCGACGAGATAAAAGCAAAGAAGGCGGGTTTGGGTGAGCGGCTCTGGCACGGCGTCACAGGCGAAATCTAATCCATGCATTCTCTTTGTTAATTTGCTGTTTGTCAACTTCATAATGTGTTCTTCCATTTACAATCTGATTCCTTTGCACTTTCTCTTGATGCTTCTGATGTTTAATGTAACGCCCTTTAAAATGTGAGTACTAGTGGCTTTGTGAGCACCGTATTATTCCAGATAACTGAAAATCTCCAGACCGCTTCTCCGGGGCTGGGATAAAGTTAAAATGCTATTCAGGGAATAGGAGAAATAATTGTTCACAAAGAGTAAAAGGAGGTTTCTTTGATTCATTTCTGTCACTGCACTGTTACTTTTAAGATAAAAAATAGTTTATTCATCCCCAAAGGGAAAATTCCAGCAAAATCCTCCGCCCGCCGCTACCAAAGCCATTTTATGCATTCTATTTCTTTTTTTACTTCATGCATTCTATTTATTTTTTACTTGATGCATTCTGTGTATTCAATTTTTTTTTTTTACTTTATGCATTCTATGTATTATATACACTACTCACAAAAAGTTAGGGATATTTGGCTTTCGGGTGAAATTTATGGAAAATGTAAAAAGTTCACGCAACAGTGATATTATATCATGATAGTAGAGCATTTAAGTAGAAGCATGCAATGGTGATTTCCTCATCTCAAACAAAAGCCAACAACAGTGGTGGTTAGACCACAACAAAAAATGTCAGTGTCTCAATAACTTGTCATGTGCCCTTGAGCATCAATTACAGCTTGACAACGACATCTCATGCTGTTCACAAGTCAACTTATTGTCTGCTGAGGCCTGGCCCCCCACTCTTCTTGAAGGACGGCCCTCAGGTCATTGAGGTTCCAGGGTACAGAGTTACGAGCCTCTACACGGCGACTTAGCTGATCCCATAGGTTTTCTATGGGATTCAGGTCTGCAGAAAGTGCAGGCCACTCCATTTGAGGTGCCCCAGTCTCCAGCAGCCGTTCCCTAATGATGCGGCCTTGGGTGCGTCTCACCTCCCTTAAATGTGCCTGGAGTTGAGTGGCATCATCATCCGGTTCCGCAGGGCACTGTTCACAATGAAGCGCTCATCAGTGTGGGATGTGGCCAAAGGACGTCCTCTTCTATGCCTTTCTGTGACTCTTCCAGTCTCTGTATCTCTGTTGCAACCTGCTGATGACACTCTGTGACGCTCTAAGCTCAGTGGCCACTTCCCTCTGAGAACATCCTGTTTGAATCCTCGCAATGACGAGGTACTGTTGATCAGTTGTTAGGTGTCGTCTTTGTCTCATGATGTCAAAACGTGAACAGCATGATGAAGAGGACTGTTTAAATACCAATTGTAATTGAACCAGGAAATGTATTGGTCAATTCATGGATCAAACACCTGTTGTGAATTTTGCCGTTCAGCTCCTCGTTAGAGAACAGCAAGTTGTGCAAAAAGTACTGAAACATTGAGCAGTTGGACATGTGCATTCAAAGGTTTAGTGAAGGTCAAATTAAGTTCACCTGTAAAGATTATAGTGCATTTTAGGTTCATCCTGAAATGTCACCCGAAAGCCGAATATCCCTAACTTTTTTAACTTTATTGAATACCGTGCATGTTTTAACCAATACTATTGATACTACCAGATAAAGTAGCCGTTAAGTCAACACAGTGAACCGGATCGGCCCGCATAACAACGACTGCGGCTTGATTTCGGAGCGACACGGATGGCTGTGATAGGATCACGCCCTTTTTTTTCCCCGCAGAGGCAATAAATCCAGAAAAATACAAAATACATTATGCCAAATGAACAGTGCTGCACTCTTGACATTAGTCCCCCCCCCCAAGTCTATGCAACGGTTCTAAATTTGTCACCCAGAGCATTTTTTTGGTGCAACTCTGCTTGTTCAGCAATTCCAAATATAATACTGTCATAATTAATATCTTGAGAAAAGCAAACGTGTTCCACTTCCAATGGCAGTAAGTTGACTGAATTGATGACAATTTGTATGCGTGCCATCTTCACTGCACATGCACGACTGAAGCCATTACTTATCCTAAATTAAATCTGACTTGTCAAGTAATTTCGCATTAAATTGGTGTTGTATCTTACACTTCCTCGCAGATTATCCTCCACCGGCCATGCGGCGTGAGATAAACGTGGGATTTTTCCGAAAAACCTTTTCACACCTAAAACGGTGTAAACGTCTAAACCGGAATGAAGAGGCTCTTTCTAGAGATTGTGGTTTTGGGAAATCGAGTTGAATGGGTGGCATGAGCGTCTTTTTATTTATTCGGGTCTATTTCTACTCGGGTGCATCCAAGACAAATGATTCCAATATCAGATAGAAACACGTATTCTATCGACTGTGAGCTCGTAAAACCCTCTCCTCAGCATCTGCTCCGTTTCCACATGGCGTGTTGAAACGGCACACTCCAGAAATGGAGCAGAATGTGAGTTTATGACTTGGGCGGAGGCTAATTGGTCCATGTTTATCGACGGCGTACACTTTAACCATTTTGCAAAATGACTAATTGTGAGGAAATTATTGAATGAAACAGGATTAAAGGAAATAGGATATCATTTTAAAACAGAGGAGAATTTGATTAATTTTATCGTAATGTCACGGTGCTCTCGCACTGGTTAATATTTTAGACATTAAGCGGAAACATTAAGTTCGCAATATGTTAAACGACAATTTGCTCCTTCTACGAATTAAGAAGCAGCGATGAAACTAGATTTTATTTCCTAATCAATCCTCGCTCAGTGCTGAAGGGTGGTGGGGGGAGGTGGAAGCGGTGATTTGTCTTGTTGCATCCGATCCCAACATCAAGAGGAGACGGGACGGCGGACGTGAGCCGAATTAAAAGGATTCGGTGGAATCTCGCCTCCTGCGTCAGACAGGAGGGTGGACGCGAAAGACAAATATTTTCACCTTGACACGACGGGGGCAGAGTCATTAAGCGGGGCGACGCCGTGACATCGGAATGAGCTTCTTTGTACTTTGCACCATGTGTGTTTTCATCAGCCGTTGGCTTTGTTAGTGAAATTAGGGAGCCCCCCCCTGCCTCGCCCGGGTGCGTCCTTGACGGACAAGGCTGATTCCTCCCGTCCTGCCTCGCCCGGCCTCCAGTCGCCCCGTGCGCCGCGCTCCCCGCTCCCGTTTTCTGCAATAAAGCCGCTGATGTATATTAAATGACATAGGTCTTCATAAGCGTCATCGTCTCGCAGGTCTGATGAAGAGTAATACGCCGGCTCCCCCCGGCAGCCGCGGCTTTGTCCTTTATTGCCGCAAGGGCTCTGTGAGAGGCGGCGGACTCTCGGGGGCTGCGACGGGAGTTAGAAACCAGAGGCTTTGCAGCCGCAGGAGGTAATTCTTGGCGCTCGGAAAGTGTACAGGGTCAATGCGAGGGCATCCCGGCAACCCCACCCATGCACATTTGGCAAGAAAAGGAATTTGCAGATGTAGTTTGCTCATGGGCTGGAGGAGATAAAGGTACAGGAAATAAACAGGGATGTTTGCCAGCCTCCACCTTTATTACTTTTAATTTCAATTCAATATTCATATCCAGCCAACTTTGTAGAAACTTTGTTGGCCTTAAAATTATATATATATATATATATATATATATATATATATATATATATATATATATATATATATATATATATATATATATATATATATCGGGGATTTCTTTGGGTTGAGCCTAGTACATTTTTTGCCTGAAGTAATATTGGAATCAACAGTTTCAGTTAGCATCCACCCATACTGTAATCTGAAATGATTGAAATTAAATTACTCTGGTGGTAATGGCTCCCTTGGCCAAGCAGTGGTGAATGAAAGTATTAGATAAAAGCATTTCCTATTTGAGCTATAGATCCATTTCATTGCTAAGTGCAGATGTGCAAAAGATGTTCCCTTTCAGAGACCATTTTCAGAGTCTGTCTTTGGGGAGCTCTCAGTCTCCCCGTTTCCTTTTTTTTTTTTTACTGTACTCGCATTAATCAGGATCATTTCCACACTTCATTGTTTCTGGTCATCTGCTTCGGGAACAGAGCAGCTTCGATTGCAGCAAATGTTTTTCACTGTAATTTTCATCATAATCGTTGTTGTTATTAGATGTAATGACAGTTCCCAAATACTGAATGACAGCCTTTTTACTGTAATAAAAATAATAATACTAATAATGTGTTTGGTATAACATAACATCATGCATGAGGTGTAGATCTGGGACGTTTTTAGGGATGAAGCTCTTTAACACAACCCTTAAGAAAACAGAGCGTGTAGTGGAAAAAGGTTGCTGACGACAGGATGGAAATACATTTTTAGCAAAATGCGGATTCCTGCCATAATAACTTGTATATTCAGCTTTTACTCAAGCTGACAATGAGAATCTCCCTGAAGCAACATCCAGTTCAGTCTCAAACCTTAAGCCCGGTGCTTTAACAAGACTCTGGATACTGGCGCCCGATCAAAGTGCATCTACCCGTCCGAGCTGATTTTAAACCGAGTGCGTTTTCAGGACTGCGGACGCTGATGTGTTTGGTACTCACTGTGACCCGCCGCGCACGATCAAAAGTAAGCGCCGCCGCAACGGGACGGGCGATCGATCACGACTACGTCAAAATCATTTTTTTGCTGATTCTAATTGACGTTGTCGTGTGGAGCCCGCGCGAGGCCACCCGGGGTGACGGAGACTCCTGCACCCAGGAAACGCCGCATTCTGTCATGCGGCGCGCGGAGGGAAGCGTAAGACGCGTCGCCAAGGCTTCCGTGCATTGTAAATCTGGAGTCATTTGACCCCCCCGGACTGGCGCAGTGAGGGCGTGGCGGCGAGGCTTCAGTCCCCGGAATAGAGACAGACGCGGCGTAAAATTGATGTAGGGCGCTGTAGCGCCAGCCCGATGCACGGCCGTCTCACTTGGACTCACATTAAGTCGATATCGATGGAGGCAGAAGCATCGCGCGACGTCCCCGCCGGTGTCCTTCGGCGTTGTTTTTTCGGTGAGCGTCCCATCTGTCACCACGGAAACAGGGCGTACAGCTCAATGGTCGTTTGGCGGCCGGGCGCGTTTTTCTGTTGCGACTTGATCTCTATCTCTCTATCTCTATGGTGGCGGGCGACATCTGTCATTTTCCTGTCCCTTCCCATCCGCCGAGCGAGAGGGGCACAACAAACAAGTTCCCCCCTAGACTTCACTGACTGTGCTAACACTTTAATGAGGCATATTATTTTGGTTGGCTGAAATGTCAAAGAGTGGCCAGGGAGAAGCCCATTTACATGTTACGTGCCCTGCCAAGGTGACTGGCCCCGGCTCCGACTTGACAGGGTCAGCCTGCCTTGGCTTTGTCTACTCCTGGGACGTCATTAAATTCCTCTCTCCAGCACCTGATCCCCTTTTAGGCCTCTGGTCACGTTCCTCCCCCACCTACCCGAGCCATGATGCGATGTCCTCGTTTCGCACCTTGGCTCAAATTTGAAAAAGTCCAAAGTCTCTCCCTCTAAAGTGGTCACTTTTTATTCTGTCATCTATGGAGATCGGGCTGTGCTGGACGGCCCCGGCGAGCCGACCTTTCCGGATCACTGCAGCCACTGCCCTATATTGTTCTGCGAAGGGACGACTGTGGACAAGTCCCTAATGCAATTTCTGATCTAATAATAATCAACCTCACAAAGGCGAATGCCTATAAATACTTCCTGAATGTCTGGAAGATTAAATGACATTGCTCAATTTAATATTCAACAATATGCACCAATAGATGACACTTCAGTACAGTTTTCAGGGTCACGTAAACTAGAGTCACCCTGAAACTTGGAACTGCCATCAGCTGAAAGGGCCATTGCCAAGTCGTTAGGTTTGGAAGGTGAATCCATCTATTTTGAGGACAGTAGGGGGGCAGTCCCTCAGGAGGTAGAGCGTATAGTGATCGGAAGATTGCCGGTTTCGATCCCCGGCTGGTAGCGAGCCGAATTGTCCCTTGAGCAAGACACCTAACAACCGCAAATGCTCCCCCCGGGCGCCGCTACGCGGGCGGCAGCCCACCACCCCTCCCATGTCAGATACTAGGATGGGTACCTGCAGAGAACTCATTTCCCCCAGAGGAATTAATAAAAGCACAAAGAAATAAAGTAAAATCTGACAGATTGAGGGTTTTTGTAATGAGTGAACGTCTGTCAGCCATTATCAGCGGGTCTTCAGGGAAGGTGTGGTCATGAAAGCCAAACCCAGCCGCTTATGACGAGCGCAGGTTGACTTTGTGGAAGATGTATGTGGCTGACATTCTGGTGAAGACAAATGGTATTAAACGTACGTAATGAGCTCAGCTGCCCTCTCAATGCCATCAACACTACAGGCAAAAATAACATTCACGCAAGAAGTCTCTTTTCTCGACGGGGGCATCAAACTGACAGTGAAGGCAACAAAAAAAACAAAAAAAAGAAAACGAGCTGATCTACATCTGTTCCCGTCCTCAGAACAGCCAGCAACCTCCCAGTCGTATGGACTCTATTCGGCCGTAACAGGCCCCACAGTGACAGAAGCAAACGGACCAAAGCCACAGAGAGTAGCGGAGGCTCTCACCCGGTGATCTCACCCAGGAGGCGCCATCACACACCAAAAATACAAAACAAGTCAAAGCCTTCTTCATGAAAACCACTACGGTACGCCACGGTTTCCAAAGTCAGTCAAAGTCAAAAAAGACAATCCTCCTTCAAATTTCACCCGGCTCACTTCACATATCCAGTGCCCAGAACCATGTAACAATCCCCGACAAGCCCCCATTTAGAGGTTGTACAGTAAGGATGAGCAAAGGTTCACCGGGTCAGAGGTTTAAATGGCAGGTTTCCTTTATAGAACAGAAACTGATGTTAATTGAAATAATAACCCAGTATAGTATAATTTCGCTCACCACTAATTTAACAAAAACAACAACAACAAAAAAATTATAATTATATATATATATAGGCCTTTATTGTTTTTATCACACATATCACCATTAATAAAACTCAAGTAATCAATGTGATCAGTTTGGGGTCGTTTTCCATCCATTATATTCCCACTTCCTCTTTGTAATGACAAATTAACCCCAAAGGTTTGAATTCTAATGCTGATCTAAGGAGGCCTGCAAAAATATATATGATTAAAAAACTACGGATAAAACTTGCCAGAGATGACGGTTAAGCATGAAACTCCAAAAGTAAAAACATTTGAAAAAAAAAAAAAAAAAAAAAAAGAACCATAGTTTTGTTCCACGCTCCACTCGCATCTTCCTTATATGTTCTTTTGTGATGGGATGGAAGATAATCCACCGCAGCTCGACCGTTTTTTATTTTAATTTATTTTAACTGCTGCCGTAGAGACCTCCATTCACACCGCACGCCAAGCATTTGCTGGGCGGCCATTTTTTTCTTGTTGTCTTTATACCTGCCCTGCCCCTAATTAAAGAGACCCCCGTTGTCCCTTATACTGTAGGACCCGCTGCACACGTAGAAGCATGCCACCCATAGAAATTGATTTGAATTACTCTTAACACGTACATGTTTACTATTCTAAACATTTCCCCTTCTTCACCTTAAAAGCCGTGTTGTGCAACTGCAAAAGTATGTGAAGTTGTTGTCCTTGCGCCGTGTGAGTCACAGAGTCCTTCGCGCCAAGTCTCCCAAACAAAACGCTGGCGTTTATTGTAGTTGAGTATTGAAAAGAAAGAGACAGCTCCGTGGCGCTGTGAAAAAGGTTCCCAGGGGACACGCAGCCTGGTTTGTGTCCATCCTCCTCGCTCTGTGTGAACCCCAATAAGATTTTTGAATGACAAACAATTTCATCTGGGTTGACATTTTCCACGCAATGTGTACAGCAACTGGTCAATGGCGGATTGATGGACGGCACATCGACTGGACGCGAAGGGTTTCTGTTTGGGTAGAAAAAAAAAATTCTCCTTGGGTTTGAACTGTCAAACAAAGGAACTGGTGTAAAGAAGATATTTTTGGACCCTTTTTGAAATTAAGTTGATCAGGCCAAGCTTTTAATAGCAGCGGGGCATCCGGGGGCATGTAGAACTGGAGGTGGACGTAGGTCACCGATGATCCACCTACGACTTTCCTGACATGTGACTCTAAGCATTCGGGGAGATCTTCACTCCTGGTCATCAGGCACCCCAGCAAGAGATAACCATATTTTATTTTTGGAGATGAGGAGTCCGATGCTTTTATACGGCTTTGAATCCAAATCCAAGAGATCTGCCTAGGAAATCTTCACCACCGGTGGCATCAGACACTGTACGGTGCAAACACACATTGGAGAAATGAAATGCATTAAGTGCACATCGGGGCAAACGAGGTGCAAAGTTTTTATTTCATTTTTCAACTTGAAGGTCAACCTGTTGCTTGCTGCTGGTAAAGACAGAAGTTCGCACAAAGCGGCTCCAGTTTTCTGCGGAGAAGAAGGTTGCACTGTCTTTCCTTGGGCCTGAACCATGTGGGCAGCCTGCGCGGTTGCCAATTCATCCCGGGGTCAGGAAAACACACACACACACACAGATATGAAAAATATTCCCACCCAGACACACGGATGCAGCGTTCACACCTTTCGGCAAATCAGAGCCTTGATCGACCCAGCGTTCATATCAAAGGAGGAAGAGGAAATTTAAAGCGAAGCAGCAGAGATCACCTACAGATCTGAGCAGACCTCAGACCTCTGTGCCAGCTGCACGAACCACTGAGCTTCCAAACATCCTTTCACAGCAGCCTTGAAAGAACTGCATCCTTTCAAAACACTTCACTGCCGGTCTGGGATATTATCTTTTTCAGACCATTTCATGTTTGTGTTTGGGACATCTTTTGAGGTCAGCGAGTAGACGAACAAGAACAGGATTTAGGGCAATTATAGGTGGAGAGCGGTTGCTGTTTTCGTCTCATCTCGTCTGAGAAAATATGGAGTAATTTTACGGTGATATTGCTTTCATTTCAATGATGAATATCTAATAATTCATCATAACAAATATACACTGTGAAAGGGATTCTTTATAAAGTACTCCTAGCAACAGCTTTTAAAAACAGAAAACAAAACAAAAAAAAACACAGTTTCCATATGGCTCTTCTTTTTTTCTTTTCACTTCACTCCTCACGTCCTGTAGATGCTGCTTTATCATTCCATCCAGGGGTCAAATTGGAAAAATAACTTTGTGCCCTGAGGGTGGTGTGGTTTAAGCAGCCATACATGTATTGTGTCTAGGTAGTTGGGCCTGGGATCAGGGTGGCTGTCCGACTGTTGCTCCTTAGAGCAATCCATGAGGAACAGGTAAGACCCCGATCCCCACACACACACACACACACACACACACACACACACACAGAGCCTCTGTCATGAGCTGTGGCCATCTGCTCCCGGCTTGTAACACCCTGCCCACTCACCACAATAAACTGGAGTGTTTGCCACATCTCTGCCTTTGTCTCTGTGTTGGAGGGCCCTGAAAACACCACTCGGCTGGCGTCTGGCAGGCAGATCTGCAACAAACTTGAATAGTTTTGCTGGAGATGGTCCACCCAGCTCGCAAATTCCAATATAATCCCTGAATAAATTTCATACCTGTACTTGTTCATCTACTATCACAACCTATGGGAGAGATAAATAAAGATAAATAAAATAAAGCGATTGCTGAATGGACCTTGTCCTTAAAAATAGACACACTGTCGCCTTGTATAAGCTGGAGTGCTTTAATGGGTATGATTTCTCTAAATAGATACTTTATAGATCTGTTACATACTAAAAAGTACCAAATACTGCTTTCTTTTATAGTGTTATAAAGTCGGTCTTGAGTGGACAAACCCCTCTTCTTCTGTACCATAGGAAATAGTGGAACGTTATGTTCCTTATCAATGGCAGTGTTTGTTCCCTTGGTTTTATCACATTTCTAGCAGTGCAGATAAGACGGTCAGCCGGAGCTTCTCCTGCTCCTCAAACCAGGCCGAGATAAGATTTTCAACTGGACTGAAACAAACTCATTCCCAAAGAAAATGGCACAATGGTTTTCAGGTCTTTTTTCCCTTTATCTGTACCAGTGGTGCATCCAAAGGCATCAGCTGTGTTAAAATGACTTGTAGGCGTAGTGAGCACGGATGAGCTGGCCTCGGTTCCTCTGATTGTACTCTCAGGTATTCCACTCAGCGCTCACACAGTCCTGTTTGTGTGCTGGAGCATGATGAAACAGGATTGCGCTTGTGATCCAATCCATTTCCTTCCATGTACCAAAATGTGTATGCCAAAAGTCTGTGCACGTGCAGCATTAGAGTGTCTCCCCGGAGGCCAATGATTATAATGGTGAGAGCCGTGGCACCACCGGGTTTGCTTCGGGGCCTCCACTGTACGGGTGCTAATGAGAACGGAGACCGGATGTGGCGTCGCGGGTGCAGAAGAAGAAACGCCGCGGACGCGGACTGACCGCCGGCGTGCCACAAAGGTCCTCTGAGGCTGCCGTCCACCTCCTGAGGAAGACGCTGCGAGACCGGGGGAGACACCGGCGGCGTGTCGCCCGCAGGGTGCTCGCCCTTACGCCTCCCGCTCCACAGAGCCCCCGCATGATGATTCTGGTTTCTGCAACGCACCTCCAGAGAGCGGCCGCCGGCCAGGGAGGAAAAAAAACAACCGAATGAAAAATGCTCCTGAAGTTAAATACATATGGCAAAAAGCAGAGTCAAGGGATGAAGTGAAGCCAGCCGGTCATTGTCTCAAAATAACCCCCCCAGGTTGATCAGGACCCTGGCGTGAAGCGAAGGGGTCTTGGCTCACTTTAAAGGGGACTGGCTGGCCGCACATTATCCCACTTATTCCACAGCTGCAGTAAGTGCATAATAAAATAATACATTGAGATGGAATATTGATTCGAAATTAATTTAACAACTAGTATGTCCAGTATGACGATGGTCATTATAAACACATCAGTGGCCATTATTCAGATTACCGACCGCTTAATATCGCTATTGACCAATCATAATGGAGTATTCCACAGAATCATGTAATAATGGTTATGATGCAATTAATGCATTAAATACATGTATTGTTAGTTTCAATAAGAGACAAAGTTAGTTATTTAATTATGTTTTATTCATTTAATATGTAATTTTAAGGATGATTTAACCCAATTTATTGATCTCCACTGGTATTGTCTGATCAGGGACAAGGTGGCGGCTAGAACATTCATTATCTGCCCAGTTTCAACACTTGGTGATTTCATTACAGAGTTTTGTTGCATTGAGCCTTCGCAGCCAGAGGGCCTCCACCATCAACACCACTAGAAATGTAATTAGTCCTCAAGCAATTAATCAAGTGAAAGACACACACACACACACACATACACACACACACACACACACACACACACACACACACACACACACACACACAATTAGATTGTTTCTATTCAGGAGTTTGAGTTTTAATAAAGGCTTGATTTCAGGCTTGAGTTCAGACATCAGGAAGTCGTCACTCATCACGGTCGAAACAAATCTCATCCCCAACCCTACTGTCAGAATGACTGTTCTGCGCTCCATTCTTTTAACCATAAACTGAAAATTCACCTCTTCCGGTTATACCCGGAACATACCTTTCCTGACCTCTACACCCCTTTTAACTTAAAAAATAAAATAAAATGAAATAAAATACAGTAATAATCCAACTGCACAAAAGTAACTTGTTCTTATTGAGGTATTCATTGATGAAGACTGAGATGTAATGATGGTAAAACAGTGTTTGCAGGCTCGACCATGCATGCACCCAAAGTGAAACTCCTCTCAACAACCGAAGCCCTGGAAGTGGGAGGAACTGGGCGTGTCCAGCTCCCCTTAAAAGCCTGTGTTTTCGGGGAAGCATCAGCAAAGTGAGAGCAACAGCAGCAGTTTTTGATACCCTTCGATGATTCGCTTCCGTTAGGGTCACCGGAGAAAACAAAGAAAACACAAAATTTCAATTCTGTTTTTCTTTATGGAGATCAATTTGTGGTTGACTTAACCTGTCCTGAAAAGTATTGCTTCCTATCCAACAACAAGCAGCCAGGAGGTTTTATACGGTATGCTACAGTACTCTCTCTCTTCCATTCCAACACTATAAGCTGATGTTGGCTGCTCACACGGTGACATTTACTGAAAGTTAGGCAAGTTAAGCCGGTGGGCAAATAGCCCACAGCCTACTGTCCATCCAAACCGTCCAAATGCCCCAGAATATTGTATGGATAATATTTGTATATAGGGAAGTAAGTAAGTAAGTAACAGGCAATCATGAACCTTACAAATTACATAAATTACGATTATTAAAACATGTGTAGTTGTTTCATATGGAATAAAAAAAAAACTCCAAATGAAGGTCTTTAGGAAAAAACTTGGGAATGAAAGTGATGGCCTCTGAATTTTCTCAAATCAGATTTATGTACGAGATTATAAAGCACATGGTTTCATTCAGAGAACGACGGGAAATGACTGCATAATTCATCCATCGCAGCCTCCAGCGTCATAGAATCATGTATATAGAAAAATAACACTACAGCCGTAGATACAGTAACATGCATATGAAATCTACATATCCCATGCTGTGCAAGCAGAATATTGTGGTGTGTGAGTGTGTTTGTGTGTGTGTGTGTGTGTGTGTGTGTGTATGTGTGTGCGTGTTGTGTATACCATTTGTCTCAACTTTTTTACCAATATAATTATATTATATGTATATTATATATATATATAAATTTCCACCAAGATCACACATCAATTAATCCACTACGTGACACAAGCACACACACACGCACACACACACACACACACACACACACACACACACACACACACACACACACACACACACACGCACGCACGCACAGGCATGCACACACACACACACACGCACCACACACACACACACACACACACACACACACACACACACACACACACACACACACACACACACACACATATATAAATCCACACTGTGGAAAATAGTTAAATATTAGGTCTTACACCCACACATACGCCAGGGCTGGGGTGAGAGATGTTCTGTACTAAATCCTATCCCTGTATCCGTGTCTGTAACCCAATTTGCCTCCCCATGGGGGATCATTAGTTCTATCTCATGTTGTACAATTTCATTTTAGGTATGCGTTTGCACATTCACTGCCCAGGTATACTTAATGTGCACAGAATGATCTTAGTAACAAAGCACAATACACTGGGAACTACACCGGACACAGTAGGCAGCAAGCATCATACCAACCATCAAGTGTGTTTTTAACTTATACTGTACACAGATCAGCCACCTCAACATTGAAACCAGTGACAGGTGAAGTGAATAACATTGCTCATCTCGTTCCAATGGCACCTGTCAAGAGGTGGGATATATTAGGCAGCGAGTGAACAGTCAGTTCTTGAAGTTGATGTGTTGGAAGCAGGAAAAATGTGCAAGTGTAAGGATCTGAACCACTTTGACAATGAACAAATTGTGATGCTAGACGACTGAGTCAGAGCATCTCCAAAACGACAGGTCTTGTGGGGTGTTCCCGCTATGCAGTGGTTAGTACCAACCAAAAGTGGTCCAAGGAAGGACAACCGGTGAACCGGTGACAGGGTCATGGGCACCCAAGGCTCATTGATGCACGTTGGGAGTGAAGTCCAGCCCGTCTGGTTCCATCCCACCTAAGAGCTACTGTAGAACAAATTGTTGAAAAAGTTCATGCTGCTGTGATAGGAAGGTGTCAGAACACACAGTGCATCACAGCTTGCTGCGTGTGGGGCTGTGTAGCTGCAGAGCAGTCAGAGTGTCCATGCTGACCCCTGTCCACCACCCAAAGCACCTACAATGGGCACGTGAGCGTCAAAACTGGACCATGGAGCAATGGAAGAAGGTGGCCTGGTCTGATGAATCACGTTTTATTCTACATCATCTGGATGGCCGGGTGCGAGTCCAATCTGATTGAGCATCAGTGGGATGTGCTGAAACAACAAGCCCAATCTATGAGGGCCCCACCTTGCAACTTCCAGGACTTAAAGGATGTGCTGCTAACGTCTTGGTGCCAGATACCACAGGACACCTTCAGAGGTCTTGGGGAGTCCATGCCTCAACATGTCAGAGCTGTTTTGTTGGCACAATATTACGTAGTACTATTATATAGTAGTAATTTGGGTGGGTTTTAATATTGTGGCTGATCAATGTTTAATTATGATATTTACTAAATTGACTAATTATAACTATAAATAGATAATGTGTTATTAATTATAATTATTAATTAATTATTATAAATTAATTATATATAATGTATAATATGAGTAAGATGATATATAATAATGAATATAATATATACAAAAAATATAATATAATATAATTTATTATATTATGTTATATAGAAGAAAAATATATATAGATTAAATGTTACCATTTTCTTCTGCCTAAATCCCAAGGAAACACCCCATTATGAACTGAAATATTAATATTGCGGCATACTGAGAGATTCTTCAGCTGTGACATGTCTTTTTGTGAGGGATGGAATCAAGTGAGGAGAGCCAGGAGCTAATTCACATTCTGGAAGTAACGGAAGGCAATCTGACTCGTACGGCTGAAAAGATTTTGATTTTGAATTTAATTGATTCTCAGCGCGCAGAGTAATGCTGTTTGTTAACCCCCACAGCGCTACACTGTTCAGTACGACGGATGAAAAGTAATAAATCAACGGAAAAGGAAAGAGGGGAAATCGCCCTCTAGCAAAAACTTAAAGGTAAGATAAAGTAAAACCAACAGCATTTGATCTTTCCACTGAAACATTACATTTAGGGTCAAATCACCTGCTCATTTTAAATTGTTAATCAGTGAAGCAGTGCATACAACGGGCCAAAGTTACACCTTTTACACGTCTTCTACCCTTAACACCCGTTAACACACTCTACATAAACCCGTTATAGATCCATTCAACACAAGACGAGACGTAGATTCCATTATTCAAAAGCATAAATAAAACCTGTTTCACCATTTCAGTGCGAACAATGTGAATCTGCGTGATGAATTTAAATGTTTGACGCACCTTTTCCGGTTCGGTCCAGGACTTGGACGCATCGCCGATGAGGACTGTGATGTGCAGTCAGACGGAAAATGCTGTTGTTGTTGGTCACGTTGGACAAAAGCGTCTGGAATATGTCGTTATATAATATAATGTACTGTAATATAATTTTATATTATACTGCTTTACAACGCCTTACATTTTCAGGTTTAGACTGCTTCATTTTGAATATTCAGGTTTATTTTCCTTTATCCTGCTGAATTTAATTGTTTGGGCTTAATATATATTAATATATATTTCTATATTTTTATTAAATTGTTTGTATGTTTTACTGCCTTTTTCTGTCTGTCTGTCTCTCTGTCCGTCTGTCTGTCCGTCTGTCTCTCTGCAACGGCCTGTCACAGAGACATTCAGCCTCATGGCTTGGACCTTGCACATTCCTTTTGATAAAAAATAAAATAGACTTGAAAATGGGAAAATTTAAGCCTGTCACTCTATCTGATGCTGTCCATTATACAAATGGACAAATATGCTCCACTTAACTTCAGTGTGTAATCACCGGGTTGCGTTGCATTGAAATGTCAATGCATTGCATTGACATTTCACTGCATATAGTATGTATGAAAGCATGCGCCGCCCCTTGCGGCCGCCTGCGCGAGCACTGCGTGTCGATTACGCACATTTGAGAATTTTCCGTATTTTTCGAGCTTATAGAGCTTATTGTGCGTAATCACCGGGTGTCATGACATTTCACTGCATATATGTACGACCGTATGTGTGTGTATGTGACAAATAATCTCTTGAACTTGAACTTGAACTTGTATGTATGAAAGCATGTATATGAAAGCATGTATATGTATGTAATAAACCTCTTGAATCTTGAATCTTGAATCATATAACTTAATATACATCATTATTTTTAGAGAATTGTTGGATTGTGGTTTTTTTGGGATTGATATGTATCTATATCGATATATAGATATATATAAATAGAAAAATATCAACCTGTATTTCAATAACATGAGTTCAGTCTGCAAAGTAGTCACTGACACTTGATTGACAGGGGCTGTCTGTAACTCTCTTAAAATGCTTCTAAGACGTTGACAACAATAATGTTCTCCTTCATTCGTGTGTGTGTGTGTGTGTGTGTGTGTGTGTGTGTGTGTGTGTGTGTGTGTGTGTGTGTGTGTGTGTGTGTGTGTGTGTGTGTGTGTGTGTGTGTGTGTGTGTGTGTGTGTGTCTGTGTCTGTGTGTCTGTGTGTCTGTGTGTGTCTGTGTGTGTGTGGGGGGGGGGGGGGGGGGGGTGACAGGCTGTCTCCTTTCTTCTTGCAAACTTTTCCCCAAAAAAACTCTGAGAAACACGAAAAGCTCTTCAGGTAAAAGTTCAACTCCATTTAGGGTTAGGGTTAGAGCGGGTCCTGGGGCTTCTATTGTGGGGTTTTAAAACATTGCATTTGGACAAAATGAGATAAATCATGGAGCTAAATGTTAAGTCTGTTTATTTCCATATCATATATTATGGAAGCATGGCTTATAAATATGAAACCATACCATTAAAACAAGGCTGGTAAGTTATATTGTGGAGAAGCTTCTAATGATCCCCTGGAGAGAAGGGGCCGGAATGTTCCTTTACACGGGCGGCGGAAAGTGACTTTTCTCATCATTATCCAAATTACATTAGAAAAGAGGTCAGAGCAAAATTCAGCTATAATAAGATTTTAATAATCATGTTTTAATACCCGTGCTATTACAGCACGAGACAAATTGAGCTGTTTATATATTTTCCATCCATCCCATCTGCCCGGGAACTAAATAGCCGGACAGCGGCGGGCAGCGAGGCGTGGAATCTTAACCCCCCCGCCCCCCAACCCAGAATGCATCTGGGTCAGGTTCGTTTGGGTGTGACCGCAGGATTGGTCCCTGCGGGAGCAATTAGTCCTCGCTAAACGATGTGGGACGGTGGGAGAAGCTAGATGTCAAACAATGTCTTCACCGCTCGTCAGCGTGATGCTTGTTACTCCGGAGTCCGGAGAGAGCGCGGGAAGTTTCTGCGTGGCTGCCCGTGCCTGTGGAGGAGGAGGCTTAAAGGGCCGTTCCACCCAGTGGCTGACAAAACGCACGCTGGGTGTGTTACCACCAGACTGTAGCGAGGTAGATTTATACAACATGGCTATAAACTTATTTACTATACCGGCATATTTACTAGTATTAGTAATCAACCATAGTATTATATTGTATTTAGCATCATTGTACTGTATTTAATTTATTGTAGTTACATTTTATTTAATTGTACTTAATTGGATATTTTATTTTAATATATATTTTTTGTATTGAAATGATTTATACTATATTATTATGTCATTTTAAAATTTGCATTATTCTGTCAAATCGGCTGCCTGACACCTGCATTTGTTTTTTATCTGATCCTATCTAATCCGCGCTCATTATGGAAATCTTCCCTGCTTCGGCTGTTAAGTACATGTTACTCCAATCTCACATACAGTGTATTTGTATCTCATGTCAGAGTATATGATTTCAAAGGTGCTTTCTGTGTGTATATTGAATTTAGAACAGATGAACTCACAGGAGTGTGTGTGTGTGTGTGTGTGTGTGTGTGTGCGTGTGTGTGTGTGCGTGCGTGCGTGCGTGCGTGCGTGCTTTCGGCGTGTGGGTGTGTGTGTGTTATTACTGTCATCATGTATCTCAAACATTCCTCTTATGTCAGTTTTGGCTTTGAACAAGTGTGTGTGTGTGTGTGTGTGTGTGTGTGTGTGTGTGTGTGTGTGTGTGTGTGTGTGTGTGTGTGTGTGTGTGTGTCTCTCTGTGTATGTTATGACTGTCATCATATATCTCAAATGTTCCCCTTATGTCAGTTTTGTTGTGGCTTTGAACAAGTGTGTGTGTGTGTGTGTGTGTGTGTGTGTGTGTGTGTGTGCTTGCCCGAGTGTGTACGCACATTTAAGTTTAGACAGCCACTTTCAAGACCGCGCGGCCTTTCTACTCATATAGCTCCCTCTGTATGTGCTTGCTTTGGAGCGTTTTTTCGACAGACTTGTTTGTCCTGAAACTTTCCATCAAACCCTCGACGAGCGCAGAAGCGGCGTCAGATCTGAGGTCCAACTCCTTCCTGTCGGCTCGTCTCCGTCTCGGATAAAAAGTGACGCAAAGCAAATGAAACTTTTCACCAGGCGCCGCCAGGCGTCTATTTCTCTTTTCAAAGCCCCCGCTCATCTCCTCCAGTCATCGCTCGGCCCGGCTCGCCACGTTCGTTCGTCACGCCCGTGCAAGGCAGTGCGCTTTTTGTCCTTTTCGCGTTTAAAGGAAATGATTGGAATGACCCCCGATTGGAATGATCTGCTCGGGCGCCGATGGCCGCCCGCGCCCTCCGGCGTCGTGGGAGTCAACGCCCGCTTTGAGGACCGTGACGCGGCGCGCTCGTTTCCTCAAGCGAAGAAAGACGCCTAGTGACAGGAATTCTCTTAGACAGGCAAATAAATTTAAAAAAAGAAAATCAGTTGTCATGGTTACGAGTTAAAAATAGAGCGGCTGTGAGCACAGGGTACGAGGGAACTAGAGTTTCGGGGGGGGAGGGGGGATAAAAGAATCCGCCGAAAATCCACGGCGCAATCGCGGGGAGCCGGCCGCTCCCTCACACGTCGCCAACCTTGAGCTGCAGTTGCATCAGGATGTGATGGACACAGCGGGTTCCAGAGTTCCTCAAGAGATCTTATTATATCTTATAATGTCTTATCTTATCTTATCTTATTAAGCGTAGCTGATGCACCCGTGGTCCGCTCAGACAGAACCGCCACCCAGTTTTGTGCCACCACCCATCGGATGAGAACCGCTGATCCCCGTTCTCCCCGGCGCGGGGAACCCCACCCGATCTCCTCGCCGTCTCCGGACCATCAGGGATCTCGCCGCGGGCCTTAAAATTAAAAAAAAAAACGAAAAAAAAAAAACGGGTTAAAGGTTGCGGAGAAGACGGCGTCGGCGAGACGAGGGCGGTTTCTCGTCTGCCGGCGGAGGCCAGCGCCCCCGCCCCCCGCCCCCGCGTGGCGTCGCGCGCATTGTTCCCCTCCCCCGGCGGAGCTCGGCACGGTAGGGGGTTCCTGATAGCGCCCGTAATTAGAAGCAGCTCAAGGATTTAATGAAGCGGCGCCCCGACTCAACGGCCGCGGCGCTCAGGACGTCGCCGGCGGGGTCCTACTTCAAAGCCAGGCGATAGGAGGTTCCGCGGCGAAGGCCCCCCCCCGGAGCGGCAGCGAGGAGATAACAAGTCGCGGCATTCTTTTGATTTGCGGTCCGCCGGAGCCTCCGCCGTGGGTTGGCGGCCAGCGAGGGCATGCAAATGCTTGATCAGTGGGGGCATTGAGTCGCCGGGGGGGCGGGCGGCGGCGGGACCCTGCCGTAACGAGAGCGGGAGGCGAGAGGGGAGATATTCAAGCGCTAGCTTCCCCCGAAAACCCGCGGCGTCGCTCCCGGTCGCCTCCCTTTTCGGAGAGAAATGCCTTCCGGAAACAAGCTGCGGTGAAACGCTCTGATGGGCTCGGAGAAGGGCGAAATGTTTCAGAGTCGTTTTCGGCGCCGTCCGACCGCCGCAGCCCGAAAAGGAGAGGGAGAAAAAAAAAAATAACCAATTTCCTCAGGAGAAGTAAAATGACATTTGCAATGTAGCCATAAATATTAATGGTTGAATTGTCAGACTGTACCCTGTGACTGTTTGCATACATTTGTAAGTTGGATAAGTATTGGTTCAGTGCGGCGTTAATCGCACACAGGCACGTGCAGAGAGAGGTGGCGGAGGGGGCCCGAACACTTGCCCCCCTTGGCCCCCTAATGTCCGTGGTGCCCTTTACCAGGCACTTTTATTTTTATTTTATTTTTTTAAGCGTGAACAGGCATCGAGGCGGCGCATCAAATTAAATTTTAAAATATGCATATTCATGATAATATTTCTCGACGCATCCTCGGCGCGCCCGCCAAAACGGCTCGAGCCGGGGCCGGGCTCCACGTGGCCAATTAATATTATTTTTATGTTTTCACCCTGTGCACCCGCCCCCCCTCTTAAGGTCCCTGCGCGGCCCCGGGCGCACGCGCGGCTCTTCCGCGTCTTTTGAGGATTAATGGAATAGATTAAAAGTTTCTCTCCCTGCTCGTCCGTGTTGCTGAAGGGTGTCCGCCTCCGAACTCATTTTCCCATTAACTTCCCTTCCCTTCCCCCGACTTCACGCCGCCACTTCGCAAAGCCCTCCGTCTGCGTTTAACAGCCTCACGATTGTTTTGGTATAAGTTGCGCGAGAGGTAGCGCATTTGTTTTGCACGGGGCCGCGTCGAATCCAACTGACGTTTTCGCAGCCTCCCCCTCCCGATGCGGAGCTAGCTCATTAAAGGGCGTCGCAGAAGATTCGGGAGATTGGATTTATTTACATTTTGTCTTTGAGCGGATGTGCGCGCGGGGCCGATCGCGGGAATCTCGCTCGGTAATCTGTAATTAGAAAAAGGCGGTGGAATAAGTTGGCGTCTCCCCTGTTCCGCCGCGGCGGGGGCCCCCGAGAGATGATCCACTCGCTCAATTTCGTCGCGATAATCCCCCCCGCACACAAACTCCCAGAATGTTTGCCGGATCAGAATGACCGGTATGGATTTCCGCAGACTTTGAAGTTCATTATGACTTACGTCTTCAAACACCCCCATTCCGACCGTCTGATTCTCTCGCGCCCACGAAAGAAAAGGGCTCCCACTGTTCTCTTCTTTTTCCTCTTGTTCCTGTCTGCTATGAGCGGATCCCATTAAGGAAAAAATAAATAAAAAAACCTCTTAAGTCACCCGATGGAGGGAGGATTCTTTTATGTTTTCATTCTTTTCGCTTCGCCTCTCGTCTTAAAGTGCCCTTGGGTTCAGCGAACAACTGGAGGATCAAAAATGCGTTATTATTTTTATTCCGTGTTGGAAAACCTTTAAGCAGCGCCTTCTTGAAAGCTTTGTGTGAGGGGCCAAGCACGACTGTCCGTGTGCTGTGGCTTTACTCGTTGCTTCTTTTACTATGTTGCCGCTCTAGGAATTAAAGTGGTAATCCGTGAGATTATTGTGTTAAAAAATCCTATATTTCATACTTTTCTTGGACACGCGCGTGCTCGCATACACACGCGCACACACGCATTCACACACACACGCACACACGTATACACACACACGCACACACGTATGCCCACACACACACACACACACACACACACGCACGCACACACACACGTGCATTCACACACGCATGCCTACACACACACACACGCATACACACACACATACACGCAGACACGTATGCCCACACACACACACGCACGCACGCACACACTTACGCACACACATACGCACGCACGCACGCATCAACACACACACATACGCATTCACACACACACACACACACATGCACACTCACACACACACACACAAACACACACACACACATGCACACACACACACACACTCACACAAACACGCACACACACACATGCACACACACACACACACACACACACACACACACACACACACTCGCACACATACACACACCTTATGACATGGTCAACAAAATCTGCCCCACTGGAACACATTGCTTGTGTTTCTTACCAAATTGCTTGATCGCCCCTCCCATTCTAATTTCATGTATAGCCTCTTCAAAGTAAATCTGCTGATTCAGTTTGAAAAGCACTTACGTTGCACAGCTTATCGAGCCTCCACTGGCTCAGTGTAGTGCGACTGTAACTCTTTATTACGTTGCATTTGATTTTGGGTATTTCTCTTCTCCTCCTGCTCCACGGACAGATCTCGGCGTCCTCCAACAACCCCCTCGCGGTGGGATCGGTGAGTTGCTTTTGCTTTCCACGCGCGGCCGGCCTGCAGTTCCACGCCGTGATGCTGTACAAGGCGGCGGCGACGAATCAGTTTTGGTCAAACATTTGATTGTTTTGATTTCTTTCGGTAAGTGATAGTTGTCAGCGAGTTGGTCCGAAATACGTTTTGCTGAACTTAAAGGCAGGACGAACATCGACTTAAACCGTCTCGGATGCGGCATGATCGATTCTCAATTAAATATGAAGACTGGCATAGCGGAATTGGTGCGTTGTTTCTTCAGCAGAAGGCATAATAATCCCTCTTGGGGTCATTAAAATGTCTATTTCGTGATTTATTACCAATGTTTCAAAACCAATTGGGTTTTTTCCCGGCGCGGGTCACTGGAGTGGGGATAACGTTTGATATGAACGGTAACAGAAAATGTAAATATTGCAGTCTCAGACCAGTCGCTCCGAGATGGAAGTTGATCTCATTCCGTAATGGCGGCAGTAATTGCCTCGCTGTGAAGAAGCGTCGACGCTTGTCGAGCTCCTCCAGCTCCTTGTGGGGGTACGCGGGGGGGACGGGGGGGGGACGCCGTCCTCCTCCGCTGGTCAATAACAGCGTTTACTGTACGTTCCACTTAGCGGCGCAGCTCGTTCTGCAGGGTCAGAGCCGTTACCACAACGCTCCTTTATTCTCATTAATCTGCCAGTCATCCCTAACTTCCACCATCTTCAGCTAATGAGTATTTATGACCACGCTCCGCTCGTCGCTCTCTGCGGGACTTTCACAGCCGCCTGGCACCTGATTTAAAAGATGTTTTCGGAATACATATTGCTTTGTTCTTCAGAACAGCTTTGAATTGTTGAGCTGGAATAAACTAGTCTCATAAATATCGTAATCGCACAGGATCCATTAACGGAATAATGTACCATAAGGAATAGTGTGTATTGTCTTCAAGAAATTATTCTATAGAAAAAAACAAGCAGGAAATGGTCACTGTTGAGTGAGTTACCTATACTGTAAAGCTTTATTTTATTTTATCCTACACATGAAAAGAATAAATAGTAAGTAGCTGAAATCCTTTTGAATTCATTAACTAGTTTTGACATTTTTTAACATCACAAACATTTTTTTTATACTTTTTAAAGATGCATCATTTGAAAGTGAAGTATCAAAGCTTCAAAACAAGGTGTCACGCAAATATTTTAAAAGCCATGACTTGTTAATGACAAGGGTGTGGCAAACTGTGTTTCTGAGGTAACTTTCAAAGTTTTACCCCACACTTGGCTTCATTCAGCCAGCTCCCAGAATGCAAATGGTTGGAGGACCAAAAAAGTTGCATGGCTACCTGTCACATGGCCACTTGACACCCTTCTAAATGGGGACTTGACCCCTGCTGAATGGGGCAATCTCTGCATTGTTCTTGTGTTTTGAGGGAATGTTGAACAGCGCCATCGACACACAACATCTTTTGTTTTTAAAAAGGCTTTTATTTAACAGTAAGAATATACTGTTTTATAAAAGTGGAATTATTTAGAAGTTTAAAAGTGCGGACAACACAACAAAATGTAGAGTCTATCAATAATATGAGTCTCTGTATATCAGCCTTGGTGTGTCATTAAATATATTTAAATGTGCAGATGCCAAATATCTTCAAAGTTCTGGAGTTATTATGTGGGCTAACCCCAACCCTACCCTAGCTACACTCTGAGAGCCGTTTTGGGGCCTCTTTTCATTTTCTTTTCGCCCCTGGCTGCATTTGCAGGTAAACTTGAGAATCCTGTCCATACTTGGTCATAATCTGCATCACCAACCTCAACAGACTTCATCACGTCATCAACTTCTTGTAACAACAACGGGCGTATCGTCGTCTCCTCCGGTGGTTCTTGAAAATATTTTGTTTTATCGTCACATTCAGGTAGAAATGTTCTCCAAGTCCGGATTACACGGGTATCAGATTCAGCATCGCTGTCGGAGAACTCATATCATCGAGGAAAATGAAGTCCAGTACACACTGCTTACACTGGCTAGAATCTATCGCACTGGTCAGACTGAGGTCCCGGATATGATTAAGATCTTCCTCAACCCGCTTTTCGTAATCCATAACAACATGGAAATTAGAATTTTCGCAGACAAGTAAAACAGAAAGATCCTCGTTTTGTTTACGGAAGTGACGTCAGCATTACCTCTTCGTTGGTATACACACCCTACACTATAAAGTAGTACGATTTAAAGCTTGAACTCTGTCAAAACGGTTTCACATTGTGACTTCACATCACATGAAATACGAAGGAATGATCTTCACCTGGACTGTCACTTAAATGGAAATGATCATTCAGCATTTTTCAGCGCTATTCACATCTCGTGAAGTGAATTTTGTTTCCCCATGTAATCTAACGGAAATTTTTAACTCCACGGTTTAACATTTTTCTACTATTTATAAATCAAACTCAGTTTTGAAAACACGTGGAGAGATAAAAAAAAAACACAAAGGAACACGAATTTGTAAAAAAAAAACACTTTCCTTTTAGAAATGCTTTTTCAACTTATTTGCCTGCTGTCATTTTAGAAATGCGCAAGATAGCGGGTTTTTCTGTGGTGGGTCACATATTGAGTCTTTAATATATTTTTTGTGGGCCTTACTCCTGAATTTCTAATTAGTAAAGTGTTATCTTCTTTCAGTTTATCTTAAAGGGGACCTATGAATGAAGAACTCACTTTTTCAGTGCCTGTGCACATACAGCCTACTAACACACAAACTGTGAAAAAAGACAACCCAGTAGGGTTTTTTTGTTTTTTTGGGGGTTTTTTCTGCCTCGGTAATAAAACATGTGATTCCACAAGCTGTTCAGACTCTCCCTGGGACGTCACATGGGGCCTCTGTAGAGTTCGAACCGTCCTCCATCTGAGTAACTTCACCAACTGCTGGAGAATAAAAAGCACCGCTGGGTAATGTTTTGTTGGTTTACAGACCAGCACAAATCTTTTAAAAGAAAGAGGAATTAATGCCAACTGCCTGTGAAGAAAATGCAGAGGATCATAAATGTAATTATCTATAAAAAATCATTCTGCTGTGATAGATAGATGCTGGTACATATATGCATAGACGATCCGCTGTGCATTTGTCCAAACAAAAGTAATGTGTTTTTATTGTAGATATTAATTTATTTTATAATATTTTTAATTTTCCTTCGTTTACATTAAACAAGAATACCCTGCATGGGAGAGTCCCGGTACGTCGTGTCACCGTCCATGCCTGGATCACGGCAACCAAAGTCGGAATGAACTTTTAAATGAGGCCTTGTAGATCTAATATAAGTGAAGATTCAGCAACTGGATTTTTTATTTCTCCCCTCAAATATCAGTCCACCAAAATCTGTTGAAACAGATTTTGGTGGACTAATAAGGTGAAATCAGTGAAAGTTACAGAGAAAATACAATGGACCCTGGAGTGAAGCTCAATCCCCATTGGCTCACTGAACTAGGGGCCTCCCCCCACAAAAAAAACAGCCTGTTTTCTGACAGGACGGTATACAGGCATATTAGAATGGCTAGAATTATAATATGAGTGGCATTTTTCAGCAAAATATATTCACAAACATGTTTTGGGGACCTCAGAGACCTGTAATATATTAACTTGTGTGAAAAGGAGCATAGGTCACATTAAAACAGCACTCCGGTTAAATCATTATTTATAGTTCATTTTTATATTTATTTATATGTTTATATTTTACATTTATTTATGCAGGATATTCAACCTAAATGTATAATTTACCACAAAATTATGAAGAAAAAAAAAAACTGCATAAAGCTAGGATGCTGAGTTATATAACCAACGCCTGCTTCTTAACGCAGTCACTCTCACAATTATTCTTAGCATTTCTCATCACCTTGCAATCGGGCAAATGTGTTATATGATAATGTCTCTGCATTTTAGCGAATATAATTTTCAGCACATCCCCATAACATCATCTGTCCTCACTTTTGTTGCGGTGCTAATTAGATATCTCACCTATTAAAAAAAACAAAACAAAAAAAAAACCTTGGCCTCCCTTCGATTTCCTCACTCAGCATTAAAACCACATAACGCTTCCCTTTGACGTCACCTTCCATCTGTCTCGTTAAGCCGTGAAATATCTGATCCATCGCCGCCCTTTATCATATTCAGCACACACAACTAATGGTTTCACGTCCATTCTCCTGTAATTATTTGCTCGTCCTCAGCTGTAAACAAAATTTAAAAAGAGTGGCTCTTTCCTTCCATTACCTTAGTTCAACTTCCATCCAGTTCTTCCACAACCTCATTAGGCTAACAAGCAAGGATTACTTTTACTACCCCCCCCCCCCCCCCCCCCCCCCCGCCGCCGCCACCACCACCACACGCACGCACGCACGCACACACACACACACACACACACACACACACACACACACACACACACACACACACACACACACACACACACACACACACACACACACAGTATTGTCATGCAGTAAACTATGCAGACACGGGAGCCAGACACAAGTTTGCAGAGTTTTTACTACAAACCGGGGAATGGTACAGGTTCAGGTGAATCCAGGAAGAACAGGCAGGCGGAGGAAGCCGGTGGCTGACGAACAGGAGCAGGAATGGAAACACGGGATCAGGAAACACGGGATCAGGAAACACGGGATCGAGAAACACGGGATCAGAAAACACATGATCGGGTCACACCGGATCAGGTGACACGGTGTGGCAGTTTCACCTACCACACGCCATTCTCAGGGACCTCCAGCACTGAGACACAGAAGACAGGTGCGTTGTAAACACCAGTTCACTGTAGGGAGTTGGCCAGTTGGAATTAGCCAGGAGCAGATAGAACATGTCATGACAGGGCTCCTCTCCTGAGGGTGTGTGGGGATGCTGGTTTTACCTGCTGCTTGTTCCAACGAGCAACAGGTATGCAGCCACCCTGACCCAATCACCGAGATCCAGGTCAGGTGTGGCTGCTCCAACCACACCAACCCCACACCACAACGGGATTAGGAAACACGAACAGTCGACCTGGCACCAGAGGAAGGGAACAGCAGAGCTTATATGCAGGGTCACAAGTTGCAGCCGCTGTACTCCGAGTGAAATGAGCCCGACCACTGACCGTCATCAGGTTGCTGAACAAGGACCGGAGCGGAAAACAGGGAAGGACCAAAAACACTTACATTCACAGCTACACTGAAAATAGAAGAAAAGCACACTCACACAGAGCACACGGGTCACGGGGGAGCAGCCTGGGCAGGTGTGACACCAATTCTCCCTTCTTGGTTTAATTGTGGTTTGTTTGAACATGGAAAAAAAGTGACCTTCAGAGTGTATATTTGTGTGTAATTAGAGTAAGACGAAGGTCTCTGAAGTGCAGATTAAGGTGCTGGATGGCTTCCGACTCACTAATTGGAAAGATCTCCCTGTGTATTTCCTTTTGCTTTCTCATCGAAACGGAACGAGAAGAAAAAGAGAAGATACAAGGGAGACGGCGCAGAGTTTGTCGATGTGTGCACAAATGGAAATGGAGCAGCCGCGGGACGCCTGTTTATCTCGGAGACACACACGCCTCCCATTCATATCTATAGAAACTTTAATCCTCCAGCAACGGCGCAGGCTCTGCAATGACCCTGGCATACAAACTCCTTATTATCTTAGAAGTTATCGATTTGATGCTCCGGGAATTTTGCAGACTTTTTTCCAAGTTCCTCGTCCTTGAAATAACTCCTGCCATTGTTTCCTCATGACACGAGTCAAAACCATAACTTTCGCCCATTTGGTTTGATCAAATAAATGTTTGCTAGAATCCAGCTTATGTGGGGACAAGATATCATGTGCTAAATACGATTACCCCTAAATATAATTACCCTTTTCTCCTATAATAATAAGGCAAGGGGAGTTTATTTGTACGGCACCTTCCATCCACAAGGGCAATTCAAAGTGCTATGCATGAGGCCTAAAACATGTTGTATTAAAGTAAAGAAATAAAAAGCTAAAAACATATGTCGATAAGACATTGAAGTCCAATCTAAAACAGGCCTACAGACTTAAACACAGCAGGACTCGAACCTGCTGTGTTTGAGTCCCACAACGACCACTTTGGTCGTTGTGGGACTCAAACACTAGAAAGAACAGAACAATATAGATTAAAGGTTGAAGTGAATTTTAATACAGGCTGATTATTCACTGAAAAGCAATTGAATTTAAAAGTGATGGAGCCATAATAATAACCATGATATTGTTATGATTATTGTGACTATTCTTCTTTTTCTTCTTCTTCTTGTTTGTATTATTATTATTAATAACAATAATAATAATAATAATAATAATAATAATAATAATGTTTTCTATTGACATTCTAGTTGAAAAAAAGTGATTGATTAGGCTTCCTTTGCACTAGCTTGAATTTAGAATCCAGTCTGACCCCAGTTGTCCTATCTGTATATACAAAATAGCCTATCCCATATACATGTCTATTCCCTTTATTTCTATTTTGTAGCCCCACTTACCATTTTGAGTCTTATTTTAATTTATTTTATTTTACATTACTCTATTTACTAACTGAATTACGTTTTAGGAATCAGTTAGTTCAGTTAGTTAGGTAGTAATTAGGTTAGCTATTGTGTTCAGTTTAGAACTTATTGTGCATAATCTCCGGCTGCATTGCAATGACATTTCACTGAGTATATATGTATGATTGTATGTAAATGTATGTGACAAATAAACCTCTGGAATCTTGAATCTTGAGTTGTCCATCACTGAAATATGTTGGTCGCTATAGGGTTAGAAAGAAGAGAAGAAGAAGAAACAGTCTTTATTTGTCACACGACACTCCACAACACATGCTTGCACACACACACACATGCACATGCTTGATGGTGGCCGGTGAAATGGCTCCTCTGCTTTTGACCCATCCTGGCTTGTCCTTCCTCCGGGGGCACAGCCAGGAGCAGTGGGCAGCATACGTGGACGCGCCCGGGGACCAGATGATAAGTGTCCATCGCTGGTCAGACGATGAGTGCATGTTTTTGGGGGGGGTCCTTACTGACGTGAGGTGGAGGAAACCCCATGTGAGCACGGGGAGAACATGCAAACTCCACACAGAAAGGCTCCTGTTTTTTTGGAAGATAACCCACCGGAGCACAGTGCCAACAGCGCCCCAGGCGGGAATCGAACCCAGGACCTTCTTGCTGTGAGGCAGCAGTGCAATGCACTGCGCCACCGTGCCACCGTGCCACGTTAAACCATTGTCTTTGGAAGTGGTTCATGTGTCAAAACTGGACAACTTTGTGGAAACACAGGTTAAAAAAAAAAAAAAAAAAGAAATACAAACTCCCCGTAGTCAGGACCTGAGCTGGGTGTTTTTACCCACAAAGCACCAGTCTAACCCCTGAACCAAAACTCGCCCTCCTGGGAATCCTGGAACTCCTCCAATTAGTTCCCCACCGCGCGCCAGACCATCCAGGCATCAGATTAGAAAACAGGTCCCTGAACATGGAGGGGGAACTGAGACGACGCCGGCGGAGTGGAACACAAACCCTCAATGTGGAAACAGCGCTTTATGGAAAATTAATGGCCCCCTTGTTTACCAAGTGGATCTACTTTTAGACTTTCAATGTTCCCTCAGCCCTCCCACCCCAAAGCGCTGACGACCCACGCAGCCCTCGTGTTTTGACCAATGCTTGGTCCAATGTCCCCCTGGGAGTAGCCTCTGCAAACTTTTTCAGTGCGAGACGTGGGTAGATATTTTTCATTCTTCCGCTGTCCTCGCGTGGCGGCGGCGGCGTCGATGCTTCAAGGGCGTTTGGAGGTGGCGCGTGCGATAATGAATGATCCGCCCGTCCAGATCACCCTGCCGTCGCCGACCTCGCGGCTGGAAACAAGTTGCATAGTAATTGAAATGATTTAGCGGCTCAACTGGGTGGCTTTAGGATGATCCAGTTTTTAAAAAATGACAAGGATAAATCCAGATGAAATATGTGCGCTGCTCCCCCGTAAGCCAAATCCACTCCAATCACCAACAGCTGTCCCGGGTTATGGATGGGGCCGTTGCTTAACCTGCCAAGGGGACGAGGCTTTCATCAGGATTTGGCGCTGCCCTCACTAACCGGATCCCCTTTCCCCACCATCTGCCATAGTTTCATTACTATGCTTGTTGAAGTACGTTTGGAAAAGTCCAGAGTATCCCAAAGCCGTAAAGCTGTAAAAAAAAAAATAATAATAATAAATTAAAATGACTTATTTGTTATCTTGTTCGTATGCGACATTGTGCCTATTGTCTCCCGCACGGAGGCTCGCCGTGCAGTGTAACTCATTCTCGTTCTCCCGATCGGGGGTCTTTCTACGAGGCGTTTGCATGCTCTCCCCATCGCTCACATGGGGTGAGGACCCCCACCAAAGACATGCGACGAGATTGTTGTGCCCGGGTGCATTGCTGTATGCTGCCCCCTGGTGAAAGGACAAGCCAGGATGGGTTAAAAGCGGAGAACAACTTTCACCAGCCACCGTTTGAGTGCGAGAAATAAGGAATGTTCCAGTTCATAGGTTTGATCTGTCGTGTAAGACTTTGACCTGGCACAATGTTAGGTCCGTGATGAGAGGATGAAGAACACAAACGGTATCCCGCTGGACCAATGTTACGCTCAAAGTGCAATGTTTTGTCCTACGTTCTAATTTGTGTTGAATTAATGAATTGTTCAGTCAATTTAACCAGAGGCTGCTCCCTGGAACACATTGTCTGGATGTTTTATTCCCTTATTCTCCTCAGTGCAGCATGTATCTGCACACAAATGGGGAGGTTGTTTCCAGGTTTAATGGCTATAAGTTAATTTAGGAAAAAGGTCTATCTATCTATCTATCTATCTATCTATCTGTCTATCTATCTATCTATCTGTCTATCTATCTATCTATCTGACTATCTGTCTGTGTCTATCTATCTATCTATCTATCTATCTATCTATCTATCTATCTATCATTTATCTATCTGTCTATCTATTAAAGATTGTTCTTCTTCTTCTCTATCATCTATCTATCTATCTATCTATCTATCTATCTATCTATCTATCTATCTATCTATCTATCTATCTATCGATTAAAGATTGTTCTTCTTCTTCTCTATCTATCTATCTATCTATCTGACTATCTGTCTATGTGTCTATCTATCTATCTATCTATCTATCATCTATCTATCTGTCTATCTATCTATCTATCGATTAAAGATTGTTCTTCTTCTTCTTCTCTATCATCTATCTATCTATCTATCTATCTATCTATATATCTATCTATCTATCTATCTATCTGTCTGTCAGCAGAACATGTAATAGAATGGATTACTAAATATACACAGTTGAACTCTCCTCAATCTTTCTTAATGCTTTGTCTATGATTCTGGAATAATTCCGTGCACTTTAGCATCACTCTGATGAATTGTGTTGTCTGTCAATGTGTATCTAGAACTTGGAGCTTGGAACAGGTATAACCGTGGCAACTGGCAACTTTTTCTTCTTAGGTGAGCATTCCCAGCCTTATCGACTGTAAGTAAGCAGTATGTGATGTACAGTTTGTAGTTTGCATGTAAGTAAATACGTATGCAAACCAATCCTCAAGTCTCTCCGCGGCTCCCTTTCTTCTCTGTGTTGGCGTCAGTGAGCAAACGGTGACATTTCTGAGATGTTTCCAAATAGTCGTGAGGCCCCCTGAGACCCATTATGTTGGGAAAGGCGCGGTACCAGTGGGTCGGCCTTTCTTGAACCGCAGGAGGAATCCAGACGCTTTGGGGCAGCTCCTGCACCGTGGTTGCACCGACCAGCTCCGAATGTACAAATGATGCCACTACTGGAAACTAGGCTCCAACATCATTGTGGTGAATAGGGGTGTATTTTTAGTCGGCCCGCATGGGTAAATGAAGGTTATTTAACTAGTTTTCTCTGTGTGCTACCGTGACACTAATTGAATAGAGATGAGACCACGGCGGAGCAGGGCCGGACATTAATCAGGAGTCTGACGCCTGTTGCCTAGGCAGCGGCAGATGAGCCCGACTTGTCCTCTGCCTCACACAAGGTTATTTACGCAGCTCTGAAGGTCTCCACCGCCTTCTAAAGCCGTGTTTATCTTGTCCAAGTCTCCAGAGCTAACTCGCTAGTGAGTCTCTCGGCTGGAGCGAGCGTCTTGGAGGGGTATTAACAAGATGGAAACAAGCGCCGTCGACCCCAGCGAAACATTCATCTCTCTCGCTGACAGACGGATAGGAATTTGGCATTATATTTTGTGCCACCAGCATCGCACCCACGGGGGAAGCAGAGGACGGCTTTGAGGGATGGGCGTCTCGCCGTGAGGCAAGGACGGTCAACGGCTTTCGCTAAACTTCGGAAAGTTTCCCGTGCTGATGTTTATGCATTGCTTCTTCTGTATTTGTTTGTTCGTCTTGTGGTCGTGCATGCATGCGTGTGCGTGTGCGTGTGTGTGTGTGTGTGTGTGTGTGTGTGTGTGTGTGAGTGTGTGTGTGTGTGTGTGTGTGTGTGTGTGTGTGTGTGTTTGTCACTAAGACCGGGTTGCAAGGAGAATTCAGTTTACTAAAATTGACAGGCAAGGTCAAAACCAGGAGATCAGTCATTTAGGGCCAACGAATCCGACAAGGGGCAGGCAGGGGATCCAAGGTCCAGGAAGCAGGTAAACGGGGTCAAAAACAGGCAGGTCAGGAAAAGCCAGGACTGAGTAATGCTGGATCGCTTGGCGACACACAAGACAATGTGGCAGCGAACAAAGGGAAGGGGGCCGGTACAGTATGTAAGCTAATGAGGTCAGGTGAGGAGATGGGCGGGGACGCAAGGCGACGGGAATGAGGCGACATGGCGAGAGGGAGTGACAGGATCTGGTATGACGGGAGAGTCAGTGACCTGGCATAATAACAAAAGCCCAGATGAAGTCAACTAATACATTTCATGGTTGTTGTGTGTGTGTGCGTGCGTGTGTGTGTGCGTGCGTGTGTGTGTGTTTGTGTGTGCGAGTGTTTCCGTGGGTAGTGGTTTCGGAAGCGCTTGGTTGCTGAGGCGGTGTACAATGAACTGATCAGTGAGGCTGCCGTCTGTCGAGAACCTGCTTTCAAACCTCCACACACTCCATTGTTATTTGTTCCTGAGTCATTGATGCTGGCTCTGTCCCCCCACTATAATAATTCAAATAGCCTAGGTTTATAAGCTATTTTATCAAACAGTGATTTCATCCCCTAGCTGAGCCTCACTCCAAACTACTGCACAATTTTGAAAAATGCAGCATATAAAAATGTTTACAGCAACTAGGTGTCAAACTTGTTTTTTTCTATATACCAGTGACATTACTGTCAAACAACAAATCCCGGCCAAGACGCTGTTGGTATCTAACCTTTGGCTATATTGGTTCATAAGAATGTGTTTCCAACAACCCATATCGGAGAAAAATGTGCGGACAAATTGGTACAAACAACCCGACATGGCCATCAGTCAGTGCCTACTCTGTGCATACGACTGAGAATGATTCATTTCGCCATTAACAGCTCTTCTGTCGGGAAACCCTCCTTGGATGGTATTCAGAGCACGGTAGACTCCGTGCACGGTGCTGTACTGTGCTTTTTAAGTCTTCACGAGTGATCATTCTTTCCTTTTGCTCTGCCACTTGGCACAGTGGCTCAGTGGGGAGCAGCACTAACGCACAGCAGGACAGCCCTGGGTTCATACCTCCCGTGGACCTGGAGGTTTTCATATTGTTCCTATATATTATTTATGCCAACATATTAGAACAAAGGTAAATATATTCAAATGTGTGTAAGTAAGTGTATGTGAAGGGTTACTTTTTAAGATTTTAATCATACTTCACATTCATAGTATGTTAGATAAAAAATGAAAAACTAATCCTAAGAATGCTGTAATAAATGTAAAAGTATACCTTAATGCACTTACAGGTATTCACTTCATCAATTCAAATACTGCGTTTACTTTCAACTTAATCCAGCGCTTACACTTAGAGATAGATTTGTATTACTTCAAGTTTTGTAACCGTAGCTTCTATTTCCCTTTTGGTGAAACTGCATTTCTTTGCCTTTTCCTTTATCACTTTGGCCATTAATCAACATTAAAATAAATGAACATAACATACCATTTTATATGCAAAGCCAAATCAGCGTACTTACTTTACAAATTGCTGCTGATTGAAGAAGCGACGCTCGCGCACATATGGTTCTCACAATTTCATGCTGAATCAAGCAAAGCATGAATACCACATGAGCAGTGTTTTAGAATCCTAGATCTGCACATCCAAGCTTCTGTGCACGTGTAGATATTTAATGCTAAGTTTTTTTTTCTACATAGATCTCAAGACAAGTGTTAATCCTATACTATTATTTTGCATTTGTTCAGATACCTTTTTCTTCTTCACTTATGAGGAGTTAATTCTGTCTTATTTGACACTGGTGGGACTTATTGACCCCATACAGGCACGTACGGAGCCTGGGCAACATATCTGTGCAATGCAATATAAATGCACCATGGAAACAGTCCCTGTCAACAGATGATATAGAATTAGACCATACAGAATGTCTTCATATATCATTCAACTTCTACGTAATAGATAAGTGAGGTCTGTGATTCATACCCCACAGGTCAAATGCCCTTTGTTTGGTTGTTCTGTAACCCTGATGCTGTCATGAATCCTCCATGATCTCCCAGTAGCTATATTTGTTTTCATGTGTAATTCTCATCTGGTCCTTTCCTCACTAACCTCCATGTAATTTCGGATCCGCCCCACTCCCTTTTGTTTTGCTGTCACTCCCTTCCCTTCACCCGGTTTCCCCCGCCTGCAGCTCATTCCCTTGTTATTCCCTCAGAATAAATACCACTCTGCTGCCTTTTGTTCCCTGCCAGATTGTCTCTTGCATTACACTGAGCTTTCCCTACAGGACTACCTGCTGCCTACTGCCTGGTTCCTGTGCCTTCCGGCTGAACCTCTCCCCGATTCCCTGGTCCCTGATTCTCTGCCTCTTAAAAATTTGCCTTCTCTGACGGACCTGCTGGTTTTGATCCCCTGGCTGTTTTTTGGAATAAACCTTGTGGACTTTGATATTTTATCTGATGGTTTTTGTGTCGTGCTGATGGGCTCACATACATTTTAAGTCAGTGAGCGTAACAGGCGCAGGCCACCATACCCCAAATGTGTTGCTTTCCTCGATTTAAAGGACTTCCCATTCTAGGCAATGCAAGTTTTTTCATACAGCACATTTCAAAAATAAGGCAATTGAAAGTGCTTTACATAAAACATCAAAAGCATTGAGACAAAGTGCAAAAGAAACTCATAAAATGACAGAATGCATAGAGTAAAAATAAATGGAATACATAAAAGTTACAGTGCAGTGCAAGAAATAAATCAAAGAGACCTCGTTTTACTCTTTGACAATTATTTCTCCTATTCCCAGAATATTTTTTTTCCCGTGTCAAGGCGATATCAAAGCCCCAGGGTACCGGTCTGGAGATCTTTCAGTTATCTGAAATAAATTCAGATAGGCCAAAGCCGTTATAATACAGTGCGCACGACGCCGCTAGTATTCACATTTCAACAAGGCGATTCAAAGAGCTTTAAATAAAACCAAGCGTTGCTGCTGAACATTTTGCTTTCTTCGTGTTTTTGCACCTTATTTGGGGAGAGAAGTCACGTATGGAACAAGATGGGATACATGCAGGGGAAACTGGGAGATTTCCTGCGCCCCTCCATGCTCGCTTTTCGTTTCCCCCAACAGCTCACGACTTGCTTCTCTACAGGGGTGGAGTGGACTGATGGAGTAATTACAGCATGTCCGCTCCTGAAGTGACTAATGAAGACAGCTCGCCCTCAAACTCTTCACACACGCTGCACTTTACTCAACTGAGTGGTCTTTGAAAGCAGGTACCATCCAATGTCTCCATGCAGGCAGAGGGTTCTATTATATTTAACAATTCTCTTTTCCAATATTGTTGTATAGTCATCGAGTGTTTTCAAAACGGATGCTTTAATAGTTGACTCAAAATGCCTCGACTATCCATGGGTTATTCCCCAATAATGACTTTGTGTATATCATTCATTAATAATTCATATAGTTGATCTTGATCTCTGGTTTAACGTCATATTTGTAAACAATATGTTTCACAGCTGATAGTGGCAAACATCCCAGTACTGTACTTGAATGCATTATGGTGTTGGGAAGAGTAACATTTCAGTTTTAATTTTATATCAGGTTTTTTTTATTATTTTAAGTTTCTAAGTGCGTTTAATAAATTGTCTTGACCAGATGGTCAAGCCCCTGTGCAACAACCGCACACTCAGGTCCGGATATAAAAAATGACCCACCCGGACTGGAGACTCCGGAACCCTGATTGAGGTTCTTGGGGACACCAACCTGCATTTCACCTTTCCGAAAACTCCAAAGCCTTTTATTGCTGCCTGCAAGAGCTCAGCAGCAGAATGTGTGTGGCCTGCGAAAAAATGCAGCAAAAAAAAAGAGTGAGGAAAAAATAAACCCATACCATTTTTTGGAGGCGACATAAACAGACCTGCTCATAATTGTGTACATTTAGATCACTCCGCTTGCTGTGAGAAAACGTGTCTTCAATCATCCAACTTGGGGAAATAAGCTGACGCGTGGAATTCCTTGAAGTGAAATGCGTAACTAAGAGAACGCACAGCAGACTTTAAACGTTCTCTGCTCTGACAGAAGAGAGATTAATAGAGTGAGTCCGAGAGAAACCGGTGTGGCCCCGTTGTACATGCACCCAAGTCTGATGTGATTCTGTGTGGACTCTTCCAAAGTAAATAGGTTTGCGAAAATCAATACTCATATATACCTCCTACCTCGGCTTGCTAAACTTCTGAATCTATTTGCCGTGGCTGTTTTATTTATTTTCACAATGGGAGCAAGGACGTCTGGGGTGGCAGATCCTCTTGTGGCAGGACGTGAAAGAATAAATGGTCTGCTCCAGCGCGCACACGTTGCACCGATTTGTGAAGCTTCTTTGTGGAAGCTTCTTTGTGCCCGATCAGCTATTTGGGGAATGACGACTGCATTTACAACGCCAGCCACGAAGCTCTGTGCTGAAACGGTGCCGTCGAAATAGAGGGACAAATTATATTTGTTATTTCCGTGAGTTAAAATAATGAGTTTGCGACTACAGCGCGGCGGCTGCAGGAGATGTAATTCCTGTTGTGCAGTTAATTCCTCTGGGTCGGGATACATTTGCAAAAATTTAATACGTATAGGAAACCCTTCCTGACAGGACCATTGGGTCAACACTCTTAACTGAAGCCACGTGCAGTGGATGGACCATGCACAGTCATTGTCTTGAAATCCTCAATTTGAGACTCATTCCATCAACAATCAGGACGTATTATCTGCCTATGGTTAAAAATGGGGTTCAGTCAGTAATCTCTTTGATTTGCCTGCTAAAGCCTGTCCTCATGGAGTATAGAGCGTTTACGGAATATAATTCATACAGGCTTGTATTATACATATACTTTGTCTTGCTCAAAGTTACTGAGAATGTCGTTTATGATTGGGATGGAGAGGAGGTTTCCAGCTCGCAACCTTCTAGACGCACGCCATCTTCTCATCCGCTGGGTTCGGAAATCTCACCAAATATGTTGTTTTGTGACACCCCCCCAGCTAGCCCACACATGTACTTATTTTCTACTCTTCTCTCGCACTTTCTGTCTTTGAAAACATCCCCTTCCTTCCTCCACTGTAAATCTGTAAGTCCAATGCCCCGAGGAGGTAAAGTTTTCAGTTCAAAGCTTTGCAGTTCAAGTGTATCATCGCAACTTACAGCTGGCTCTGGAGATAAAAATTTGGATGCAGGGGAATTGGCACTCAGTGTACAGTAACGCTGGCATGTTGTCGTTTGGTCCCCGAGTCTTAAACTGGTCCAGCATCAGAGACACTGCCGCTCAGCCGACTCAAACTGGAAAGGAAAAACAAGGCTATGGGAGATTATTGTGGTTATATACTGCATTCAGCTACAACAGTAAAACCAGTGACAGCTGAAGTGAATAACATTGAACATCTGGTTCCATTGGCACCTGTCAAGGGGTGGGATATATTAGGCCGCAAGTGAACAGTCAGTTCTTTTAATTGATGTGTTGGAAGCAGGAAAAATGGACAAGCGTGAGGATCTGAGAGACTTTGACAAGAACCACATTGTGATGCTAGACGACTGGGTCAGAGCATCTCCAAAACGAAAGGTCTTGTGGGGTGTTCCCGCTATGCAGTGGTTAGTACCAACCAAAAGTGGTCCAAGGAAGGACAACCGGTGAACCGGCGACAGGGTCATGGACGCCCAAGGCTCATTGATGCACGTGGGGAGTGAAGTCCAGCCCGACTGGTTCGATCCCACAGAAGAGCTACTGTAGCACAAATTGGTGAAAAAGTAAATGTTGCAGTGATAGAAAGGTGTCAGAACACACAGTGCATCACAGCTTGTGATGCACTGTGTGTTCTGACACCGGGCTGCATGGCCACAGGGGGTATGTGGAGTCCATGCTTCGACGGGTCAGAGCTTTTTTGGTGGCACGAGGGGGACCCACACGATATCATTAGTGGTAGTTTTAATGTTGTGCCTGATCGGTGTATGTCCTCCTGCAGTGGTCCCAACCGGGGATCCAGTCCACCTTGGGAGGGCGCCAAAGAGTGCTGGGGGCAAGGCCTTTGCTTTTTCTGGGGCTGCTAAAAATAGTGCACTCAATCATAACATGCTTACTGGATCAGTTCTATATACAGCAAATAACATATAGAAATCAAATGTATATTGAAGTTTTAAAATGTGTTTTTTTTTCCCCCCTCAGCATTCTGTAAATTCGCACTTAAAAATAGTTAACCCCTGTAACCTGCTTTCTCAGTGCTATGGGAGCAGTATGTTGAATTAGGAGAAAATAGCTTCTCCTGTAGAAAAGACAATTATAAAAGGTTATCGGTATTTTTTCAAACTAAAGATTTTGTAAAGATTGTGCGTGAGTGTGTGTGTGTGTGTGTGTGTGTGTGTGTGTGTGTGTGTGTGCGTTTGTGTGTGTGTGTGTGCGCGTATGAACAGGGGTGAGGTTGGAAAGAAAGTTTCTTAGATGTAAGACGGGGAAGCTTCAAGGAAAAGGAGCTCTCCGCTCCTCAAAGACTGAGTTTTTTCTTTTTTAAGAATGGTATATGCCTCTGCATGAAGGCGACCACTGCATGCTTTTTCATATAAAAAATGAAAATAGAGAGGTTGATAGATAGATACTGTACATTCTATTTATTGACTGATTTAGTGAGTTGTTCTGAGAAGATATGTCACTCCATCCAACATCAAAGTGAGATGTTCCCTAACACGGCTGACAGGTAGGTGGTGATTTTCTCAGCTCCAACCTGCGAAATAATCTGGCCTTTGGCTGAGGGAACAGAAAATAAATCTTAAAAAAAAAAGCAAAGGATCGGTGCCATTGAGTGACGTTGATGACGGTTGGAGGAGTTGACTGTAAAAAGACGCCAACACCACTAACACCTGTAATGTTAGATAACAGAGTGTAGAGTGTGAACCTTCAGGTAGTCTTCAAGACGAGCAGTGCAGGGGACCTATTATGCTTTTTCTTATTTTCTGTCATACATATATATAAATTTAATGTTACAACCTCGGATGTTGATATTAGGTTATAATCAAATAATAATTAAAGTAACTAATAATCGCTAAGTAATTGCTGTGAACAAAACGCTCCATCCCATCCAGTGTGCGTTTTTGACAAACAAAACCACTACAATTTGTGTGTTTTTGTTATAGAAGTATTCATTTCATTTTATCTTATTTTATTCTATTTTATTTTATTTTACTTTTTCTACTTATGAAACAAAAAATCCCCCCGTGTGAGAGTTCCGGTGCAGTGTCCCTGTCCCCCACACGTTTGGAGAACGGCAACGGAAGTCGGAACTAACTTTTAAATGAGGCCTTGTAGATCTAATATGAGTGAAGATTCAGAAACTGGATTGATTAGTTCTTATTTCCATGCTCAAACCCCATTGGCTCACAGAACTCGGGGCCTCAGGAGGGTGGCTCCTCCCACAAAAAAAAAAAAGGTCTGTTTTGGAACAAGAGGGATATAGAGGCATGTTAAAATGGCTAGAATGCATAATGTAGGCGATATTTGAAGCATCAAACTTCACTTAACTTGTCTAACGAGGAGCACAATAAGTTCCCTTTAAGGCGATGATTGAGAAATACTCCAAAATTAAATCAACCCATCTGGGACTTACAATGGGTTAATCATTGCAATCAGATAGGATGGGTATAATAAATGTGCTTGAAAGTTAATTACCAGCTTCATGCTCAAGTTGAACCTGTTCAAAGGTGATTGAGAATCAGAATTATAAACCCTTTATTGTTAGGCATGAAGCACTGTATCACGCAGGAAACACACAACGTTAGAAAGCAGAGAGAAGAGGATGTGAAGACATCCGAGGCGTTCCACAGGTCAACAAAACAACAAATCATTCGGGCCAGTGCCTCTCTGATCAAACCGTGACCTACATGAGTCAAATACGTGATCCCTGTATTTTAGTGGCGATTTAAGTTCTGTACTGCGCTTCGGGTCGTTGTTGTTGGTCAACTTCCACTGTTATTTGTATCAAAAATACAGTTATCATGACTTTTTCTTTCTCCAGCTCACTCAGTTTTCCATTAAAAGAGAAGTTGCATCTCCCCCTACTGTTTTTACTGTACGAGTGCAGTGTGTGTGTGTGTGTGTGTGTGTGTGTGTGTGTGTGTGTGTGTGTGTGTGTGTGTTTGTGTGTGTGTGTTGAGAAAGATAGATAGACTGACAAACAGACGGACAGACAGACAGACAGACAGACAGACAGATAGATAGATAGATAGATAGATAGATAGATAGATAGATAGATAGATAGATAGATAGATGCATGAAGCTCTTGAACCCAGTTCATACTGTTGTCCAACGTTATTGTTGACGTTACACTCTGTATTATTCCAATTCAAATGTGTGACCCGAAGTAAACTCCACAGTGTTTTTCCATCGCGCACAAGGTCATTTTCTCTATCTCCCAAGACTGGATGAAACCAGTCCAGTCGGTCTGAAACACCCACTTCTTGGCTCGCCCTCCCTCGCTGTTATGTTTTAATAACCCCGTGCGATTAAAGAATATTCGGAACGTTGCTTGAGCACCGCCCCGGTCTCCGGCTCTGTTCTCGGGCCGGCCGTCTGCTCCCGGATCCTCCCGGGTTTCAACCACTCAAGCCCGACAGGAAAACACATCATGACAGTAATCTTCTGCCGTGCGTCTCCAACCAGATACAGAGGTCACCCAAACGGGGCGATCCGTCGGCAAATCCGACGACAAATGAAATAAGAAAGCTACGCACGCTTTTGGTCGAGCTTGCCAAAACCGACTGTTTCCCGTGACTTTGAATCTCACACCGTCAGCACGTTTGGATTTCAGGGACGGCAGGCCGTTTCTCGGCGTCGGCACAAACACACATAATTCTCGGGGAAATGGGCTCTTCCTTGTTGGGGAGGGCCCTGCACTTTCCGCCGCCGGAACGTCGACGACGCTAAACCGGGAAGTAGAGAACCGAGCGATGTTTGTGTCACCATGCACGTATGACTGTGACAGCTTTTGCTTCTCCTTTTTATTAGAAGCGGAACCCATAAATGCACAAACAGGACAGCTGGGTGCAATATTGCAGAAATAATCAATATTAAAAAAAAAAAATCCAATCTTTTGTCAGTGGAATTTAAATTAGTTTCTATAAAAGGCATTAAAAGGTATGTTAAGTGTTATGTCTGGGCGGCGTTGTCTGTTTGGTTTACAACGTGCAGGTCCCCTTCCTTGATTGGCCGATTACATGGACGTGGCGTGATCCTCTACAGTGATTGGTCCATCAGTCGCCCCGTCCAATCAGAGGCGGCCGTGCGGTTTGAATCCCTCCAGACACTTGTCCATTAAATTAACTTCCAGAGCCCTTTGGTTTGTCGATAAAAAAAAGACAAAAAAACCCTACGATTGGGAGTGATCAGTCTTTCCGTCGTCTGCACGTCTGCGTTTGCGTTTGGTTGAGTTTATTATTGCATCAAAACAGCTTTGTCTGCAGCAAGGCCAACATGGAAGTTTTTTACTGAACAAACAATATACAATCAAACACATCTTGTTCACTTTGCATAAATGACTAAATCATCATTGTAAACGTCATCCAAGATAACAATTGATTAAAAAAAATATATATTTTTTTTTTTAATAATTAAATAAGGAAATTATTAAAATAATAAAAAACAACGTCTCCATGTCGCTGACAAACGCAGACTCACTTCCGGCCTCCGGCCTCGCCTCCTATTGGCCGGAGGACAGGTCATCTGATCGGCGGCTCGCACAAAACCGCGCGGCACGCCCGGGGATCACGTGACAGCCGCGACCAGCGTCATGGCCGCCGGACCCGAGTGAGTGGCTCTCCCTCCCCGCAGCGCCCGACGGCGACGCGCGGTTCAAACCGGCTCCGAACGTCCATCATTTCGGGCTCTAGTCCTGGCCCCGCTGTGGTAGTCTCGGGCTGCTTCTTGCTGTTGCGGTTAAACGAACGAGCGCGCTCCGGGCGTGTTGCGCGCCGTGAGTTGCGGAACAGCCGCGGGTGCTTCCCGGCGTCGGTGCGGCGTCAACTTTATCAGCGCGATGCTAACGCTAATTCGAACGCACTGGGTGTTATTGTTATGTATTTAAGATGATGGGTTCCGCTTATTTCTAATTTCTAATTCAAACTATTCGGGGTTTGTTTCCCCGTGTTTTGCGGGGAGTTCAGACGGACGAGTGTCATACGAACGAAGGCTTTGAGGTAAATACAAATAAACAACAACAACACATGCACCGGGCTGACGCCAGCCTGTGACGTCACTCGGCGCCTTCCATGGCTGTGCGGGTGGAAACGCACACTGCAGACAAACTACCTGGAAGCCTCGCACGACGGAGTATTGCGTTGTGTGTTTGTTATTCTCTTACCGTCTAAAACATGTTCGCCGAGCGGTTGTACCTGGGCTCCCGCCGCCCCACCCGCCTCCACAGCCCCGCTCTCCTGGTGGAAAGATGCTGTGGTTCTAGAACAACAACTTGCCGGGCTTTGGGTGCATCCTCCCTGTTAGGTTGTTGACCTTTTTGTACATGTGCTCTTCAAATGATGCTGAATCGATAAATGATAAAACGACCGATGTCGGAGGTTATCTCACGTTAATCAATTCATCCGACTGAGGTAATCGTGTTGTTTTCCTGCTGGGACCCGGAGGAACCTTTTTGTTCATTATACTTGCACTGGAAAAAAAGTTGTCCCTACGTGGTGTGTGCAGTTGAAGAGGTCTGGGTGCGTTATTGGACCCTGCTGTGTGTTTTTGTTTACTAACATCTCTGTGCGTGTTTGTTGTGTGTGGGGTGTTCGTATTTTGCAGCCGCAGCATGGGTGAAGCCCGAGCAAAAGTTTCGATGTTGTGAGACAATAAAGTTGATCTTGAATCTTGAATTATCTAGATAATAAAAAAACTATAATGAAGCGATCTGCAGCCGTAGCCATTCAAATCGGCCACTTTTGAGATACAGGGATGAGTATGTTTCCTGTAATTCAATCTATTATTGTGCCTATCCAAATCTCCGCCAGTAGTTATATTTCATGATATCACCCTAATATCATCCTATTTGACTGTATTATATAAATGCTTTTGTAATAGTGGGGAGGAAAACATTTCCTCTTCTGAGAAGAATGTATACAGTATAATATATAATACATCTAATAACATGATAACAAATGCAGAATTTTTTAAAATGTAAGATGAAAATATTTTTAATATACATTTTTACCCTAACATATTCCAAACAACATTTTCAGGTTGGGTCTTACTTGAAGTTTGCCAATCTTGATTTAACTACATAGGTCATTTGGTATCTGGCAATGTCAAGTGTTGACGATTGGTGTGGAAAAATAACGTAACAGATGAACCTTTGCACTCAAGTAATTGGTAAATAAAGTTTGCTATCTTATCAGTGGAGTACGGGTAAAAGATCAAGTTTTATCATGCGTATCGAGGAAACTAAGGTTGCCTCGCTGAGTATATATCTAGTAAAATCTCAGAATATTATATTGCTAAGCAGGCAAGTTAACATCTCTGGGCCAACTATTAAATAAGTCAATTTGAAGATTCTCAAAATATACAGTTTGGTTCTCTCCTTTTCCAGATGTTTAATGTCCAAAATAGAAAAGTAAGCATGATTGGAATGTCTGCGATCCTAAGAAGTGAAATAGTTGAAACAAAAAAAGAACCGTCCAACTAGCTAACTTACCACATTTGAAGCTAACTTTCGATAAAGTAATAATCTTGCTCCATTGAGTGTGACATCAGGCCCCTTTGAAATATCACACTAGGCCGAGTCTCCCTTCTCGTTGCAGACCAGTCCACTGGCTTGGGAAGGAGACCCTGAGGGTGTCTGCTGCCCTGTTCGCAGAGAACCGCCGCCGGCTGTGCCAGGGGCTGAGAGCCAAAGCAGTGGGCACCAAGTCAGTGGTTCTGCTGCAGGGAGGGGAGCAGAAGCAGAGGTACTGCACAGACACAGATGTCCTCTTCAGACAGGTAGGATGTGACTGGTCAACAGACTGCTCCTTAAGCTCTTCATTCAGCCCACACAAACATATTATTTCTTTACAAGCCTTCTTTCCCCTAACTTTTGTTGACATTGCGCTCTGTTAATTCAGGCTTTAATTATTGCGAGGTGAAATGTACTTATTTTATTACTTTTTTTTGCACAAAGCTTCAGTGTCAGTTCAGGTCATATTGAGACATTGTTCTGAAGTTTTGGTGTACTCTCAGTGCAACATCACAGTTGTAGAAGTGTAATACCATTGAAACAGAAGTTGGAGCCACAATAACAAGGATAATGCATTTTTTTTGTTTGGCCTCTACTTTCACATCTTTGACCTTCAAAGAGCAACTGCTGCTCTTCCTAAAAGATGGCTTTTCTGGGACACATTGCCTTGTGTTGCTGCGATTTTTATTTTCAGTGGGGCACACTGATTTGGATTAATTTTCAGGTAGTGCACATGCTTTTTTTGGGGGTTTTTTTTGTCACTCCTGATGTTAAAGATGTAAAATAGTTGGGTATTATCACTGCATTTTTTTGCTGTTAACATCTACCTGTTTTGTTTTGGTTTCTAATAGTCTGAGATGAGCTGAAAGGGAAATGTCACAACATAGTTGTATATTACTATATTGAACAGTATGAGCATTATTGACACCCTGTCTGATTTTTTGGATTCCATAGGAGTCCTTTTTCCACTGGGCTTTCGGAGTGACGGAGCCAGACTGCTTTGGAGCGATAGACGTGGACACGGGGAAATCCATCCTTTTTGTTCCCAAACTGCCTGAGAGCTATGCAACCTGGATGGGAGAGTAAGTCGTTTGTCCATGGTGTTCTGTACAGCTGACATCACCACCAGCATGCTGATGGCTTCCATTTAGAATCCGAATAGCAAAAACAGCATGTAGGTCATTGTTTTGTGTAAGTCATTGTTCTGCATCTTCAGTGCTCGTACTGGGAGACAATTTAAGTTAAATCCATTCAAACCGGCCCTGTGGGGGTCACAGTTTTAACAGAGGCCCATAATAAATTTTCCCTTGCGGTAATCCCACTGCGTAGCAATGTAAAAAGAATGCATGGTGACATGACTATTAGATAGATGTTGTGGTGTGAAGGAAGAGGTGATGTTAACACCTCCAGTTGCTGGGCTCCCCTGGCTAATTCGTACATAAATAAATCGCCTCCTCGGTGGCAGGGCAGTGAATCGCAGTTTCCATAAATTATTTTTATTTCATTTTTATTTAATCATGAATCAATTGGTTATTTGCTCATTTATTGAACCAGTGAAGCGCTGCATTTCTAAATAGATTGACTTCCAGAAAACGAGGATAACACCCATTGTTGCTATAGTAACAACAAAAACTGCAGTATGCTAATTGGTAAAGTTTGGTAATTAAAATAATTGGTTCTCGCAGTGTTTCAGTCTACCATTTACATATCGTATGGGGAAAATAAAATGATGTGTGTGTATTTGGGAAGCATTTTGAAATTCCAGGTGTATCTAAATGCTTTGATAATTGTCATACCATGAGACTCATGGTAATGCAAGGTGTTTATGATTGAATGGGTCTTTTCACCTAGTCCGTTTAAACTTTATCAGCATTTTTCAAAGTTCACATTGCATTCAATATATGACATAAAATGCACTTATTATTTTGTGGGATACAAGCATTTGTGTTACATATATTAAGCTGGACTATTTTTCTTCCTTAACCATTTGTTTTCTGCCTGGACAGCATCTACCCTAAGGAGCACTTTAAGGCCAGATACGCCGTCGAGGAGGTGGAGTACACGCCTGATGTAAGCCCGCCCGCGATGGCGCAAGTGTTCACGTCCTCGTGATGCCTGCGACCTTTTCCCTTTGCAGTAACTGAACTTTAGAGTTAAGTTACTGAGCCGTGAAGTTACAGGCCTGGAAATCGGCGCATCCGTAGGCGGCTTCAAAGGTGAAAGCCATCATTCTTTTATTGGGCCTTGAGGGAAAAGATAAAAGCTGTGGTTGTAGATGGTCTGAGCGTGGATCTAGGAGGTGTAATCAAATATATCTAAACCTCAAGAGCTGCTCCTCCATCTCAAACCTCAAATCTGAAGACACGATTGGGAACTTTACTTCTGCAATTGAATCCACCAGTGATAGCCCTATAATTATATTATAAAGTAATATAAGTAAATAATTTGATTTAAATGGCTGCATCTAACTAACATAAACCAATTCAATTTTGATTACTTTAAAAAGTTCTCTTTCAAAGTGCTCTGAAACCAAGTTCATAAAAAAATGACCTTTCAAAAAATATTTTATTTAAGACAGACCATGCAACATGAAGAGACGTGACACTAATGTGTCATGTTGTTCTAGTACAACTAAAGATCAGTTCCCCAAATACCCAGTGCATTTATGACCACTCTCAATTTCCTATTCCGCTTTCCAGTGACCGAGCACACATTGAAATAACGAGGGTAACCAAGGCCTTTGTTTTGCAATTAGTCACAGCGAGCGCTCTCGGGATGTTGAGGCCATATCCTGTTTAGAGCCAGAGAGACTCGTCACGTTGCTATGGTGGGTAAGGTACGGTGGCCATTTTGAACAGTCTCTTTACACAGCGTTTACAGTTGACACATTCTCCCCTTGTCTTTTCATTTAAACACAAATGAAAAGACTGAATGGAAATCGGAATCAGGTTTATACGCCAGGCACATATTGTTCCGGTTGAAGCTTGGTGACAATTGGAATAAAAAAAACCCCCCAAAAGTCTGAAAAATGGAGAATAATAGTAGAATAAAAAGTGAAATAAAAATAACATTCGTAAATGATGAATGAAATGGAATTTCAGAATTAATGGAGCGAGCAGCAGAGTGAATCTTCAGGGCTTTATTAAGCAAAGGGCCAGGCAAGGTTTCTTATTCAAGTGTTTCCCGTACATTGATTTATTTGTGGTGGCCTGCCACAATATCAACATTGACCGTCACATATTGATTTTCAATTAAATTTTTTTTTTTTTTACTATTTAAAATGGATAAAATGTTATTTCTTTGCAAAGCCACGCACAGCACCTTGATGTGCAGAGCCCCTGCTCCCCCCACCTCACTCACTCACTCACTCACTCACTCACTCTCACAAACAACAGACTCGTAGTCCCTCCTCTCCCTGCACGCTCTCATTCATGCCCTGGATGTTTATAAGGTCGGGCGCCGCGCCGGTTCCTATACAATCGGTATCTACCGGACCGAATCGCACCGCAGATCTCGGTGACTCATTTTGGGGCCACGCCCGAGCTGCCGATTGAAATACCAGCCCTCCGGTGCTCCGAAACTGGAGTGCGCCGCTCGAAATCCTCTGTACTCCTCTCCCGCGCGACCCGCCTTCTAACTTCTGGCCGAGAGCCAAACGGCAGCGGCGCTCGTCAATGTCACATTCTGTTAATTCCGAACAAGCATTGAAGCCCTCAGAAATAATATGATATCGTTGATCGAAAACGCAAACACGTTTTGGCTCCTCTGTGTGTCCTGAAGGAGTGATCAGGGCTCAGTGTGCACTCCTGTCCCCCAGTCAGCTACTACCACAAATACAATCCAGTTCTGTGGGAAACACTGTACTCTGTATGTTTCTTAATTAGCTTTTCTTGTTCCTGACACCAAATCTTAGACTGAGACTCAACAACTAGTACTGTTGGCTTTTAGCTGGAAGGGCAGTGTCCCTCTCGAAGCCTGACTAATTCTCGTTGAATTAATGTTGTGAATTTTTTAACATTATGACAGCAATAGCCAAATATCCCTGCTTCAGTTTGGCCATAGGTGTCCTCCTTTACATTCAGACCTCTTGCAGTGATCAGAGTTGACGTTCTGATGTGTCCCTGAGTTGCAGGAAGCCATAGACACCTCAGTACCAATTTGCAGTGATATCCTTTCTGTCACAAAATAAGAATGCATCTCCTCTTCAGTCTCATCCTTAATACTGAGTTCATTTACCACCTCTGCAGATCGCTGATGTCCTGTCCCGGCTGAACCCGGCAGTACTGCTGACACTGGTACGCTGTGTACTTTTTATACTCCTCTCTTATTGGCTTAATGGCTGTAATTTACAATGCTTGCAATACGTAAGTAAGCTTAAACTTTTTACAAGACAGTGCAAGCTGTATTTGTAAATGTAATGAGTTGCAGTTTACTTGGTTTTAAAGCTGCCCAGGAGCTAACGACGGTGCTGCAGTGACATTGAACTGTCACCCCTCATGTGTTTGTGTTTTTTCGGAGGCCAGCGAGGACTGAACACCGATAGCGGGAGCATCTGCCGTGAATCCTCCTTTGAAGGAATTAGCCGGTATGCTTTATTTGCGTCAATTATTCATTAATGTTATTATGCATTTCTCGGGCGGCTTCTGGGAATTTTGTTTTATCAGGATGCCGCAGAAGCTCAGACATAGAGATTACCAGTGATTTCCATAATTTTGTAACGAATTTGATTAAACAAACGCTTGTCACTTGTAAGTTGTCAATTAATGCCACTGTTCATTTTATTCTTGCTGGTGGCGTTAATTATTGTGTTTCATTTTCGCTATCCGTGTAAATCGTTGTTTGTTCACGCCATCTGTTATGCACGCTGACCTTTTCTACTTGAAAACACTTGGGGGGTGTTCTTCAAGCTTCAAACACCTTTTTAGATGTCCACCAACACACTGTGAACATACTCAGATTGCGGTTTTGCCCGTGACCCTGAGATAAATTTCCAGCATAATTACTTCACATTCCATTCAGAGAGCTTAAAAATTAAAAGCTGCATTCCACCTGTTGTGTTATATGTCATGTACCTCTCGTTACCGTTTGTTTTCCTTGTCAGCTTCCAAGTAAACAACACTGCATTGCATCCAGTCATTGTGGAATGGTAAGTCATTATTCAATAAGATATTTATTATTTCATCTTAAAGGCATGCAGTCGTTTTTTATTTCCTTTCTTCAGTTTTATTTTAATTTGTTTTTCCTTTTAATGTTGCTCATTGACATTCTACCGACTCAGAATCGTTGAGGCTTCCTCGGGCTCTGTGTGCCGAGCTGTAATAGTCTTCGTGCTCGCCTGGCTGTCCCTGGCGTTAGGCTCTGGACTCTCCAGATGAATTGACATTTTCAGAAATGAGGAGGAATGCTTTTCGGTCACGCCTCCTGGGAAGAGCGACTGGATTGAACCCTCCTGTCTAGAGTATTGCAGCTTCCTCTTAATGGGCATTCTTTTTTATGAGCCCGGCTTCCATTAGTGTTACCGCTGGTAACCGTAGCCCCCGTGTCATTTCTTAAGGACCATTTTCTTCTTGTAGAAATTCTCATTATACACCGGCGCTTGTTTCAGGCTGAGCCCCCGGGAGACAACACGGAAACTGTTGGAAGAATAATGAAGATAATAATGATGTAGATGGATAAAATCTACAATAACAACAATAATAATAATCTATTTCAGTCTTTCACTAAGATAATAGGCTGTTGGGGATTGATACGTGTACTGATATGGGTGTCAGGATGCAGTGTCTTGATATACCTGACAAATAGATGTATTTTGCGGATAACAGAGAGGCAGAATAAGGCTGGCTAGGTGGAATACTGATGCCACCGCTTCTCCAGCCCAGATCCAGGAGAAACGTTTGAGATACTGTGTCTCACATTGAACAATTATTTGGGTTTTTTTAAGATGCAGAGGTCACACGCTCGTGACTTTTCAAAGATTGGAAAACATCGGAAACTGTAAATTACTGTGACAGCCTCATATTAAGTTATCCGAGGAGGCAGGGATTGTCTTGAGGCTGCCTGGAGTCTTCGACCTCACACTAACAGACCGCCGGAGATGAGAGCAGGAACAGACGGAACTACTGAAGTTAACATTGCCGAGCTGCGGTTTCCTGTTTTGGAAATTTGTCTTGTGAAAGTGAAATCGGTGTTGTCAGTGTTACTGAGAGAACAGACTCACAAAGTGCTGTTGCAGTTACAACCAATCTGATCTTATTGGGCTTTCTCATCGGCCTTAATTGATAACAGATTAAGACAATAAATTGGGAACTTGTCGCCAACAAAAAGCAATGGAGCCTTTCCCTTTTAGAGATGAAATATAACCCAACAGAGCTCAACACTTACTTTTAAAAATGGTTGCCAGGCCGGCAACCAGGCGTCAGCTTTTGGTTGCGGAAACTGTAAATATGGTTGCCATTTTTATTCACCTTATATTTTGACAATTTTTTGTAGTTTGTGTTTCATCTGATGCTTTACTGAATTTGAATATTCAGAGGGTAAGAAACAAGTCAGGACAGACAAGAGCTGTGATAACACTACTCCCCTGGTCACACTCACCTGATCACACTCAGCCTGTGTCCCTGTCTCTCTCTAACACCCACATGTATATGCTCACAGACAATAATAATCTCAACAGTCCTGTGTGTCCCTCATTGTTAATAGTGGTAAATTCTAATCTTCATCTTTCCATTTAAAAGAAGCTCTCCACCAGATGAGGTCTGAGCAATGCTCATTGTTAATGCTCTCGGTCTACAAAAATAAGAACTGGTTATTGTATTGTAACAGCTATATGTTGACAAATTTGACCAAATTGACTGGATAAAAGACAAAAAACATAAAAACAGCGGCAATTCACGGGTTCGAGCCTTTTTGCGCTCAACAAAGGGAGCAGCTCAATCGGCCTAGATTAAAGCCGTGAGCAGCAATGAGCGGGTCTTCACAAAGCTGAGCAAAGTCACTTCAGACAGTTGACTTCTGTTTAAAGGAGTGAGACCAATCACACACTTGTTGTATCATCACAACGTATGCAGCGTTACAATTATTTTGCACTCAAAATTTTTGCTGTTTACAAAAACTGCTAAAATGAGTCGCCAGCGACATTCGCTGAAACGCAAGTGGGTTGCATCCTGGGCCCTAATAACCTTGCTTTACTGCCATGATGGACTCTTCGGCTGACAGTGCTGTCAGCCGGCAGGAGAGGCGCTCCGTGGGGCGCTGGGGTTTTAGAACTCCACTATGAGCAGGACGCACAATTTTTGGTTCTCTGACTGTGTGGAAATCTGATGTTTTCACAACACAGATGAAAGGAAGAAAGGCATTAAAACAAGTTCAGGTGTTGGTGCGCACGTGAGTCAATGCACATGCAGCGTTCTGGTTCCCACTGTAACAAAAATATTTAGATATCACCAATGCAACAAATGTATTTATTTTGGTGTGCACAGTTTGCTGTTTGTGTTTATGTTAAAAAGGTTGCCAAAGGTGTAACAGAGGCACAAAATGGTTGCCAATTGACTCTGGTTGCCGAGGGCAACAGTCACTTCAATTCATCAGCACTGATTTAGAAAAGTGTAAATTGTCCTACTGTCCATTTTTAGAGCAAATAAATGAATCAAAACCAAATTTCCAGAGAAACTGTCTGAACAATATGGTTTATGTATATCATGCAAATGTATGCTGGGTCCAAACCATGTAGTTCTTCCTCCGGGCAGTTTTAATTCAAGATCTTCACGTTCGCTCGTCCCAGCAGCATGTCAGCAGAGCAGGTCTGTGGTGTCAGATGTTTGTGTTCTGTTTGCAGCCGCCTGCTGAAGACCGACATGGAGCTGGAGGTCCTGCGCTACACCAACAAGATCTCCAGTGAAGCCCACAAAATGGTGAGATCCCTCGCGGAGAGAGGATAAGATCAAATCTAAATACATGGAGTCACCTTTATTTTCACGAGGGAGATTCATTAATTTTCAACGAATATTCAAACTGGTCTCGTGAAGAACGTGGACTTGTATCTGACCCTGTGAATTAGAAGTGCGCGATATGACGATATTAGATTGTGAACGATGTCTCCACGTTCTGCCTTGACAGAGAGATGGTGAGCATTGTGCCACACTGCGCCTTCTGTCAGTGTCAGTCCTTTGGCTCATACGGGCATTGAAAGTTGTTTTCTCAGTCAAATCCTAAATCACACTATTTGCTAGTCGGTGACTTGTAAATCAGGAATGGGAATAGTGTCCTTGAGCAAGACACTTAATCCCTAATTGCTCCTGATGGCTGCGTCCGTCGGTGTTTGAATAAGTGTAAGTCTCTTTGGATAAAAGCGTCTGCTTAATGTAATTTAAAGGAATCCAGCGGCAGAAGATAAGGCACAAAACGTACGCATGGAGCGCACTAACGGGGGTGGGGGTTTCATTCAATTAGTAAACAGAAATAAAAAAAATATATCTAAATTTAAATAAAACACATTATCGCTATTTGTTTTGTTTGGCAAATCGGGGAATGCGGACACTCAGCGGCCGTGTCGGTTCTGGCGCCGGCTCAACATCATCATAAAAGTATTAATACAAGACAGAATAACAAGGTGATCCTACAACGTGTTTGTTAAACACCGCCCATAAACGTCTCACTTTGGTGATAACATTAAGAGCCAGGCGCGGTGAGGCTTTGTATGTGGCGCCGGTCGCCCCCCCCCTTTGTTATCTTCTAGGGCTGTAGTTCTTTAAATGTGGAAATTAATTTGGCTGTACTGTTGATTAACTTAAAAACGCGTAAAAAAAAAAAAGATTGGTGATAAGATCGTGATCCTGCCTGAAAAGAATGGTGATGTGATGTTTTTGCCATGTCGCGTAAACTGAGTTTAGAGAAACATTTTGCAGTTATTTGGGCGCGGCAGGATCCACTGAAGCTCTGGATTACGTTGAGTTGAAGTCGTCAAATTCTTCCTTGATCCAGTAGCTCAAAGGACGGCGGTTTGCAGAAATGGCTTGTTGAAGCAATATGCCTGGTGCAAAACACGTTTTTTTTTTTTTGTTTTTTTTTTTGGCAGCATCAACACCCCTTTCAGAAGTTCACAAGCCGCCTCGGGCAAACCTTTGACATTTTCTTTTCTTTTTTTTTTTTTTTCTCCTGACAATAACTGCAATCATTTTATTTTGGATGAGTGTGTTATTATTATTATTTTATGATTTAGGCGCGATAAAAACAACAGATTATCACAACAGATAATTAATAACAATGTTAAAAAAAAAAAAACTAAAACATTTCATTGAAACGTTTGCAGCTTTACCTACTCAGTGGTGCCATGTCGGCTTCCAACACTCAAGATCACAAACTTGTTGTTTTCCTCTGCAGGTCATGAAGCATGTCAGACCTGGACAGAAAGAATACGAAATGGAAAGGTGAGTGAAATCCCTTTTAGGATTCGGCCAGTTTTCACATGTAAAGTAACAACGCACGGGAATTTGGCACATTTCCCACCTGCAGAGGTGGGTTAGACCAAAAAAAAACAAAAAAAAACAAAACGATTTGCAAAAGACATTTTAGCAACTTATAAGTAAAGAATGTCACAGCACGTAGTCTACACACATTAACATTTGACAGCAGATTACACGCATGAGCTATGTAAGTAGAAATTAAACATTTATCATCCGTCTGAAAACATAAATCCACACAGGAGGTAATAAGGGCAGTGTATCGTATAAGTTGTGAAGTGATCGGATCAGGAGATTAAAGAGTGTTCCGCCCTATCTGCAGCGCGCACTGTGTAGGTACAAATTAATCAGGGAAGCGGCAGAACAGCGTGTTTCTCTTCCGCCTACGGCTCCACTCCTTTGGAGATGCCCCTGCGATAAGCGGCGTTTTGGCCTCTCGCCGGTTCACTCCGTCAACCTTTTTTTTTTTTTTGCTAAATGTCGCCGGGCAGATTTGCCAGATCTGGCAGGAGCTCGACTCTCACGTGCGAGGGGAGGGAAACGTGACGAGGGGGTTATGACGAAAGACCACCCGATTTGGATTCCCTCCTGATTAAGAGCGGGAAAACAAAAAAAGAAAAAGAAGAGGGCGTGTCGAGTAAACGCTGAAGTCTGACCCATCCACCGCACTGTAAACATGTACAGTATATAATAAATGACCAATTCATTATTTAAGTCTAGAACATTTTTTAAAAATGCCACTGAAAAACCACTGGGTGGCTAATAGTAGATTATTATTTTCTTTTCTTTTTTTTAATGGATGGAAAAGTAAATGAATATACCGGGTTTTATTTATTTCCTCATTGGTTGTTTATTCTTGTTCTTCTGTTGCATCACAAAATGACAACGCACTGTAAGTGTGTCGGCTTTATTATTTCTTCGGCTACTGCTGGAAAAAAAAGTGTGTTGTGGTGACCTCGAGCAAGGCATCGAACCTCTGAAAGCCCAACACAAGTACTCGCGGGGAGGCTGGGCGCCCGGATGGGGTCGATCGGCAGCGAGCAGGGCTCTGTTAATGCAGTCTGAAGAGCAAGACGTTCACTCATTCGCACTTTCCATTTCAGGAGCTCCGCCATGTTGTGTCTAACGTCAGGTTGCTAGGACTCCAGATTTGTTATGATTAAAACTCACTTTGTCATTGTGTGTGTGCATGTGCGTCCGCCACGGCAAGTCAAGTTCATAACATCAACTTGCTGAGCTTAGCTGGATTTCTAACACTATAACATTTGTTCTTGGCACATTTGCATATGTAAATATTATTTTTCCCACCAGAGAGCCTGTTTGGTATGAGAGCTCTTGGCCCCACACGGCGCGATGTTTGATGTGCACTAAGGGTACGGCTGGCTGCTAGCGATGAGGGAACCAGCGCTAGAAAAATTCTTAAAAGGCACCAGGTCATAGGAAGTGCAAGACTTTCCGCTAATTAACTTTTCTTTTATTTTATTTAATTTTTTTTATTTCAATTAATAATTAATATTTTTTTATTTAACCCTTTCATTCCGGCTAACCAGGATACTTCATTGAACATGTGATCCCCCCCCCCCCCCTGCAGCCTGTTCCAGCACTACTGCTACACCCGAGGGGGGATACGCCACACCTCCTACACCTGCATCTGTGGAACGTACGTCACCAGTGCATCCTTTGTTACTTCATCAGTGATGGGTGATGAAGGACCGCTTCAACATGAGCACTTACCGTAGTTAAAGGGGACCTGTTATGCTTCACCTTATTTTCTGTCATACATTGTGTGTGTGTAATCGCTGTGAACAAAACGCTCGGTTTCCAAAGCTTTTCTTATTTTATTTTTTCTGCTCTCCGCACAGACCCACGTCAGCTCGTCACGGGTTTCTTTATGTGGTCATCTGTGCCATCCCATGGGGCGTGCGTCTCTCCGAACAAAACCCATACAAATAGTGGGCTTCCTTTATTGTCGATGTGTTTATTGTATTTTTATTTTCTGACGTTTACGTGAAACAAAAGGCCCGCGTGCGACAGTCTGCGTCTCCCACAAGCCTGGAAAGCGGCAACGAAAGTCGGAACAGACTTTTAAATGATGCCTTGTGTAAATGTGATGAGTGAAGATTCAGCAACTGGATTGATTATTTTTTCGCCTCAAACTTGTTCAGAAACAGATTTTGGAGGACTGATGAGGTGAAATCAGTGAAAGTTAGGGAGTAAATACATACATTCAATAAATACAGTTCTTGGCTCACAGAACCCGTGGCCTTGGGAGGGTTGGCTCCTCCCACTGAAACACAATGGATTTAGAGGCATGTTTTTTGGGGACCTCAGTTCTCCATTAACTTGTGTAAAAAGGAGCATAATAGGTGCACTTTAAGTAAATATGAATTAAAAAATATTAGTAAGCAATGAAATCAAATATACTAATTCCCACATTAACGCAATATCTCACACAGTCATTCTCATTGTTATTAGCGCGCTTGTTACACATTGGGGTTGCTCCAGTGCAGGGTGGGCTGTTGTTTACAATTTTGATACTGGTAGCATTACAGAAACCTTTAATTTAATACAGGTTTGTCAGTTTTTTTTATACCAATTTCCATAGAGAAAGTACAGATACTACTGACTCAAATGTTTAGGCTTTTTTTTTTTTTTTGGCTCACTGAGGCTGGAGAAATGAGAGATTGCTTTGGTACAATAGTATGAATGAAGCTGAGCTCCACGTCCTTTGATGCTCGTCCATCACGCCACTGGCGCAGGACGCCGCCCTCCAGGGGTGGAGTTCAAAGCTCGCTTCTTTAACTTTATCATTATTTTCAGGACCAACAGCTGGTCGTGGAGGTAGAGTTTTGGAAGCAGAGGAGCAGCCACTCATTCACTCACCCCGTAATGTTTTGTTGCCGTGTGTCCTTGGGCTCAACTATCTGTGCTGCTGCAGTGGAAACGGCTCTTTTTTTTTTGCTGTATAAGAAACAAGCATTCAATGTATTGGTGTTATGTTGGTCTTGGTGTTGTGCATGTTTGCAGCCTCAAGTGACCGAGAGGGAGAAAACTAATTGACTCTTAAAGTGAAAAGGAGGGTTTTTCCCGTAAGTTTACTAAAATAAAGGTTTCCGTTTCAAATGGAATTCTGGGACTTGCCGTGTAATCCACCCAACAAAGACCATGTTACGGATTTCCCCGTGAATAGAAGTTTATATGAAATGTATTTTAAGGTCGTTGAATACCAAATCGCTGGTTCATGAAAGCCATAATTAACTGACATTACGAGCCACTTGAAAACTGTGCAACATGCATGAACCAGTGTTTATCCATCTTTTCGTCTTTTTGTTTGTATGGCTCATTCTTACACAACGTTAACACAGAGGCACCAACTCATCCATCCTCCACTACGGCCACGCCGGCGCTCCCAATGACAAAACCATCCAGGATGGAGATATGTGGTATGTCGTTTTGGATATTTCCTACTATTTTTAGTCAAACAAAGAACCAAACCAATGTCTAGTGTCTGTGCATTTCAGCCATGATTATTTTCCACACCTTCCACGTTTACACTGATCGGCCTATCAGCGCGTGGCACCTGATCACTGCTGTGAAGTGACATATTAAGAATAAATGACAAATTCCAGCATTTATTTGAGAAGTGCTCAAACCAAATGAATAAAAGTTGTGCATTGTACTTTAGGTACTGTTTGCTTTATTTCATGCTGTTAAATAAGGAACATACTTAAAAGACATTTATAAACGATTCTTTCACTGAAATCTATGAAATATACATAAATATAATCTAAAAAAAAACAAGGTTGTTTCCTAAAGAACGGTGTCTTCATGTTTAAGGCTGGACAGGAATATTAGGAGAAAACGACAGGAAGTTTAATATTGGGATTTTGTAATTCTACAACCTAATACAACATGGACCAAAATAATTTTTGTCATTATTCTCAGTATCACCCCCTTGGCAGAGTCACAGTAGTGTAATAAAATGTCTGCTTGCTATGACGTGGTGTCCTGTTCCCCGCAGCCTGTTCGACATGGGTGGAGAGTACCACTGCTACACCTCTGACATCACCTGCTCCTTCCCAGCCAACGGGAAGTTCACCGCGGACCAGCGAGGCATTTACGAGGCTGTGCTCAAGTCCTCCCGAGCCGTCCTGGCGGCCATCAAACCAGGTAGGACGGCCTCCCCCGTGCAGAACGGTTGAAGCCGCCCGCTCCGTCTCTTGAGTGCACCGCCACCGGGTCTTACGGTGGTCTGCGGAGATCTCTTTGGAAACGTGGGACTGTGCGCCAACATCTGCAAACAATCTCATCTCCCCTCTTACCTAATTTTCCGGAGCCACGCGGCGGTTATGTTTGCGTTTTCCGTTTCACACACACGTAGGGAAACTGAAATAAATCAAAATCCAACGTAAAAACACGCCGGGCGCCTCTCTCTGTATTTCTTCTTCTCGCCAAATTACCATTCACTGTAGTCCTCTCCCCCGTGCAACGTCGTGTTCGGTTTGTCAGGCTAATTGCATTACAAAATGAGTCCAGCTGTAATTGTAAGTTAAAAAAAAAAAAAAATTATGAATGAAAAATAATTCTTAAATGGTATGCCACGTCGCTTCCCCGCACATTAATTCAGGGGCTTTAACAACCTGAAAGTTCCCCTTTAATACGACGGATGTGTGTGCTCGTGTTCCTTCCCCACTTCCCCACTTCATCCACCGACCTCGTTTTGTCTGTAAAACTGCCCTTGCACCACTGCCAGCCTCCTCCCGACACCGAATCTGACAATAGTTTTGCTCCAAGATGATCTGCCCCCCACCCTCCCCCAAACCACCCCCACCCCCCTCTGAACCCGACTCGGTGTGGGTGAGACTAGTGGAGTGGTTAAGTCCTGCAGTAATACTTGTAGTTTTCTTGTGCTGACCAAGGCCCCGGCTACTAAACACTAGATTCAACTGGACAGCAGTGATCTGAATGTAAAGCTCTTCATGTTGATTGGGAATTCATCCACTTTCGTCGGGAGCTCGGCCGTTGTCAAAATGCGCCGTGGCTACAGCCGTTAAGTCGTTGTTGCCTTTGGACTTCAATGGGAACGGAAACAGGCAGTTTTCTAACGGCCCCTCTGAAACTGTTTAATTTATCACAACTACGAAGCGGTGAACTAAACAGCCAAACCCTCCATTCAGCTGCAGTGTATCTGCGGGTCCATTCACAAGTTCATGGCTCACAACTTTATGCTGTGAAAATATTTTCCACAGAGCTCCATTATCGCCCCTCGGTCTGAAATGTGGTTCAAAAAGCCAGGAAATCGATCCTGATTTGATCCGTTATATGTGCGATGGGGATGCGCCCAATGTGAAGTCCCGGGCCGGTACCCGTGTTTTCCGAGCTCCCCTGAACGCAGCATCACTTCCTGCTTGGGGCGCTGGAGAGCCGTGTCAGTCTTCTAAAATCGATTGCGGCGTCGTTCTCTGAGGCGTTAAAACAAGACAAAAAAAAGGCTGACATGGTTCACCAAATATATGTTGGAAAAACACTGGATAAACATCGGCCAACGTCGTCTTATTTGCAGACGGCGAATATGAGCCCAGAAATCGGTGCACCCCTAATAGGTGATAACTTTATTTTACAACAGTAATGAAACGGCCGTAGTTAAGATTCAAGCAGGAAACTCTTCCCACACCGAGGCTTCTTGTGTTTCCAGGCGTGAAGTGGACCGACATGCACCGCCTGGCTGACCGCGTCCACCTGGAGGAGCTGCTGAAGATTGGGATCCTGAAGGGCACCGTGGAGGACATGATGAAGGTCCACCTCGGCTCCGTGTTCATGCCCCACGGCCTGGGACACCTGCTGGGCATCGACGTGCACGACGTCGGGGGCTACCCTGAGGTCAGTGCAGCTTCCCCCCCGCTGCTCCCGGGAAGTGAAAACGTTTTCTGGTTTTTTTTCACCCCCCTCCGAGCGAAGGGAGGATTTTGAGGCGCGTGGGGTCCTTGGAGGAGGATTTACTTCCTTGCGCAAGGGAACATTGGCCAAGTGGATGCGTGGGGCTCGAACCGGGCTCCTCCTCACTAACCGAGTGCGTAAGGAACCAGCACAACAGTGATGTTTGCTTCAACAAGGCTCTCACTGAGCGGAGTCATTTTGCACAAAGCCAGAGGCCACGCGGAGTCGGACTGGAGAGCTGCTTCCAGGACCAAAAACTCTGGTCCTTGAAACGTCTTCCATTCAGTTTTACAAATATTAGGCCTTTTAAAAGCCATTAAATAGCGTTCGATTTGAATTTACAACAAACATAGATGTTGTTTGATGAAGCCGTATTTATTGTTTGGTCAAAAGTTCTTCTGCATCACCCTCTCTCCCACTGAACCTGATACCTGCCTCCTGTTCCGCATGAATCCTGAAGAGAAATCATGTTCCTACTTTTCCCAAGTTCTGTGGAGGGGGGGAGGGGGGGGGGTTACTAGTTCCATGTATTCCAGTTCTTAATCCCTAACCTTGCAGTTCATAACATAACTTACCCTATTTCTGCCAAATATTCACCCAAAAATCTGTCAAATCAATCATATCTGGAAAATTGTCTTTGAAAAGGCTCTTAAAACCTGCAAACACCCTGTATCCTGAAGGACCAGTGTCGGCGTCAATGAAAAACAATGATATTAGTACATGTAGTATGTACTATATGTAGTATACATATTGTTTACCCACTATTTTTATAGACTTGTACATCAGCCTCTTCAGCTAAAAACTGCCACGGAGCGAGCGTGACGGTGGTGGTGTTTGTCCGTCCAGGGCGTGGAGCGCATCGACGAGCCCGGCCTGAGGAGCCTCCGAATGGGCCGCCCGGTGCAGGAGAGGATGGTGCTGACGGTGGAGCCGGGGATCTACTTCATAAACCACCTGCTGGACGAGGCCCTGGCCAACCCCACCCAGTGCTGCTTCATCCACAGCCACGTGCTGGCTCGCTTCCGCGGCTTCGGAGGGGTCAGTCCGCCCGCAGCGTGATTTTTGATGCGTGGCACACACGTCGAAATCCACATTTTTATGTTTTTGGTTTTTTTTGGTTTTAAATCTTCAGTGGTTTAAGATTTGAACCAGGCTCCATGTCAGATGTTCGGTCTACTCATCATGACAAACTAATGTTACTGACGGGAAACACACAGCGTGGCCTCGACGTAAACAGGATTCAGGCTGAGCTACCTTTCTGTTGTAGACACTTAAATAACGACTTTTATTTTCCAGTGTCCGCCTCGCTAACGCCTTAAGGTTCATCAAGGTTTGGACGCGTCAAGCTAGCGCCACGCCCTCACGTCTGCATGTGCATTCATCTTAAGTGTGACGTTGCCGTGCGCAGGTCCGCATTGAGGACGACATCGCGGTGACGGCCGACGGCGTCGAGCTGCTGACCTGCGTCCCCCGCACGGTGGAGGAGGTGGAGGCCTTCATGGCCGAGCCCCAGAAAGACTTCAGCCCCGTGGTCGGCGGCGAGATGCTCTGAAAGACGTCGCTCAGAAGGCGCCCGGCGGAACGGAAACAAAAAATGTCAGATATTTTTTTTCAGCCAAATCTTCCCATCCAGATGCTAAACCCGCAAATAAATACAGACGATGAATCATGATAACAAAGCTTGGTATAAAATTGAAATCCTTTTTGAAATTTTATTATTTTATTTTGGAAAAAAAACACCACCACTGTCCTGTTCTTTTTCTGCATAATGTTTTAATCATTTTATTCATTGACAATTTACAGAAATAAATACAGATTACGCAACTGATAAACTGTCGAATCAGTTCTGTGGTTGCCTGGTATTTTTTTTCATATTGGATCACGATCGTATCGTTTGTAATGTTTAAAAGGGTAAATCTGCACAGTGCAATACCCATTTTAACCTCTAGATGGATGACTCCCCTCGGGAAGCAGCCGTGTGTGTGTGTTACTTCATCAAATTCCAAAAAAGAGAAGTTTGCAATGAAGTTAATTGGTTTTATTTATCTGATGATTCTCAAAACAACACTCCTCATAGCAGTCGACCTTTAAATGTTGTGTTTCTGAGAGGACTGCGCACACGGGGTTCAGGTGAGCACACACCGCTGGAATCCAAAGGTTTGTTTCGGATTAGCCACCTCCCCCCGGCCCCCCCAGGGCCAAATCCACCGCGTACAGGAGTCGCGCTCAACTTAAATATCAATACATACAGTACTTGTGGATTAGAGGTAAAGTGTATAATGCTTGGCTGGAAAAGGGGACCGAGTTGGAGGAGCGGCACGGCTGGCATGAAGGAATGACCTGGACGTGCAGCGGGAAAGACCTGCTCCACCGGCGCAACACCGCTAGAGCACGCCGATCACTACATTTTCCCCTCCGCCCGATTTTTGGGAGCGATCGGCACCCAGACGCCGCGTTGTGGGTTTCTTCTTTGTTTCGCTCCCGGTGTCAAGGAGTGTACGATTGTGGAATAATCATCCGTCTCTGGGACAAACATGCAGTTGTACCTCATCGCTTCATTTAAAAAAAAAAAAAAAAGAAAAACATTTATTTAGTAAAAAATTCTTTCTTTTTTCTTTTTTACCATCTGCAGCCGACAGAGACGGCGACCAAACAAAAATAAATAAGGAAGGGCATTTTCAAGTTAAAACTCATTCTTACATACATATATACAGTACATACATATTCCAGCGTGTGTTCACACGCAGAACATCTGATTCGGACTTCGCAGGGCGATTCGATCTTTGGGGCTGCAAGGTGAAGGGGGCGATTAAAAGACACTGTGACTGATAATAGTTAATATTGACGGCTGCAGCCTCCTGGTGGGCGCTGCTAAAGAATCTTTGGTCAGCGAGCGAGAGGGAGTTGATTTGCGTGTTGAGACGGATCGGCGTCAAGAAGGGCTTGCAACTACACGTGGATAATCATAACATAAATATATGGACTGATACGTAGAGAGTCATATTATTAAAATGTGTACAGCGTATAATACAGTGCTCACCTGAACAACCCGCCGTCCAACGCGGCCGTCGGCCGAGCGCTTTCACTCCACGGCGACGGAACAGCCGTGAACCTTGAAAGGGTTTTATAAAAAAAACAAAAAAAACGGAAAATCCTTTTTAACGCATCGGTTTCAATCCATGAAGTCCTTCCGGACGTTGAGCTGCTCCCCGGGCTCCCTTTTCCTTCGCCGCCGCTCCACATTATTCCCAAACGGGACCGAGGAAAGCGTTCCTCCTCCAGTTCCTGTTTAAAAAAAAAAAAAAAAAACACTCCACAGACGCAAAAGTGTCCTTTAAGGGCCGGTTCCAGACGGTCCGTCCCCCCTCACCCCGGGCAGGCTCTGTCTGGGAGAGGGCCCCGGCCACGGGGCACTGAGTCTGGCCCCACGGGGGGGAGGGGGGGGGGCCCGGGGCCCCGGGAGCGGAGCGCTAGCTGCGTCTCCGCGGGGTCGACTGTCTGTGGACGACTCGGGAGCAGGAGGCGCAGCACGTGGTCTTGTAGTAGTCGTAGACGCAGAGACGAGCCTGCACCACCACGTTGCAGTTGAAGTACTTGTCTCTGCAGTTCTCATCTGGAGGAAACAGGAGGATTTGGAAGGACGATGGGAATCTGTTTCACACAAATTAATTCCCATCTAATTGTTCATGGATCTTATATCCACATATATAATTGTATTTATATTATTATATATTTCTAGCAAAAAATATGACGAAATATAAAAAAAAATTAAAAATGTTGCTGATGTATATTTAAAAACAGCAACGCAATTTTTATTTAGACATAGCTGGCTCAATAAGAACACAATAAATAAATCAACAGTCTGGGATTAGAACGGGCCCCCCCCCCCCCCGAGCGCCACGGGAGCCGGGGCCGCCCGGTGGACTCACCGACGTGCGGCACGCAGGGCTCGGAGCTGCACGGCTCCTTGTCCGGCGGCCGGTGCGGCTCATCGCAGCCCTCGCTGGATCGCATGTCGTCCGAGAGGCAGCGGACCTCCCGCACGCGGTAACCGCCCTCGCACGTCTTGGAGCACTGCGGCGGTGGGAAAAGGACAAAGGGACATCTTTTCATTCTGTTTTATTTATTTATTTATTTATTTTTTAAATCAACTTTTAACGGCACGGATCCAAAGCCAGTTTGAATTATACCACCATTCACCCCGCATCAGTTTAATCCTCAGTAATTATCTTCAGTTTGTGAGCTTGAAGGGGCTTGTGGGACACGCTGCGTCGGGACTCGCCGCTCGCTGCTCTTCTTTGTTTGGGAATTGGGATTTGAGACTGAACGCGGCGCGGGTGGCGGCGGGTTCCGAGCTGCGAGCGACTCTGACTCTGGAGCCGTTTTAAAGATCTGCTCACGACAAAGGAACGCGTCACTGTTGCATCAGGACCCCCGGGACCCCCGGGACCCCCGGGACCCTCCGTGGTCGTCATACTAACAAACGCCTCCAGCGACACTGTGACGTTGGGACTCACGGCCGTGCAGCCACAATTTTTTTTTAAATCCGTGTCACTGCCGAGACATTAAACGTCCCCCCCCCCCCCCCCCACCTCTCCCCCTCTCTCTCCCTCCCTCTCCCTCCCCCCCTCCGGGACTTTGGGGACTGTAACCACGCCCTCGATGGGACTCACGGCGCTCCAGTCGGTGTGGTACCACTTGGCCCCGCAGGCCTTGAGGCGGCAGCTCTGCTGGCCCAGCGGCCGCTCCAGCGACGAGCACTCGTACGGCGGCATGGCGGCGTAGCCCTCGTCCGACTGCATCAGGCACACCACCGCCCTCTGCTGGCTGCCCGCGCCGCACTCCGCCGAGCACTGGGGGGGGGGACGTCGCACCGGGCGGGAGGGAGGGGGAGGGAGGGAGGGGAAAGGAAAACACATCTGCAATGAATCACTGAAACCCAGCTACTGCGCTGCTACCGCCTCGGCTACGACATATCACCCGCCCGCCCCCCTCTAAGCCGGTCCCGACCCCGGCGTGACCCCCCCCCTACCTGGCTCCAGGGGCCCGTGAACCACTCGATGCGGCTCTCACAGGGGCCGTTGTTGCAGACCTGGGAGTCGGCCGGGCGCTCCTGGCCACATCCCTCCAGGGGGAGGCCGCCGACGTGGTTGGTCAGGCACAGGACGCCGCGGGTCCGGACGCCGATCCCGCACTCTGCAGAGCACTGTGGAGGCGGAGCACACACGTCCACATGAGGCCGCGCCGCCACGCTCCCACTGGGGCCTTGTTTTGGTTATTTTTGTTTTGGGGGGGGCATGAAATCCCAGCGTTTTTACCCCAAAATGAAACGGGAGGAAGGATGTTTGTGCTGTTTGAGCTCAGCAATTATTTGCTATTTGACCGCTTTACTGAAAGCACCCACGCTTACGACCCCCCCCCCCCCCCGTTTGGGCTACACCCGTGGTTCTCAACGTGGGGTCCGGGGACGCCCCGGTGGTCTTTCAAAGAGGTTCCAGGGGGCCCCCAGAAAAATGATTCAAAATTAAAATTCCCCTTTAATTTTATTTACATCACGATGAGAGAAAGAGTTGGTACAATACTATAGTTATATAACTATAGTCTATATTATAGTTATATATGACTATAGTATAGTCTTTAGTTATATATAACTATGAGTCTATACTGTAGTTACGTATATACAACTATAGTCGATACTATGGTTGGGGACATAACAGGGAAAAAGTATCAAATGATATCTAACAGTAAAAATCTTCTCAGATCGAAAAGAGGAAAAGTCGCCTCCTTGGCTGTGGTCTAACACATCTTTTCCCCCAGAAGCCGATGCCACTTTCCCCCCAACGAAGCTATTTCCCTCGACCCGATCGTCCCAACGGCTGCAGAACAACAAGCGAGACACCCGGCCCCCGCCACCGAGGTAAACAACGACGGTCGTGGTTTCTGGAGCCGAAGCCGGTTTTGGAGCTCTCCCGGTGCGGGCGGTGGTACCGACCGTTCGGCCCCAGTCGGTGTAGAACCAGCTCCTGGCGCAGGGCCCCATGTCGCAGTTCTCTGCGTCGTTGGGCCGGAGGTTCATGTTGCACTCCTCGTCGGGAACAACGTCGCCCACGTTGCTGACGCAGCGCACGTCGCGGGAGCGCTGGCCGTGGCCGCACGGCACCGAGCACTGGGGGGCAGACCATATGGTCACGATGCTGCTCTGGCTATCAAAACAGTTTTTGGAACACTGGGAACATAAATATGTGGTTAATGTTCCAAAAATATGGGTCAGCTGACTTGAAGATGGCGTCTGTGATGAGCACAGGCACGTTGGGCGGGGCCGCGGTGCGCTGCGCGGGGCGTGCCTCTTCCAGAACCCTGCGTCTGTTTGTTGGTTTTGTTTTTTTGTTTTTTTTACCTTTTTTTAATTGAATGAGCATGAAGCCGTCGCTGAGCGGCGCTCCGTGTGTGTGGACGTACGCGCGCAACATTTTCATTAAAAAATAATAAGTTGCTGCTGAAACGCTGCCTATTGTTTGAATGTTCATTTTGGGATTCAAACAATTACAAGGCTTGAAGTTAAATCAAATCAGGTTTTTCTTTTTACAATTCAATAGTTAAATAAAGATATGTTATTCATATAAATTCATGCATCAATTCATCTCATTTCATCATAACACGTAGGCCTGGTCGACAGGGAAGAGCAGTTTATATGTTGACTGTTTCCAATGTTGTGTTGGTCAAACTATAGAATGATTTATTGCTTGTGTTTGGTGAATAATACAGAAGATAAGGAACTTAAAAAAAAATGCATATTAAATATGCAAACGCAATCTCAGTCTAAAAAATAATAATGATAATAATAATCACAATTGGATTATTTTCCTAAACCCTTCAGCCCCACTACTCACCGACGTCCACTCGGTGCGGACCTGCCACTCGCTGCAGATCTTCAGCTGGCAGGTGCTGGCGGTTTCGGGGCGCTCCAGGTGCCGGCAGCGGCTGGTGTGCACGTTGAGGGTCCGGTTGGTGTAGACCTGGCGGCACAGGACCTGGCGGTGCTGCATCCCCAGGCCGCACGTCTTGCTGCATTCCGACCACTCGCCGATGTCCCAGCTGCTCATGGGAGGAGAAGGAGGGAGAGAACGAGGTCAGATCGGGAGCAGATCGCGCAGACGGGAACATGAAACTGCGGTTTTTGGGGACATTCGCTGACCCAGACTCGGGTGGGAAGGTCGAAACCGATTTCATCCCAGTGTGTCCAGTGCAGAGATAGTGACGGGCCGCATGCTAAATGCGTTAGCTCAATGCAAGGCTGCAGATGGGATCAACTAGCCTAGCCTCCGGTGAAATTAGGGAAATGCGCCTTCCAAAATCCCTCGGAACATTCAGAACTGTTTTGACGCGTAACATTTTAAAATGGTTGCAGGGGGCACAGGGGTGACATTGGTATTGACCTTCTTGCGTAAATTTGGCCAAGATAAACAAAAAGTGGATTTCCCAAAAAGCAGCAGCATCCCTCTAAGTGTTGTCTTCACCACATGGCAAGCAACAGCTGAAGATACCCCCAAACATCCTCCTTATGTTTATGTGGAATCAGTAGAACATGCGTTGGTTCCAACCATCCGGTTGTATAAATGTCAAACTGGACAACGCTAATTAGACGCATGTGTGGGTGGGAAATATTATTTTTAAACAATCAATGACTAATGAATTTAATGAATTGGAATTAATTAACACGAGAAGTTTTTTTTATAACTCATTCCCTTATAAATTGTTCTACATCAATTAGCTTATACCATTATTTAAAAACATTATCACACACACACACACACACACACACACACACACACACACACACACACACACACACACACACACACACACACACACACACACACACACACACACACACACACACACACACACACACACACGCACGCACACACACACCTGCTATTAGTAATAGTTTGATCTATCATAATGTTAGAGTCTTAATTGTTTGAATTCATTAAGGTTTCTTGTATTTCTACGTTTAAAAGCCTTATACATAGATGTGGAGAATTTCACCCAAGCCAAAAGTGAAGGGGAATTCTATTCTTTAATAGTCAAATAAATCCCGGACTGTACATTTATAGCAGCTTGTTCGGTGAAATGTTGAGCCTCCAGATGCAGAGTGACATCACCGCGTCCTCTCAGCCAGCGACATCAAGCCCTGACCGCTCCTCCACAACTCCTTTTCCAAATGATGAGAAAAACACGCTGCTCCACTCTACGTGGAACGATATCAAACAGAGGGTTTTGCCAACTTCAAGTATCTCGTCAATTTATGAAGTGTGGACAACACATTAGTAATACCAGCAAAAAATAAAAAAAAATAAAAAAAATAAAGGAGGTGGAGGGGAAGCGAGATTTCCCTGAAGATAAAACTGATGCTGGGGTTGCATTCGTTTTTGGACGATAAATTCTCTTTGGGTAAACCCTGTATGGATGAGGTGAGAAAAATGACATTTTTCATTTTCTCTTCTGATTTCTCTTCAGCATGTGAAATAGTTGAGTGCGTCGCAAAATTCACTAAGGACCGAGACAGACAGACAGACAGACAGACGGACAGACAGACAGACAGACGGACTCACAAGGCGGGGCAGGGCTGGGTGTTGCAGGGCTCCTCCTGGGCGTTGGGTTGGCTGCTGCTGTCGCACAGACTGTCTGAAACCTGCTCGTGGTTCTGCCGCTGGACGCAGTGGAAGATGGAGTATCTGAAACCTGAAAGAAACAAGCGGAGGCGTATTTTCCCACGCGGGAAAATAAAAATCACACACAACACATCTCCAGCTGCCATCAACCCTCAAATAAAAAACAGCAAAGTAAATTGCATCTCCGTGGGTGTGTTAACGGTTGCAGCTCCCACCTTTACCGCAGGAGGCGCTGCATTCCGTGGCCCCCGCCAGCTTCCAGTTGTAGTCCTTCTGGCGTCGGGGGGGCTGAACCGCCGGCACCTGGTTGTTGTCGGGGACCCGCAGGGGGAAGCGCCCCCCTCCGGCCGGGTCGTAGCCCTGCTGGTGGGGTCTGCCGTGGGGGTCGTACCCACCCTGCCCGGTGACCACGTTCCCTGAGTGGAACAGGACGCAGGGTGGTGGGCTCCGTGTGGAAGCTCATGGTACATTACAGAGGTGAGCACATGGACGACGAATGGATGGAATCCGGTGAATAACAGATCATCAGCAGGGGCGGAAAAATTCCAGGATCAGAAGGCGAACTTTCTGCCATGTTTGTGCTCCAGGCCCGCACTGATCCAGAACTCTGGTTTGGCGATAATTAGCAAATCCACGTGGTGGACTCAAAAATTGGAACCCAGATTTTCCGCCGCCTCATAACAGATCATTTGATTTTTCAAAAATAAAGCGTGGATGTGCGAATTAGACGACTGATTCACTAAGGCATAGAAGGGCGGATGATAAGTGGATGGTTTCCATGCAGACGCCTCGATGAAAGAGCGAAGGTTGGTTTTACCATCGTGACCGTGGCCAGGGAGATCAGGACTGACGGGATCCTCAGAGGGAAGGATGTACTCGTAATGGACGCCTGGGTTTGGCTGCTGGTAGATCATCTGAGGGGGAAGCAGTTCACAAGGTCAACAAGCCGCTGGGGGAACTTCCAGGCAACTTAAAGGCACGATTCATCCCATCGTCCGTCCAAGGCTTTCAGAGCCGCGAGCCGATTGGCTACTCACGTAGACATCCAGGATCTCGTTGGTCGGCCCCTCGGCCAGGAAGGACTCTCCTGCCGTGCTGGTGATCTCGTTGGGCCGTCGGTACGTGAACATCGTCCCCCCGCCCTCGTACTTCCCCGGGCGATCGATCGCCCAATTACCGTTGATGATGGAGCGTCCCGATCGGCTACGGAGCGCTGGAAGGGACATGCAGAGCGGCCGCATCACCAGACGGTTCCAACGGGTGAGAAAGCTACTGATAAACCATCGCTGTAAACTGTATCTACTACCATCACTTCCACATAACTGTTAAAGTGTGAAACCAGTGAGGTGTGACGAGAAAAACATGGACGCTGAACCTCCCCACATTAAAAGGTAATTACAGCTGAATAAGTGCTCTCACATGCAGCTTGGAAGTTACACATAACTGTACTGTACCATTTTAGAAGAACAAAAACATATTTTACACAGACAGTATCCAAACACAATCTCTGTTTTTCCTCTAATTTTGTGGCTTGAGAGCGAGGCTGTTAGAAAGGCATTAACAGGGTAACACAAGACAAGCCTGTAGAGGAGGGTTTGGTCAACGGGAGAGAGAACGAGTATTTGATCTTTCTGCCAATTTATTATTTATTTCTAATTATTGCACCATTGCTTGTTGATTAGTCTAATGAGCAACAGGTATACAGCCACACTGATCCTGGGCCACAATTACATAGACCCAGGACAGGTGTGACTGCCACAACATTAAAACCACCTGCCTAATATTGTTCGGTTCCCCTCGTACTGCCAAACAGCCCTGACCCCCCTAACAATGTTTAGGTAGGTGGAGTAACATCCACATGAATGTCGGGACCCAAGGTTTCCCAGCATCACATTGCCCAGAGCATCACACTGCTTCCACCGGCTTGTCTTCATCTCATATTGCATCCCGGTTCCATCTCTTCCCCAGGTAAACGACACACACGCTCCCGACCATCCACATGATGTCGAAGAAAACGTGATTCATCAGACCAGGCCACCTTCTGCCATTCGTCAAGTTCTGATGCTCACGTGCCCATTGTGGGCGCTTTGGGCAGTGGAGGGGGGTCAGCATGGACACTGACTGCTCTGCAGCTACACAGCCCCATACACAGCAATCTGTGATGCACTGTGTGTTCTGACACCTTTCTTTCACAGCAGAATTAACTTTTTCACCAATATGTGCTGCAGTAGCTCGAGATCGAACCAGACGGGCTGGACTTCAACTCCCCACCTGAATCAATGAGCCTTGGGCGCCCATGACCCTGTCGCCGGTTCACCGGTTGTCCTTCCTTAGACCACTTTTGGTTGGTACTAACCACTGCGTACTGAGAACACCCCACAAGAACTGTCATCTTGGAGATGCTCTGACCCAGTCGTCTAGCATCACAATGTGGTCCTTGTCAAAGTTGCTCAGATTCTTACGCTTGACTTCAACTTCAAGAGCTGACTGTTCACTTGCTGCCTAATACATCCCACCCCTTGACAGGTGCTGTTGGAACCAGATGATCAACGTTATTCACTTCACCTGTCACTGGTTTTAATGTTGTGGCTGATCAGTATATGTTCCCCATGTTAATGAACCCCTTTCAACTGAATCGAGAAAGAGGATTCATATTCATGTGTGTGCATAAACACGTTTTTTAGCGATTCTACATGCAAGTCTGACGTCTGTATCCTGTTTTTTAACGTGTGTATAATTTTGTGGCACTGTATGAGTTTGTATGTAGGGCTTTGCTGGTTATTTCCTAATTGGGCAATTGACGGTTACACACACGCAAAAGAAAACGTCCTAATCGGCAGTTGTTAATGTTTTTCTAAAATGTATAAAATAATCTACCTTTCCTATAAATAAATATACATAAAAAGTTTGATGTATGCTTAAACACCACACGATGCCTTTAAAACAAAGCCAGTCTCTGAAGTGGGCTGTGTTTGACAACACAACAGCCTGGGCCGCTAGTGTGACATATAACATTACAGTTGAGGAGAATCACACTGATTTAATAAATATATTATTTCTTCTTCTTGTTTCGGCTGCTCCCGTTAGGGGTCGCCACAGCGGATCATCTGCCTCCAGTGAGGCACTCACTGATCCCTGATTTAATAAACATTATTTTAAAATTATGATTTTTTTTTATTGAATTAATATATGATCATATATGAATAATAAAAAAAACGAATGCAGTTTTTTTCCCCCTGCAACCAACCGACCAATGAAAAACTCGGCCATCAAAACACGGATGGTGTTTCGGCTCTGTGACTACCTCTGCAACAACGCCCCCCAATTCTGTGTTTGTACCTTTTATACAGAATAGTGAGGCGAAATAAACACACAGCATTCTTGCCTTATACAGGCTGTGTAAAAGGGACTCTTGTAATAATAATAATAATAATAATAATAATAATAATAATAATAATAATAATAATAATAACAACCTAATAATAATAACAAAAATAATAATAATAATAATAATAATAATAATAATAATAATAATAATAATAATAATAGCCTAATAATAATAATAACAAGAACAATAACAATAATAATAACAGCCTAACAATAATAATAACAACAACAATAATAATAATAATAATAATAATAATAACAGCCCTAAAATAATAATAATAATAATAATAATAATAATAATAATAATAATTAAAACTAGGTTACTACTACTACTACAACTACTACTACTACTACTAATAATAATAATAATAATAAGTATCATAATAATGTATCCAATGAGGCTTGGATGGCACAGAACCTTCACAAAGTCAACTAAAAATCAAACAGGCCAGACATTCTCTTTTAATTGTTTGTTCTTTTTGCTTGTTTCTTTGTTTATTTAACAGGGACAAGCAGAATAAACGGGGAAAGTCCCAGAAGACCAGAGGATAATTATGCCAATCGCTTCGATTATTGGGTGACGATTGATCGGCAGCAAAAAGTTCATGTAGTAGTTTAAAGCCCAGTCCTATTAGTATTACTACTTATATAAAAATGGGTCAACGAAGGCTAGACTGGACTTGACAACAGACTTCCTCGTACTTGAAAGGTTACAGACTACTTACAGATCAGTAAAAGAAAAAATAAAGCACAAATGACATTAAAAAAAGGAGAGGATGGGGGAGGAGGGGTAGAGCGAGAGACACGCGATGCAACCCCAGTTTTCCTAGCTTTCTACGGAGCGTTGAAATTCCTCCTCTTAATTAAAAAGGATGGCGCGGCTGGAGGGGAGAGGTCCTCTAATGAAACCTTGTTTATACACTCTCCCTGAGGGTAGCGGCCAACAAGAGCTCTGCACCAAACGCCCCACCCACACCAAAAAAAAATAACGCCTTAAAACCCGACTGCTGAGAGATGGCATGGCTCTCATTAAAACAATAAAAAGCGAGCATTCCACCAGTCACCTCTGAAGAAATAACGGGTGCTGCCGGGTCACACCGCTGTGCTCCTACAGGGGCACCAATTATCTGTGAAGTGCATTTCACGGAGACCTGTCTGTTTAAGATCGCTGGGCTCTACGCTGGTGGATGCTCGTATAAAGCGCCCCTCACGTCGATCTGTCTTTTAATGAGACAAACCTAATTGATTTGACAGCGAGCAGCTGCTTGTCTGACGGAATGAACATGAAGTGTATAAAAAAGGGCGCTCAAGGGCTAATTTTTCACCAAGTTAGAATCCGCTGATCTTTTGAATAATATTCCGCTTCTGGGTTAAGATTCTCCTGCTGTAAATATGTGTTAAATAAACATACTGTTTCTTCCATTGGGACTATGGAGCAACAGATGCAGGAGACCTGGCATGGAGTAAGTGAAAAGTGTAAGTTAGGAAAGTGACAGGAAAGCTGACTCGATGGTAATTTTTTGTCCAGGTGGCTGCTATGGACAGATATAAAGCCGGTGGGCAGCTGGTTAACTGAACTGACAGTGACAAATCTAAAATCCAGCTGGAGTCCAATTTGTTCCTTAAAGTCCACAACTGGTGGAGGAACGTGGTCTCAGAATGTGGCGAATCAGTGTCAAATGATATCAGATAACACTACTCAATTTGTTCCTTTTTCAATCGTCAGCTTCAACATTGTCTCGCGAAAGTAAGTCTGAAAGGGTTTCTTACCGAGGTAGTTCTTGCTCTTTACCATCTCCGTGATGTTAATCTTGCTGGCCCCCTCTGGGATCTCCACTATTTTGTGGTAGCCGATTTTGGACAGGCTGTGCTGGAACACTCCAGACACCAGTTTGCATGCGGTGTTGTCCCCGCCGCACACGCCGCACTTGTCCATCACTTTGCCAGAACCCAGGTATTCATCGCAGCCAGAACTCTGTCACAGAGAGAGAGAGAGAGAGAGGGAGGAGCTGAACATGGAGGTCAAAGGGGTCAAAGCATGTGGGCCTAAAGAAGTAAAATGGTCTTCCTGTAGTCTTTGTTGGTTAATGTAGCTGATAATACTGCCCAATATATACTATCATTTCCAGGTGGATGAACTAATAAAACGCATACAACAAGGCTGGACTGTATCTCATTTGCTGTATGGGTACATACACACTGAGGGAAAAACAAATTGAGGCCTTCCCCTCGTGCTTTCCATACAAATTCCATGCAATTGACCACCATAGCACAACAAGAAATTAACAACCAATCTTGTTTCTTTCCCCAAAAGTGTATTATTGGCACGATCCTCATCCATCCAACACATCCCAGAGTTTCCTGGCTATTACTCCGGGGTCTATGCTTTCTTTGTGTCACGGCTGCAGTCATAAATTACAGGAAACCTGGACATGGAAGGTATAACACAGTGAAATCAGCAGTCAATAAACCGAGCCAAGCCAGACGCACTGTAAAAGCCACTCGCTGAGTGAACAGGTGGCGTCGGGGCCAGCGCTGGTCTCGGTGGGCTGCCATCATTTCAACCCCTATGGCTCGTGCCACGCCAGGACAAACCCACACATGGTCTGCCTCTCAAATGAGGCAGGGACTGGGCATGGCAAGGGAAAAAGCCACCATGCAGCTCCCCCACAGAGCCAGGAGCTCACAGATGCCTAAACAAAGCGTTGAGCTGAAACCCTTCCACTTGAAACACGGTAAACCACCACAAACCCTTCCTCTCAGGTGGCGTACCACTCCTCCCACTGCCTTGTTTGGCATCTTTTCTTCGGAACAACAGCGTATGTTGGGTCCCGGGTGTCATAAATGTAAAACGTGTTGATGTATATATGGTCACTCCAGCTACAGAGATAGATATAAGGCTTGATAATTTGGGTGATTTCTTCTTATGTGCGGCCCCGCGGTGCTCTTAATATACTGTACATGATGCAATGCGTGAGGAGCGCAGAGTCATAAAAATGGGGTTTGCTGTAGATTCAGTTTATCTCTGTGGGTTTAGCTGCAGTAGAGCCACAGTATTGTAGGAGGGCTGCAGCTCGGGGTTTAGGGAGAGAGAAGACGCTAGAGGGGGGAGGAATGAAAAGAAAAGAGGGAAAGAACCGCAAGGAGAAACACGGTCAGGGAAACAGACGAAACAAAAGACATACAAAAGAATGGAAAGTAGATGGGGGGTGAAGGAAAAGAGAAGAAAGGAGAAGGAAAGAGAAGTTGAAAGCTAAAAGTAGAACAGGGAGAGAGAAAGACCGGGAGAAACCGAGAGAGGAAACGATGGTGAGAGAAAGAGAGATCGTGGCCAGGAGTGGACTCAAGAGTCTGGATCTCACCCACTCATAGCATTTTTCATTATAACCCGAGCCAAAACACCAACTGGGCCAACGATAATATGGACCGCCTCCTACAACACAGGAAATAAGGGATGAGAGAAAGGAACAGCAAACTCGGGAAAAAAAATGGCAAACGCTTCTGTGGCCAGCGCAGAATTATACTTGGGAAAGGCGAGAAATTGGATATATCAAAAACAGAGTCGCAGAACATCCAGGACTGCACCAGAGGCCGACCAGAGAAGTCTTACAGTACAGTAGCTTATGTCATTTAACAGGCACTTTTCTCCAAAGAGACTGTCGAGTACTAATATGTACCATAAGTGTCATCAGCAAAGTCTTCAATGGGAACAAATAACATAAGTGGAGTTGCAGAGTCAGATTAAAACACAACATAATGTGTGTTGTGTGAGTGACTTTGGGTCCTCTCAGAGATGCTGTGGCTAGGCTACCTGCAAGGGTGGAGGAGTGGAGAAAACACAGGAATTCGGAAACTGTCATTACAGAGGGGTAGTTTGATGTACCAGCCTGTGGGCGAGTACCTACTGTACACCGTTCAGCCATAACATTAAAACCACCACTCATAACGACTAATATTGTGTAGCTCCCCCCCGTGCCACCAAAACAGCTGTGACCCGTGGAGGCATGGACTCCACAAGACCTCTGAAGGTGTCCTGTGGTATCTGGCACCAAGACGTTAGCAGCAGATCCTTTAAGTCTTGGAAGTGGGGCCCCCATGGCTTGGGTTTGTTGTTCCAGCAAATCCCACGGATTCTCCATCAGATTGGACCCTAACCCAGACCATCCACATGATGTAGAAGAAAACATGATTCATCAGACCAGGCCACCTTCTTCCATTGCTCCATGGTCTGGTTCTGACACTTACGTGCCCATTGTAGGTGCTTTGGGCAGTGGACAGGGGTCAGCATGGACACTCTGACCGCTCTGCAGATACGCAGCCCCACACGCAGCAAGCTGTGATGCACTGTGTGTTCTGACACCTTTCTATCACAGTAGCATCAACTTTTTCAACAACTAGTGCTACAGTAGCTCTTCGGTGGGATGGAACCAGACGGGCTAGACTTCACTCCCCACGTGCATCAATGAGCCCACGGGTGCCCATGACCCTGTCACCGGTTCACCGGTTGTCCTTCCTTGGACCACTTTTGGTAGATACTAACCACTGTTTACCGGGAACACCCCACAAGACCTGTCGTCTTGGAGATGCTCTGACTCAGTCGTCTAGCATCACAATTTGTTCCTTGTCAAAGTGGCTCAGATCCTTACACTTGCCTATTTTTCCTGCTTCCAACACATCAACTATAAGAACTGACTGTTCACTTGCTGCCTAATATATCCCACCCCTTGACAGACGCCATTGGCACAAGATGAGCAATGTTATTCACTTCACCTGTCACTGGTTATAATGTTGTGGCTGATCCGTGTATGCTCCCCATGTTAATGAACCCCTTTCAACTGAATCAAGAAAGAGGGAGAAAGAGGATTCATATTCATGTGTGTGCATAAACACATTTTTCAGCGCTTAATTATTTGCAACCCTACATGCAAGTCTGTATCCTGTTTTTTAACGTGGTTTTAATGTTGTGGCTGATTGGTGTACATGGTTGGTTGGACAACAGGAGCGGAGGCAGGTACTGTAGTCGGCGAGGAGGAGTTGCCGCAGTCGAGGTGGGAGACGACAAGAGCCTGGACCAGGGGTCGCACTGCTATTCAGCAAATGGTGTCGAGGGAAAAACCTAGAGAAGGAGAATGTCTTTGTGGCTGACCCCAAGGTTCTTGGCAGTCAAAGAGGGGTTTTTTTTGAGAGTAATGGAGTAATGGAGAGGTCTGTGTGAGGGCAGCCTTTCCCCGGGCAAAAGAATAGCTCAGTTTTGTCGAGAGCTTGAGGTGGCAAACAGACTATAGCATGCACTGACCCACCTTTTAAGTACCTCAGAACACTACAGCACCAAAACTGATCACCGATGACAAACTTGAAACATCTAGAATAGGACTACACCAGAAAGGAAAAAGAGGCCTGCTTCTCAAAGAAAGTCAAAGAAAGGTCATTTGTATTTGCGTTCAGTGGATAGACAGTAAATAAATCGTTCTCTTCAATCTTTCACCATAAATCCCCCTGACACCAAACAATACTCCAAGGAAACGCAGCACAGCACTTTCATTCCTTTAACGGAGGAAGAGCCAAGAGCGGCACAGGGAACATGGAAGGAAGCTAAGGGACTACTTGATATCCAGCGATTTGGACAGTTGCACCAGTTAAATCACCAACTGTCAAGACAAACTTTTCAACTTTGCAGTCATGCCCTGCGCACAAAACACAGACAACCTAATCCGTCCCCAAATAATCCCCAAAACAGTCACATCTGCCCTCCAGGCTGTCCCTAACAAACGTGGCCTTTACTGTGACCCTTTCAGAATGAAGTGTCGCAGGTGTCAGAACACATGAACATAGCCACAGGCTGGCGGGAGCCTCCACAACTCTCACAAAGAGGAACTGAACAGAGAAATCTCTGTGAGCACGGTAAACAAAGAGGCGAATTTGAAAGCTGTTGGAGGTTGTCATAGTCGAGTCAAGGTTCCTCCCTTTGCGGTATCCAAAGACTGTTTTTATGTGTTTTTTATGTTGGGGTTTTTTTTTTTTTGAGAACTTAAATAAGTAAGGGACCAATTCGGAAATTTTCCACCTTTTCTCCATGGGTGGTTTTGTGCCATCTGTCGAGGGCAAGCAGCCCGCTTTCAGCAGAACTATAATGGGATTTTTAAAATGTCACTGAAGCCCACCTTCATCTGGAAGTGGTTAGATTTGTCAGGACGGCAGCGCTGACTCCCAGTCAGCTGGGGAACACTGAAAACAACATTAATCTTCAAGCAAATCCTCAACGCATTTTTCCACAAACTGAAGCTGACTTAACTTATTGAATTGCACACATTTTAAGGCCCTCGTCACCTTGTGGGTGTCTTCTAACCCGCAAAGCAAAACAACACATTTGGAATCAGACCCAGGCACGGTCAAAGGCTCTTCAATGTTTACATCCTTTGCTAAACCGCCGGAGTTCCACCACAAACCTGAACCTTCACGTCCTCTCACCTTACTGTACCCACCACGAAAACAGAATCTCAGCAATTGAACGTTATGAGTATAAGGGTAAAGGGTCTTAGTGAGCAATAAAGCCAGACCAAATATACAAAATGTGTGATAGAAATGTTAGGCTACATATTGAACACATACAGTTAAAATAATACTAATAAAAGCTTCGCCGGGTCCTTTGCGTCACTGTTTCTCGGATCTCAAAGACATTACTGTACACACACACACACACACAAAATGATTTAACAAATTAGTAAGAATATGCCCAAATACCTTGATAAGTGTTCAGAAAGTAATTTAAACAGCAAAACAAATATTTATGGTAGGCTTTTTAGCAGTATGTGTGCTCAGGCTTCTGTTCTGCTATGGCAGTAAATAGTTATCTAAGCCTATAGCAGGCTGGGGGCGGGAAAGGAGAAAATGAAAAAAACAAAATGTCAAGATATTCAGCTACACGGGCTCCATGTCACCGAATATCCTCACGACAGCCTTGGCAGTAGTTTGCGCTACTATATTAGTGCTTTTAACAAAGTGGGGGGGCCGCTTTGCGGTTCATGAGTTGGTCAGAATGAGTTGGTCGGAATGACTTCATGCATATATTAACAGGAACCTTGGATACGGATTACGGTCCTTAAGCTCCATCCCTTGTCTACAGTAAATTAACTTGGAGTGGTGGAAGGGTCTGCTGGAGGCTGGATGTTCTCAAAATAAAAGTGGGCTGGCAAGCGGATCGCGTGTGTTTAGTGCATTGTATTCTGCTCCCAGCACGCACTGTTTTTGCAGAGTTCAAGGGTCCGTCAGGGTCATCACAGCACGGTGGGAGTCTCTTGTTAGATAATGTGGTATATGCGATATATCACAAATGTTTATTCGAGCCATGCAGGATAAGTTGGACACAGCAATTGCTTTGAATCTCGTCAGCTTTTTGCAACTCTAAATCAGCAAACTAAAAACTGTGAGCTGTAAATCTCACCGGCAATCTTGCTTGGTGTTCCTCTCATCATTTCTCTGTATTCTGCTTTTAACTCGGTTAATTTGTTTGTGGGCTGCGGCTGTGTCTTGCTTTCTAAAAGATGAGGTCCGTGGCAGAGGTGGTACTGACAGGTTGATTCCTTCATAAATGCAACAGCTGAGACGCCCACATACTCTCAACACAGTCAGAGGCAGTCACATGTTTTGACTGCTATCAATCCAATCATAAAACGTGGATTTATTTAACCATGATTGTGTCGACTGACAAACACAGAGAGCTAGAGACCAGTTGGTGTCGAGGAACTGGATTACTCAGAGTAGAACCAAAACAATGTAATTTACTCACATAAAAAGGTGAATATAAGGATGGTTTCTATGTCTGGAGACGATGGGATTTAAAGCTATTCTATCCAAGACCAAAGCTACTACAAAGGCCCGTTTGCCCATAAATATAATGCGTGACCAGCTTAATTCTGCAGTTTCTGTCTGGACCAGTAAAGTAAAACGAGCGAGATGCGTTCACGATGTGTAAGTTCATCTATCCCCATTCCATCTCCACGGCTCCCGAGGTCTTTTAGTGCATTTTCTCAGGTTCTGATGAGAAATCGTTGGAGTTAAATGGACACCCTAATCCATCCTCCAACTATAAAAATCCACTTTGAGATGAAAGTAGCACACCATTTGGAGCGGATTTATGAGGAAAGGGTAAAGGAGGTTCTTTGGTGAACATTATGGGAACGTCTTCAGCTCCCGACACAGGGGAGAGGCAGCCGAGCTCTTTGGAGACCTGCCACAGCTGTTATCAAGACGTAGCCAGCGGTGACATTCCAGCTCATCTGGAAATGCAATATTTATATGACTGCATTTCCAGGTTGAGAATGCTGAGGTAACATCATCTCAAGAATTTATGATAGAAGTGACCTCAAGGCATGATGGTCACAGTGTGGAAATTACATTACGGTGGTCTTCCAATTATCTCACAAACTGACTGAATGACAGATGGACGGACGGACGGACGAGGGGACAGACAGAAAAGCAGACCCCGATATCATACGGAGGAGTGATCTAGGAGTATGATATATCATAGATACGCTGGCTTATGCTTAAAATGTTGAAAACAAATTTAGTAATAGGTGCAAAGGCAAGTTAGACAGGCTGTTTACTCCCTAACACACCCATGCATGTGCACGTACATAGACACGTGCACAAATACGCACATATAAAAAAAAAAGTTCCATGCAAGAAGAGAACCAGTGCCTCGCAAAAGAATAGAACAGAATAAAATATTAACATGTGTCAATTGAAGAGTATTTAAACAAACACCATGTCCATTCTTATGGGCCTCTACAGACTAAAATTAGTCTGTAGAGGCCTATTATTTTGGGTTCTGTTACCTCGAGATCTCGTGAACACGACACAACAAAAGCTGTTTTCCGGTGATCACGACTTATTGAGACCCTCTGACTCGTGTGAACCTGAGACTACTAGGTCCGTGTTTCAAGACGGGTAGGGTGGGTCCCCTCCAGCTCCAGGATTCCTTCTTCCTCCTTATTAATTGGTTATTAACTGATCACAAGGCCCAGCCCAAGTTCAAGTCCCCCTGCTACAAAAAACCCCCATCCCAAAAGTCTTCCAGGGTGAAACACTATTCCACTGCACAGGTTTGTGGCTCAATGACATTATTATTAGGCTGATGGATGATAGTACACCTCAATGGGAGGTTATCAGAGTTTGGGTGTGTATATACTGTGTCTGTTTTCAGAATTAAGTTGAGTCTGTCTGGGTTTTTCTGCAAAAGAAAATATGACTGCAAGGTTGTGAGACTGTGGGTTAGGTGATGGTATACACACACCGATCAGCCACAACATTAAAACCACCACTAATAATCACTAATATTGTGTAGCTCCCCCTCGTGAAGCCAAAACAGCTCTGACCCAGGCATGGACTCCACAAGACCTCTGAAGGTGTCCTGTGGTATTTGGCACCAAGACGTTAGCAGCAGATCCTTTAAGTCCTGGAAGTTGCGAGGTGGGGCCTGAGGATCGGGCATGTTGTTGCAGAACATCCCACAGATGCTCCATCGGACCCTCACCCCGGCCATCCACATGATGTAGAAGAAGACGTGATTCATCAGACCAGGCCACCTTCTTCCATTGCTCCGTGGTCCAGTTCTGATGCTCACGTGCTCATTGTAGGGGCTTTTGGTGGTGGACATGGGTCACCATGGACACTCTGACCGGTCTGCGGCTACACAGCCCCATACACAGCAAGCTGTGATGCACTGTGTGTTCTGACACCTTTCTATCATAGCCAGCATGTGTACCTCAGAAAGTGGACCTTTTATGTGCATTTTCACCAAATTAATTTAGAGAGGCCCCAAGTTCTGTGAGCCAGTGGGGTTTGAGCATGGCTTCTGGGGTGCACTGTAACTTTCACTGATTTCACCTCATCAGGCCACCAAAATCTGTTTCTGAACAAATTTGAGGCGAGAAATAGGCAAGCCAGTTGCTGAATCTTTACTCATATGTGACCCACCGCAGCAAAAGCCGGCATCTCGTGCATTTCTAAAATGGCCAGGAGCAGCCAAATAAGTTTGAAAAAACCTTTCTTGAAGGAAAATTAGATTTTTCCAGATTCATTCCTTTGTCTTTTTTTTTTAACCTCTCAACGTATTTTCAAAACCGAGTTTGATTTATAATTAGTAGAAAAATGTTCAACCATGGAGTAAAATATTCCCGTTAGATTACCTGGGGAAACGCAGTTCACTTACCAAGACGCTGAATAGCGCTGAACAACGCAGTATCGATCGTTTCCTTTAAAGCTAGCGTCCAGGTGAAGATCATTCCTCCATCCAACATCACTTCCGTAAACAAGACGAGGATCCGGTTTCACTTGTCTGCGAAAACTCTGTGGTGTTATTGATTACGAGAAGTGGGTGGGGGAAGATCTAAATCATATCGTGGACCAGAATCTGACCAGTGCGATAGATCCAAGTCAGTTTAAGCAGCGCGTACTGGACTTCATTTTCCGGGATGATAGTCAGTTCTCCGATGCCATCAGAATCTGATATTATCCCGGACTTGGAGAAAATTTCAAACAGCGGATTCCAACCTGAATGTGACGATGAAATGGAATATTTTCAATAACCACCGGAGGAGACCGACAATACGCCCGTTGTTGTCACAACGGAAGAAGTTGATGATGTGTTGATGAAGTTGAAGTCTTTTGAGGTTGGCGACAGTATTTCAGATTTCATATTTCAGATTTTCCGAGACTCATTTTACTGATAGACTCTACATTTTGTTGTGTTGTCCGTACTTTTAAACTCCAAAATGATTCCACTTTTATAAATCATGTATATTCTTACTTTAAAAAAATGCTTTTTCAAAAACAAAAATAGTTGTGTGTTGTGTGACGTTGTTTAACGTTCCCTCAATACACAAGAACAAAGCAGTGATTGGCCCATTCAGCATTATGTTAATTAGCCATGTGGCTTTGGCTACTCCTTTGCATTCAGGGAGCTGGCTGAATGAAGCAAGTCTGGGCGAAACGTTCAAGGTGATTATCTCAGAAACACGGTGTGCCACACCCTTGTCATTTACAACTCATAGCTTTAAAAATATTTGCTTGATTTGCAAAAGGTACACCATGTTTGGAAGCTATGATTCTTCACTTTCAAAAAGAAAGGAAAGTTTGCGGTGGGTCACATATTAGATCTACAAGGCCTCATTTAAAAGTTTGTTCCGAGCTTGGAGCACCGTGGGATATGGCAGGGCTTTGGGTCTTTGTCTTCAATTATGAAAACGGCGGAAAATAAAATTAAATAAATGCATCTACGGTTTTGCTTGGAGAAATGCGGAGCGGGTCGCGCTCCGCAGCCTACATTACAAAGAAAGAAACACACAGCAAATACAAACATTTCCATCATCTGCAGTTTTGTCACGGTCAGTCGGTATTAATTGCTCTTTCTTTTTAAAAGATTTGTGCTGGTCTCTGGAGCCAACACAGCAGTTCCCATGCTTAGCTCTTAGCTTTGATGCTCTGCGGCTCAGATGGGGGCGGTTCTATTTAGAACAATACCCCTGGTGATGTGTGACAGGGAAGCAAAGCTAAATTTGTCATTTTAGGATATGTTTTCTGAAAAAGACAGCTCGCAAAAAAATAACCAACTTGTCTTTTTCCACAGTCTGTGTGTTAGTAGACCTATCAGAGACCCAAATGTAGGTGCACAAGAACTTAAAATGTGAGTTTTGAATTATAGGAACTTTTTCAGCAATTTGTTCTACAGTAGCTCTCCTGTGGGATCGAACCAGACGGGCTAGACTTCACTCCCCACGCGTACCAATGAGCCTTGGGCGCCCATGACCCTGTCGCCGGTTTATCGGTTGTCCTTCCTTGGACCACTTTTGGTTGGTACTAACCACTGCATAGCGGGAACACCCCACAAGACCTGTAGTTTTGGTGATGCTCTGACCCAGTCGTCTAGCATCACAATTTGGCTCTTGTCAAAGTCTCTCAGATCCTTACGCTTGTCCATTTTTCCTGCTTCCAACACATCAACTTCAAGAATATATCCCACCCCTTGACAGGTGCCACTGGAACAAGATGATCAATGTTATTCACTTCACCTGTCACTGGTTTTAATGTTGTGGCTGATCGATGTATATGCCTATATGTACTATGGTTCTCTTGCGACGCGTCTGTTGTGGTTATGCGTGTGCGCGAGTGTGTGTGTGTGTGTGCGCGTGTGTGTGCATGCGTGTGTGTGTGTGTGTTATGAATATTAGTAGACAAAGCCACTAACATCTGTATCCCACATGGTGCAAAGCTATGTGTCTTAAAGCAGTTGTATCTAAAACGGTTTTAATGAGCACATGCTTGCAATGACGCCTGTGCCAGATTCGACACTTCACAACCAGCTACAGCTCTGTGACCGAGGCCACCGGCTGCCGTCTGGCTAATAAACGCTACTGATGATACTCATGGACGGACTGAACCACTCAGAACAAAGAACCAATTTCCTCCATGGATTGTCATTTGTTACCACGTGGAAGACAGTTCTTTTTCGGACGATTTTCAAAGGCTTTGCTGCTGCAATGTCTCAGCTTCCCTCAGGAGGCAATAAAGTGTAGAGCTCATTTTGCCGTTCCGTTTTTGGCACAATTTTACGGGACTGAAAGTCTATGAGATAATCAAACCCCCTGTCGCCTGTAATGTTACTGTACATCTAGAAGGAACTTTGGCACAAGGACAATGAGGTTCAGTGAATAACTTGCAAACTACTTGATAGTCTTGCCTATTAAGTTAACTTAATAAAAAAAAGTTGTTATAAATGGAGCAAACTTCTATCCAGTGCTTTCCTTTTTCAGATTTCACTTTTGGCACTTGATCCAGAGAACTAACCCTGCTCATAACCAAAACACAGGGCTCTAGCATGTGTGGACATAAACTTATTTTTTTCTAAATGGCATGAATGAAATCAATCACATAGTGTCACAGACCCATGTTTAACCAAAACAATCTGGAATGATTGAACATCAACTAAAAAAAATACGATCCCCATTCCCTAAATCACACATTGAATGGTGGGCCTCTTATTTCACATGGGATTTTTTGTTAACTAAGCACATGGATAAAAACCAAACATTGAAACTGTGTTTGTTTCCCATCAAAATGTTTAGACACTGTTTGGGTTGCGGTCCGAAGGGGCTGTAGATCAGATCTTATTTGACCCAATTTAATTAATGTCTTAACTCCACATGAACTCGACTGAAGCTTGGGATAAACCCTGATTGTGTTTCCCTTAAATTTTCATTGGCAAATAAAACGGATTCCGCTTCCAGCCGGGAGAGGGTTTGCAGGGTCCAGCGCTGTGCATGCAAAGCCATGAGTCAGTGGCTTTAACCCCAACGAGGGCAAAGGAGGCTTCAACCGCACCGAAAAACGGACTTCCCTGCCAAGGGCCAAGGGTAAAGCGATCCATAAAAGCCCAGCGGTTGTTAAGCACTCAGAAATAGCATCCAGGGTGTTGATTCTGTGGCCCAGTAAAATACACAAGGTTTCTTCTTACATCACCGCACGGATTTAGTTGTACTGTTTTGAGAACAGAATGAAGCGTCGCTCTGGAGGGGTCTAGCGCGGCCTCACATGCATCTTAATCTGTGGTGCAGGGAACACCGAGAGGGTTTTTCGGGTTCAGGTGTCAAACTCTTTAAGCTCTGGTTGGATTGTGCAGCGGTGTGAATAAAAACATCTAGCAAAGGGCGAGAGAGTGATGGCATCAGATACGGAGGCTTTGTCATAACAGATAAAATATCTAAATAAGAAGTTTGAACTTTTTTGTGTCAAAATCAGTTGTGAAATGACTTTGGGATGTACAGATGCCACTACCGTTTAACTGTAAGTTAATTGTAATCTCCTCATATGAAACAGAGCTTAGCAGAGTAAAACCAAATTGGTCAACTCTCAGATGAGCCCGTTGCCGTTTGAATTAATAGGCGAGATGCAGGACAGATAGGACAGGCTGTTCTGGTTGCAATTGAGAGTAGTTGCATCAAACGAAAGATTAGGTTTCTAACGCTCTGATGAGCACCGAGAGCAGGTGTTGCGGAGAAGGTTTCTGCCAAAATGTACTATTAGGGATCCCGGAGGAGGCTTGGGCTTAATTCAGGGAAATATCTGAGAATGGCACCCTCTCCCTAACCCCAAAGACACTCCCCCTCTCAACCAATCACCTTTCTTCAAAAACATCCAGGCCAGGTTCTCTACGAAGGTGTGCGCATTCATTCCAACCACACTCAATTCGTTTAAAACATAGATCCAACAGAACTCGGTATAGTATGAAAAGTCATGTATAACAGACGGACATCTTCATCCGGAGCTAATTCACAACCCTGCAGTGGTATCCTCAGGCACCTCACACCAGCCCCATAAATCACCAGTGCACACCGACGAGCTTCGCCCGGCCGAGACGGGCCGCCAGGAGCGACTGGCTAATTCAGGCTCAAAGTCAAAGCCCGACAGGCTTCGCCATGTATTCTTGGTACATCTTCACCGTCCCGGGACAGGGCCTGACACGCTGTCCACTACCGGGAGAAATCCAATGCCGCATGAGGCCCGCGAAGTGAGTGCACGGTGGAAAAATAAACAGCCAGGAGAGCCGAGCGGAGTGGTACTGTAAATACCTCCGCTCAGAATTCTGGATGACAGGACGACAGGATCACGGGGGACCACGGAGGCACTTTGATGGTGGGAGATGCGGAACGACCCTGCTCGAGGCCTCTCTGAAAGCTTAAAAATACCTTCACAACCCTAGAGAAGAATAAACTGCTATATTCACATCCATTCCTGCTGGCTTGAACTACTTGAACTTGAAACTAACTGGTCGGATAAATGCCGGGAGTTGTATTGATTTCACAGGTGTAGAGATGTGTCAATTGCAAGCGAACACATAAATAGTACAAGGACTCCCCAGAACTCGTAAATGCAAACAGACGGAGGAAGAAAGGGTTTTAACGGTAGGCTTTCATCACTCCTCGTACATACGCTCCCGGTAGAGCGACAAGCGGGAGAACATCAAGTATGGTGCGACGGTGAAAGTGATAACTGAGGTTCCTCAAGGAACCCGAGGAGGCACCTGGCTCTTACCTGAGACCACGGCTTTCCCTGCACGCGCACGTGAAGGCAGACGAGCAGCAGGAGAATCACACCTGACAACATTCTCTCAAACCGCCCCAGTTAAAAAACAAAAAAGAAAAAAACAAAAACAAAAAGCAAACAAAAAAAGAGCTGGAGAGCTGCAGAGAGTCGGCCGTCCCCGCAGCGTCCGCACAGAAGCCGCTCCCGGTCGCTCTCCCTCCTCTGTACCACTGTGAACGCCAGAGGAATCTTTACTACGGAGCTGATCTCTACCAGCGCCTTTGTAAACCGAGCTGAGGGAGGCGCAGCTGGTGGAGGTGTGGGGAGAGAGGCAGGGGGGCGCCGGGGCTTTTTTAGAGGAGGGAGAGGGGGGAGGAAGAGGGAGGGCAAGAGGAGTGGAAGGGAAGAGAGGGAGGGGTGGGTGGGAAGGGGGGGGGGGGGTGTGGCAGCTACTTCTGACAGTAAACTGGAAGCGGGACAAATTTTGTGGAATGTTTTCAACGCGAAGAAAAAGTAGAAAGCAGAGAAAAATGCGGCAAAAACCGCAGAACTACAGTATGAAGATAAAGCTGCAGCTGGAACCCCGGCACGGACACTCCACGGGTTGGTCGGTCAGACGGCTCGATTTCATCCGATAGCCGTCCCACACTTTAGGCACTTGATAGCATTCCCATTATGACCGAGTCGTCCATTCGGACGACGGGGCATGGGGGGGTCTCGCAGACATCGGGACGTTAAAACAACCCCCCTATGAAAACAATATATTTTCACTTTCTCGGTTCCAGGGGAAACCGCGGCGCTAAAACAATACGGTCCCGTTGCACTCCCTCCTCCGCGAGCGCCCTTAAACACTTAATTACAAGCCACGTTGCAGAGCTGGAAGCGCAACCACCCCAGCCAAAAGGACTCGGCTCATCATATGGTTTTCCTATTGCGCGACCATTGTTTCCACGGCATTTAACCCTAATTCACCGGGATACACTGACGGAAGTAGCGGCCTCTTCATCCTCCTATCTGACAGTTGGTTCCCCCATAAAATTATACTGCCGCATCCAGGGCATTGCGGCTGGAGTCGTCCGAGAGCTCAAAGAGACTGCGTATGTGACTGTATTCCAGGCCCCCGCGACTGTGGGGGCCTGGAATTACCATAAGATAATTGAAAAGGTTTCCAGTTTTTAGGCAGAACATGGAAATCACAATAGGCATATGGTTTAATGTCAAACATCTACAAGGACCTATGAACATACGAGGAAGGACGGAGAGGAGACAGAGCCTGCCCTCGGGTAGGCAAAAAAAATGAAGAAGCAATCAATGAATTGAAACTGAATAGATGAAGTGCTTGGGTATTGAAATTTGGTACCGAATGCCACATACTATTTTGTTATTCGATAAGGTGTCAACAATGCATCAAAGTAGTGCATTTTGGTGCCCGCCCCCATTTTAAAAGCCAGAGCGTCTTGAGGCTTCACTTTTATGTGAAACATTCACCATTCTAACAAAGCAGCCGAGAAAGTGTGCCAAGTATTCACAAGCTAATATTATGTTGGAAGTGGAAGTAATCTAAATGCATAGTACTGCGCCATCTCCCCGGTTTATGCGAGGCCAACCAGAACAAGCAGAGACACAAAGTGCAAAAAAAAAGAAATAACAGGGACACGCTGCACACCTGCACTTGGCGTGGCTTCTGCTGGCATGGGTTCCGCGCACACACTTTGTAGAATCTCTTTAAGACTTGCAAGTTGAAGTCATACAGTACACACACACACACACACACACACACACACACACACACACACACACACACACACACACACACACACACACACACACACACACACACACACACACACACACACACACACACAGTATAGGCAACTATTTACCTGTTTTTCTAGTTTCAAGGAGTTTCCTGATCCCTGTTTTCCACTTTGAATCCGTTCATCTGCATCCTTTTCAATGTCTTTTTTCTTTTATTCCTTATATTCCTCTTCACACACACACACACACACACACACACACACACACACACACACACACACACACACACACACACACACACACACACACACACACACACACACACACACACACTCTTAAAGAAGCGCTGACAGCGAGGGGCTGAGTGGCAACAGCCCCCGCTCAGAGCCGAGCGGCTGCAGACCCGTGGTGGAGAAGGGCTCTTTTCAGCAGCCCATCCGTCACGTCACCTCAAACATTTATCTCCAACTGCCTTGATTTGCGTCTGATCTGGACAGATCTCATTATGGAGGCGGTCCGCAGCGCCCGGAGGTCAGGCGGGGCCCTCAGGACAGAGCCCAGGCGCTTTCCTCGGAGCCCAGGTCCGCCCCAGGTTCAGGGCCCGCCCCGGCCAGACTGAAGACTCCAGGATGCCCCGGGAGCATTCTCCCTGAACAAGTGGGTCAGCTCCGTGCCGACCGAGGCTCCAGCCTTCAACTCCCACACGTCAGAGTCATGCTCTACAGCGGGAGGCCACACAATTACTCTGCACTGTCTGGATCTGGTGCACAGGCCGAACAAAGAGGTATTCAGTTGGTAATTGTTATGTATGCCATTTGGGGAACATGTTTATGCAAAGATTATTGCATTAGCATTATTGCACAACGAAATTGACAAACAAGCCATAGTGCCATGCTCTACCCTGTTAAGCTACTCTGGGAATTGAACCATAACCCTAACAGTGTTAGTACCATGGTGTACCCTGTAGATTTACAGTGTTAGTGCCATGCTCATTGTGCTAGGCCATAAGCTCCACGAGGGTGTACCCGTCCCATCGAAAAAACCCAAATGAAACACCCAATCTGAGCCAGGCCTCGCGTAAAGACTTCCTGGAGCGCTTCAATTTGGGGTCAGGCCCAATTTTACTGCCTTGGGTCATGGATCCATGTAAACACAGAGTTCTGATTGGAACAGACAGGACCCTATGAACAGTCTGAGAGACAAACGAAATGCAACAAATAAATGGCCCCCCCAGTCCGATATACTTATATATATACTACATTTAGCCTGTTATAAGTAATAGGAATTACCACTGAAACTTTTTGAATCCACCCATGCGTTCATAAAATGTACTTGGCTTTCACGCAAGGGCCTCAAATAAATTGGAGGCAGTGCTTCAACAAACAAAGCACTTTTTCCTCAATTTGGTTCCATTGGAACAGCTGGACCTGAACAAATTTGTATAGAATGAACCATGTTGTTTTTTTGTTTTTTTTGTTTGTTTTTATAAATGGGTGCCACTTTCTTAGGGTTTAGTTTGAATTGGTTCCATTCGTTCTTGGGTCAATTCAGGTGCAGCCTAGGCTTTGTTTGGTACCGCTTATTTACCGGGTTATATTAAGATGCTTGTAATAAGAATTAATAGTTAATAAGGTCCTTATAAGAAGCTTACCCGCAGGGCCTGTTGTGTTTGCTCGGATTTTTATTATTATTATTATTCTCCTTGGCATTTTCCGGGCAAAAAGTGTCTGGAACACCACGAGTCACATTAGAACGCCTCAGACATCTCGTGGTTCAAGTTTGATCCATAATCGATCTACATTCCGAGGAAGAATATGTGAAAAACCCACTAAAACATTGCCATACCTTGATTCGTTTGTGGCACGGGTGCTTTGTGACATCATTATCCAATTTGTTATATTTGCAGGGCTGCACGATCAATCGTATTTTCATCGTCATCGCGATATGAACATGCGTGATAAACACATCGCAAAAGGCTGCCCGAAACGCTGAAAGGATGAATGATAAAAATCATTGTATTAAATAAATCTATTTTTATCCATCTGAGACAGCGCCGCCATCCGCGATCTATTTAATAGTGGACCCGCTCTGTGTGGAGACTCGGACACGGGGCCGACGCGCGGCTCTCCGGTTGAAAAATCAATGGAACTCGGATAACTGTAACTGATAACTTTTTTATTTAAAAGAGTTGTTTTTTGTTGAGTTTAGAAAATAATTGTGTGGTTAGTTGTGTAATGAAATGATTGAATTTTTCTGTGTGTTTTCATGTCACAGATGCCAAAGAGAAGCTGAAAGTCTAAGACAAAGAAGCAGTGGGCAGAACGTCCACACTGTGTTCCATGTCAACTCGGAAATTTGTAATTTGGTGTCAGTAGGATGTGATGCTGCGTTTCAAGGGAACTCTGAAAACTGTAATCCACTAAGATGACTAAGATGGACCCTGCATATTGCTAGCTGCAGCTATATTTAACATTATTGTGTTTATAAGACTATATAAGTGTTAATAATAGCATTCATTAGCAGTTAACTATGCACCTATTAACTGTTAACAATGCTTTTATTATGTGTTAATAAGACTATATAAGTGTTAATTGCAGCATTTATTAGCAGTGAATAATAGCATATATATTAGCAGTTAACTATGCACTTATTAACAGTTAACTATGCTTTTAGAATGTGTTAATAAGATGTGTTAATTACAGTATTTATTAACAGTAAACTACGCTTTTTGGAGCTCCCCCATCTGGAATGAGCACTACATGCAGTCAAGGCTGATAAAATGTGAATATAAAATACATATGTAAATATAATATTTTCGCGGCGAAGCACAAAAATCCACTTAAGACATCTCTTTTGAAAAACTGGTTTAGTGTTTGGTTGTCATCACTTTCAGGTAAATGGCAGCCGCATGCTGCCACAAAGCGAACGTTCTCTAAAACATCACCTCAAACAGGCCTTTGAAAAAAGAAAAAGCGCAATCGTTAGTAAAATTACAACTTCTTTCAACATTGAGGTCAATTGTAAAATACATTCTGAAAACATTTTATAAAACAACACTGATCACATCAGCACAAGTTGGAAACAGCAACGGCGCTTCACTTCCGCGGTGTGACGTCAACACGCGACGGCGACCAAGATCAATGGAAAGCAAACATCAGCATGTGAGTCACAATGTTCAGCTCACATGAGAAACAATACAATACACACAAACACGCGCAGAATCCAAGGCGCTTATTACGGGCCTTCCTGATTGGTAGGCGTCGCCGTCACTTGTTGATGACGTCACACCGCAGAAGTGAAGCGCTGTCCACCTGCTCTGCTCTGTGGAAAACAACTTCATTAAACCGTTCTTCTTCTTGTTATAATTATTATAATTATTATTATTATTATTATTATTATTATTATTATTATCATATTTTGGTATCAAACTGGTTGTTGGTGGCGGTTCCAACTTGTGATCAGTGTTGTTTTATTTTACATTTTCAGAATAACTTTTACACTTTAGCTCAATGTTGAAAGATACTGTCACTGTACTAATAATTGCAGTATTTATTTTAAAAGGCCTGTTTGAGGTGATGTTTTAGAGAACGGTCTCTTTGTGGCAGCATGCCGCTGCCATTTACCTGACAGTGATGACAACTAAAAACTAAAAGGGTCTTTCAAAATAGATGTCTTAAATGGATTTTTGTGCTTCACCGCTTAAAATATTGTATTTATATATTTATTTTTTATTCACATTTTATCAGCCACATGCAGTGCTCATTCCAAATGGGGGTTTATTAACCTTAATACTGTTCCCGCTATAGATTCGGTAGCTGCAAAAAGCATAGTTAACTTCATAGTTAACTGCTAATACATACTGTAATTAACACTTATAGTCTTATTAACACACTATTAAAGATAGTTAATTGTTAATAATGTAAGTGCATAGTAAACTGCTAATAAATGCTATGAGTAAAACTTAGTCTTATTAACGCAATAATAATGTCAATATGCATCTTATAAGGACCTTATTAACTAACACTTGTTAAAAGCACCTTAATATAAAGCGTTACCCTTTGCTTTAAACGGACGGGTCCAACACAGGTCTGCGTAGGAAAGTCACATTTTGGAATGGTGAAACCCTCTTTCACACAGGTAATGGAAATCCGTAGCAACCATTATTTGAACGGATAAGGCTTTTCCACCTCAATTAAGAGACTAAAGGGGGCAGGAGGATTAACAAAAAAAAAAAAAAAAAAAATGGCTAGAATTGTCTCAGCAGAGGCAGGACTTGTAGCACCACACCTAAGCTGCTACCTTTAACATCTCTGCCAAACACTACTGTATTTGTGTTTCCAGTCTTATTTCCTGTTTCCATAACCATTTACTCTTAGCTTCCCCTGCCAACACTTTTAGAACGTGTTGGATAACTGGATCAGCAATAGTAGAGCGCGTCGAGCATGGCGCGCGGGGGGGGGGGCAGAAGAAATAATGATTTCTCTGCATCTGGGATAGATATTTGCTAGCAAAGCCAGGCAAGGCCGGGCTTGCAGGTCCCAAGATTGTTTCCTTACTGTAATGAATTTGACTGTGGAAGGCAGGGCCGAGGCAGAGGAGAGCTGGGTTAATGAACAAAGCAGGTGTCTGTGTGGGGAGGTGCGGTGGGGTGGGGTGGGGGGCGTATGTGGAGCTATTTGTCTTTGGTCTGTTTCACTCATAAAGCCAGTTTACCATGAATGACAGACTCACCCTGCAGATTGGGAAGAGACTATGTTATCAGCGCACTTCCAAAACTTCAGGGGCCTCGAGGTCGCACTCGAGGTCCCGGTTGAGGATGCGAGGCCGGCGCGCGAAGCCTGCGGAGGTGTTATTCAGCAGGAAGGCTTCGGTTACTAGTGAAAGGAGGTGTGCGGAGGGGTTGATTAGATGCCTGTGACCGAATTGAGCTGCGCGTAGCGGCGGGATAATCCCTTCCTCTCTGCGTTTGAGTGCAAGTAGGACAAAGTGCAGCCTCTACAGTGGCATCAGCAGGGATGATGTAAGACGATAGCGGATACAAATAGGAGCTAGAGTCCCTGTGGTCTACGCACTATTTTTTGCCATCATCTGTTATTGTGAAGCGCGGCGCTTTGTCCGACGGACCGGCGGGGGCGGAGGATAGAGCAGATAGGTTTTATGTGAACTAATTTTTTTGTTTATCTCTTTATACACCTGCCTGCTGATAAAGCCGTTGGAGGCAGAGAGATAAGAAGCCAATTTATGAAGGGGGTCGACTCCGGCCAGCAGGCCACCAGGCTCAACGGCCCTACGTCACGCACTCGGAAACACAGAAACGCACGCGTTCCTACGCGTAAAGATGCACGCGCAGAGACACTTTTCAAACCGTGACGATGTGCAAAAATATGGAAAAACACAGTCAATGCCAAAATATAATAATAACCATTTCAAATATTCGCACGCAGCCGCAGATACCCACCAGCATGCAAACGCATTCAGCAACACGTATAAAAACAAGACGGGGTGAAATGTGGTCTAGACAACATGTCGCTTGCTTTCCCTCCCTTATCTCACTCCCAATTAGCCATAAATTCCGGGCGCCAGGCGAGAGCTGACCACACAGCGAGCGCGACATTCCAAACAAACCATTTCGGTGTAAAATGTTCTCAACTATCTCTGCAATTGACAGCCACCCAGATGGCAACCGATCAATGTAAACAGCACCCCCCCACCCCCCAAAATCCGAGGAAGGCTCGTCTGACTGCAGAAGGCTAAAAATACAACCTTGCAGCCGTGCAGTATCCCCTCATAAATCTGCCTCTACGACAGACACTCTGCATCCTGGACCCGCGCTGCATAACTCACAACCCGCTGCGTTTCAGCCTCGGCGCTGCACGAGCGAGGTCCCAACGGGCAACGGCTTCGCAGGCTCCCGTCCATTCATAAGTCTATTACCACGTCAGTTCACCTCCAAATTCAGATTTACACACACATTTCTCCCGTCAAACGTCTTTTGCCATCCCGGACAGAGATCTGCTGAGGCGGAACTCCGAGACGTCGGCGATCGCGCGTTAAGGTCCATTAAAGCAAGACGCGCCGAAACCCCCCAATATTTCTGTATTCACCGGGGGAAACTTTTTAACGCAAACAACCCTCTTTTGAACGCGCTCTGATCAGGGCTCTCTGCGGCAGCCGCCCAGAACTGAAACCTCAGCGATAAAATATGAAAATCGCAAGCGTCTCAGCGTGCAAACGGTTTCTCTTTTCAGTGCTGACTCCGACATTCAGACTGCCAGCTCAGCTCGCAGTGTGAAAACGGACGGAATACTAACAGGAAATGGAAACTTCAAAACACGGAGCCAAACACAAGTATTTTTCTGTGATTTGGTTGCGATTACGCAGGAATAATCGAATGAAACAAAGTCAAAGCTGCCAGGAACTGAGAGGCGGCCGCTTAATTTGCCCATTTATGTCCTAGATCTGGAAATCAGAGTACTCTTAAAAATGCATCACAAAAGGTTATCCTCCAGTTTCAATTCGAGAGTAAAGAGTACACACGGCTGCAGCCATGGTATTCATTCTGACTTGCAGTGTTCTGATGTCTGTCTTGAAATTTTAGCCCAATTGGTCTTGAGTTGGATTTGCCGCTGTAAAGTCTCAGCCTTGACTTGGACATGGACTTGACTCAGACTACTCCCTCCAAAGACTCTCAGCTGCCCGGTGTAAGAGCAAAACTCCATCATATAAACACCACACTCAGTGGAATATACATCGCGGGACGGTTTGTCATTTCGTTTGGCGCAGCGGGCAGGTTCCAAGGGCTCCATACGTCGCTCCGGGGATTCCTTCTGAGAAAATGCAGTTTTATTGAATACAACTTATTCTGAGGAAATTATGGGAATAAATGTAGAAGACAGAAGGCAGAGGGGCAGAAACAGCAGAGGGCTGGAAACACATCAAATGCGGATCCCGCTGAAAACCGACATGTTTCTCTCTCTCAGCATGAAGGAAGCAACATGGCCCCATTCAGAGGGTTAAACACTCCCCTGCCTCCCGGAGAGAGACTTTATGAGTTGTGGACTCCAGCCCAAAGAAGGGGCAGCAGGGCAGAACAAGTGTGCGGCCCCCAAATCCGGTGCACTCAAGCTTATGACAGCCGAAAAGGCGGAGCGGAGCTACCAGAGGCCGGTTTGGGTCAGAGTGGCCGGCGCAGGACAAAGTGCATCTGGTAGGGGCCACGGGGCCCGTCAAGACAACAAGCAGCTCTCATCCTCCTCTCCAGAAGCCAAAACTACAAACGGCGTCTCACGCTGGAATGTGCAACAGCAAACATCCTAAATAGTCTAACGGCTTGAGTTGAGGCTGACTACGAACACGTTCACCTCCTGCGGATCTATGGGGAAGCAAAAAGGAAAACCTCTTGAGCAGTCAATGAAGTGGCACAAAAAACAGGCTCTCTAGAGCTTACTGTGTTACTGTTGTGCTTTGCCCCATTCGTAAATAATAACGTTTACTTTTGTCACCGTTGCAGAAAATGTTCTTGTATCAGCTGAACAAGCAGCTCCAGTGTAGTAAGTTATACACTAAATCGGCTTCATGCTAAATTATAATAATAACAAATTACAATAGAATTCACTATACAATTTTTATGAGCTTCACTAACCCTGAATTTGTGGTGTGGTGCAGACAATCACCAACAAATCAATGAATGGCGACCTCGACTATGGAATCTACCCCGCACCATGAGACAGATACAGTAATAGGAACCCTGAGTGCAGCGGTGGTGTGAGTTTACATTCCTGCATGGCCACATTCAAAAGCACCTTATAGTGAAAGTGCAAAGGTCAGAAACACAGCACCTTTTGTCCGTAATTGGTCCGAGCATATGTCCTATATGTGCAATTACTGAAGGGCAGGTTCTGTTGACATGACTCGGTAATGATCTGTGGAGAATGGCGGAGGACACGCTGCGGGCCTGCAGCTCGCTGCTGTCAAAACAGAGACAGGGGGCCGGTGTGTGCCAGGTCAGCCATATATCAGAGCACTCATCCCCCTTTTAACAAGTTAGCTAATCCACCACGCCAAGGGAATGCATAAAACAGATGAAGCCATCAGAAGAGCTCAGCACGGCGCGCCCCTCGTCAGAGGAGCTCGGGTCTCGGAGCCGGACAGCGTCTCAGGCAGGAGATAACCGAGGGCAGGCGGCGGCTAATAGCCCAGCCCCGTACACGAGCCTGGGAAGACCCTCCGCATTAGCATCTTAAGCATCTTATTCATTTTCGCTCGTAGTAGATTATGTCATACAGTCGCGACACATTCCGAAATGTAATACCGCCTTTCCCACGAGTAAACCGATTGCTCACAGAATGTTAGATTCAGAGTATTTTAAATGACTGGTCCATTGGTTAGAAAGTTGGGATCTGTTTTATTACATTTATCAATCATGTCCCACCAACCCTGTGGCTCACATCAACGACAGTCGCCTTGAAAAAACAGAACAAATATACGAAAATAGGAACCTCAAAGGACAGCCAGACATATTATTGCACCAAAAAGTAATTGCAACTTCTTATCAAACGCTTCACGTCAATGTCATGATGAGCAACACGTTCACCTTCCTCATCTTGTTCTGAGGCACACGCTGTACTTTGTATACCAATGAGCAATTTAAAATTGTTTTTTTTCCCCTTCACTGCTTTGATTTGACAACTTCTCCATTAGAAAGACAGAATAACCAAAGCAATTAGACAGTGATGAATCACACATACTATAGGTTACGCACCTATTAGGGTTTGTGAGCAGATGGCACTGTAGTGCACGTGTAAAATAACAATGTGAGCGAACACGGACGCATTCATAAAAATGGCAAAGCAAGGCTTCGGTAGCTGCAGATAGTGAAGATTTGACAGTTCGCCAGTAAAAAGCGGCTGCGTCGAGTGGAGGCTTGTATCTTAATTATCTCCAGAGCACTTAAAAAAGGCTCCGAAGCCGGCGATCGGGTCTGGAACAGCATGGGCTGGATTAATTTCACCCTCGCCCGGGACCACCACCGCCAGCGGAGAAGTGCGTGTGGTCAGTGGTCGCCCTTTAAAAATACACACACCCTTCTCAAATGCACTTCCTTGGCATAAAGGGGGAAAACACACAGTTGAGTGAAGCCCGGGCCATAAAGGAGGCTTTCTCTTGGAATCCACCTGAAATGAGCAACCATGTTTAAAAAGTGCGCTTTTTTTTCATGGCTCAGATCGGGGGGTTTTCTCCTGAACATAAAGGCTGACCCACATACGAGAGAGCGAGGACCCTCCGGACTGACGGGGGAGTCCATGATTTAGCTTTTACTGCTTAAAAATGGTGGACCACCGCTACCACACTGTTATGTAAACTTCTTAAACAAAGACTTAGATTACAGTAGAACGTAACATTTATCGTGCCATTTTAATGAAGAAACATCATGGACAAAATATGATTCATGATTCTGGGGCGATAATATACATAATATTGTCATTTCGGTAAATTGGTATAGTAATTTCCTTCTGGATTTGAAATATAATATGGTATTATAAATCCTAATCTGGCATAAATCCCATGGAATTCAAAAGGCACAACTATAACTAAAAATGACCCTTAACAACCGATCAGTACCGTAGTGTGGTGTGTGTGTGTGTGTGTGTGTGGGGGGGGTGGGGGGGTGATACCTGAAGACCTGGGAGCCCACAATGCTGCATTGTCAAACTATGACCAATAAAAAAATGAAACAAATAAAAAGATAGATTTAAATAAAACATTTAAAACAATATATAGGAAAAGTTGATCCTATAGCCGTCCACAAGGACAGAATCATTTGAGAGGTCAATTTTCAGTAGGTTAGAATTGTAGGCCACGACGCAGTTACATAATAAAAATTTACATTTGTGAGATAGATAGATAGATAGATAGATAGATAGATAGATAGATAGATAGATAGATAGATAGACAGACAGACAGACAGATAGATGATAGACGGATAGACGGACAGATAGACGGATGGATAGATAGGTAGATAGATAGACAGATAGACAGAGAAATAGACAGATAGATAGACAGACAGATACTGTTTACATCACCAGGCCTTCTGCAGCGTACAGTGAAACTAAACACATTAGGGCTAAATGCAGGTGTTGTGATTGTAGCGTCGACTTTTAGCATTGTAATAACATAAATATGTTATTACAATATGTATACAAAGTTATTATTATGTCATCACAATATGATATATCGAGTAACAGTAAAGCCAGAAGGGTCTTTGAAGAATTTTGCTCTCCAATAAGCTCCGACAAACAGATAAACCGCTGCACGATTCTGACAGTTGGATCAACATGTGATAGTCTCGCTTCCCCCAGCCCCCAATCAAGCCCCCGGTGCCGCTCAGCGGTTCTGAATCAGCTCCTTGGACTCTTTTTTTTTTCATGCTCTGCTGAAGGAGGGCAAGTTGTGAGGGGAAGAAAAGTCGCACATGCGCACGCACGCGCACGCACACGCACACACACGCACGCACGCACGCACACGCACACACACGCACACGCACGCACACACACACACACACACACACACACACACACACACACACACAGAGCGCTGAGCGTGGAGAACAGTGAGGGACTGTTCGACCGCCGAGCGAGAAAATAAGCACCGGGCCTCGGAAATGGAGCGTTTGTCAAACAAGCAGAACCAAGTGGATATGTAGAAGGTTCCCTCTACTGTATTTGTTTTCTTCTATCATTATTATTTCCAGGTAGTTTGGGTTTAGTCCAACGTTTGGACAAAGTTGGAAAGCTGAATCCCCCCCCCCCCCCCCCACGCTCTGAGGGACCACACAACAGCGTGAGGCTCCGCGAAGGAGAGGAGACAGAAGCGGGTTCTCTTGTCAAGACTGACGACCACCGTTTCCCCGCTCACGTTTGAAACACATTCAATACAGCATCACGGTCCGACCTGATCCGGGAACCTACGCTGAGCCCGCACCGCCGTAATGAGAGCGTAATAAAAACAACAGTTCTGCGGTTTCCCCCGTGACTTAGGACCTCTGAAGAAATTTTGAAAACATGGGAGTTGCAACAAAAAACTGTGCTCTTGTCATCCCACAGGTGGTCCACAGGACAGAGTTATTGCAGCAGTTCTTGATGATTTAAGAATTAATAAAGAGCTGCATTGCAGGTTGAGAACTTGAACTCCACTTGCAGACTCAAACTCTGTCCTGGATATAATGGCATACAAACACTCTGTGTTGTATGCCCAGCATGCTGACAGCACAGGTTAAAAAAAAAAAAATAAATAAAAAAAGAAAACATGGGAGTTGCAAGTAAAATGATATTGCGGCGAGAAGGCGCAGAGGCACAGGGAGAGACTTTTCAGGTACTTTTCAGGTACTATGTCTCTGGCAAGATTTACAGCAGCATCCCACAGGATGGGACCTGACCTGCAGGATTCCCTCTGTGGAAATGAAAGCAGAAGTTATGTTGCCTCTGGTGTTTCCTCCGGGGGGGGGTTGAGGTTCATTTTACCCTCACTTAAGTATTCATAACATTATGTAATCCACTTTCACAATCGTGAACTGCGACAGAGTAGAATCAGAATTTTATCCAAATATTTCATCTAAATTAATTTATTGTACTAAGGTGGTGGTAGATCAGGCAACTGGGCCCCAATCATATTGGATTTATTATATTATTTTTCTTTTTTTTCTTTACACAAGTAGTTCTATCTGCAGTTTACAAAAGGAAATTCAAGGACTTTTAAGTACTTTTTCACAACTTCAAAATATAATTAATTTTCAATGTGATCCTTATTAATTAAAGTATAATATAATGTAATTATAATATATAGTAATATATTAGTATATGTACAACGCCTGCATATATGTATGGAAGTATGTATATGTATGTGACAAATAAACCTCTTGGATATCTATGTATATATCTATTATTTATCTAATTGTAATCTACCATTATCTCTATTTCCAACCAGGCTGGATTAAATGTACATTTCCTCTTGCACATATTATTGTAATAGCAATTCTGGAAAAAATGACATCACGATTTGAATCACAAAACCAGAGGGAAAATCACATGTTTGGTCGCGTTTTATTTTCAAGGGCTTTAGCACAAAAGGGGCTATTTTCAAGGAATTCAAGTACTGACATTTCTGAGTACGACATTCGAGCACTACAAGCCCCTCCAGGACCTAGTTAGGACCCTGAGTTGAGTACAATTTCAGTAATGCAACAGTTTTAACTTGAGTAGTTTTCAGTGCTGACTATGAAGCACCGTGATAGAATGCCTCCCGCTCCCACCATCCCTCCATCCCATCATTCCACAGGCACCCGCGGTGCTTCCACAGGCCGCTGCCCGCAGCAGCCGCAGAGCGGAGTGGAAACCCACTGGGTCCACATCAAAGCCCACCACGCCCCGAGCGCGGTCATCGCTCCTCCACGCGGTCGCCCCTGGCAACCGTAGGGAAGCCAACGCTGTTTTTATTAAAATAATACAACTTTTATTCCCTTGGATTTTTCATAAATGACTTTTATGTGATGTACACTTTGACGATGTCTGACAGTATGTGAGTAACGTCTTCCTAAATTACTGGCCCAAATTGATTTCTTAACGACCAGCAGCCTTATCAGGTTGACGCTGGTAATTGATTAATTTATCATTCAGTGTGAATAAAGGTGTGTGGGCTGCAGATCCTTTGTGAGGCGGCGTTAATTCATCACGTTCAACAAATTTTACCGATCGCTGTCGGAACATCGGCACGCTGGAGGACTTAAACATTTTATTTGATGTAATAGAACGATAGGATCTGCAAGAGGTCTCAAAGATGTCTTCCATGTCTCCCATAATAGCGACTACAACCTCAACACATAAAAACAGCAACCTTTGTAATTTTAGCTTTGATCGTGCAGCGGGGACTCCTCTGATTAATTGCCATGTCCCCCTTGTTAAAAAGTGGAAATTACACCGAGGCTGAAAATAGGACTCAGAGGGCTTTCTGTCTTGATAAATTCTTAATATGATAAAAAAAATAATAATAAATGTGGCCGGACTGCAGCGCCTGGGAAGCAGAGGCGGCGGGCGGAGCGAGCCCAGCGTGACCCGCCGTGATGGAGCGAGGCCGGAGACACGAGTCCCAGAGAGCACATTTTTTGGCTCAAGTTCATTCGGACTCGGGGCTTTGAGTCACGCTGGAGACGCTGACTTATTCCTTATTTCTAATTAAGTCCTGATCAAAGCAGGGCCAAAACGAGTTCAGAAAACTGAATGAAGATCCAGTCGGAGGACGGTTACACACGCACGCACGCACGCACGCACGCACGCACGCACGCACGCACGTGTTTAACGCAGGCCTCATGAACGCCTAGGTGCGATCAGTTTATGTATCAATCTGAAGGTGATCGATCCAAATAGGTCCTTTGTTGATGTGCAACATCTCCCACTTCAGCAGAGGATTTACTGCTGGGGAATATACTGTTGGTGCTCTGCTGCCACCTGCTGTTGCAGACCATAATGCCATGATGCAGTTGATGAAAATACAAAAGGGAGCAGCGCCAAGCCTTTCTACACCGCCAGTGAATCGACAAGAAAAAAAAAAAAAATCACCAGCTTCAGTAATCAATGAGCTCCTATGGTAAAATGAACTTTCAATGAAGAAAAGCAAACATGTACTCCGCAAAAATACTTTTAAAAGACAGCATCACACTTTTAAAGACCCCCAACAGATCACAAGAGTTTTCGCCTCAAACCAAACAACTGCCGGTGACGACCCTCAAGACAAGACATTTCTTCATGAATCTTGACCTTGAATTTCTTAAATTAAGGTTCCTGAGTCCCAGTGTTTTAACAGAGCATAACTTCATGGAGAATGTTCTAGATATTTTAAATATCGTTGAAGGTTTTTGCGGCGGTGCATCACGCAAAAACGTGATTTTCAGCCGAGGGAGACCCGTGCAACCCGAGAGCGCCGCCACATACGATCGAGAGCTCAGCAACGAGGAGCGAGGTCGACAACATTAGAAGACGCGTCTCACCGTGCACCGCCCCGCCACGCACACCGACGTCTCGTTCTGTCCGCACGGCGTCCCGTCGATCACCCGGTCCGACTTCCGCAGGAAGAACCTGAATCCCGCGGCGCGGCAGTTGAGCTTGCAGTGATGCTCGGCGGGAACTAGACCGGGGGGGAGGAGGGGGTTGAGAGAATCACAATCAAAACCTTTTACCGAGAACAGGACGCGTACTAGTTCATACTAATATCAGCCCTTTCACGTTCCGTTTAAAAAAGCCTTGACCTTTCCATGAATCGTTACACAGCCTTAAAAAGGGTTGAGCTACAAAAGCTGCGACTTTTTGTCGATGTTGCCAAGTGCATCCTCGTGTCCTAAACCAGGATATTGAAAAATCAGGATATTGGAAAAAAAAACCTTGAGTTCCTTAAGCCAGCTGTTTCTCAACGCAGCTCAGAGGGAGCGCCCGTCCTGCAGGCTGGAGCCTCGACTCGCACATTTCTACACCTGATTCAAATCGGGGCCAGATCCCTGATCGGGAGGAGGCGCGCAAGACGCCGCCCTCGTCTTTGGCCTTTCAGACTCCGATAACACCTTCTTCTCTGGACACGCCCCTACGGTGAAGCAGGCACGGCGAAAAGTGAGATATATACGTGACGTATAATGATGAAAACACACGCGAGATACAAGCCCTTAGCGAGACGAGAGACGGACAAGTCTGTTCATCATTTTTGTGTTTTAATCAAAAATATTTGACAATGTAACGTTCATTGCTCTGATATACGATTGTATAGCCGTGATGAAGAAATGTCACTGTGCCCAGGGTAAAGTAGCTGCTTATAAAACGGTGTGTGTTGAAACTTGCCTGAAGTATGATGTGGGCGCAGTTTGCTGCGTCAGCACAATTTATATCACGTCGGCTAAGCCGTCAATCACGGAGAATCGCATCTATACATCTGTCTGTTGCTATGGTTGTCTGGAATCTGACTTTGCCGTAACGTCTCATCCGGTGAGCCTTTCTAAACCGAAACGGAACAAAAACAAACCAAAAAAAAATAAAATAAATAAAACACGTTTCCAAACGACACGTGACCCAAGTCTGTTTTTAAGGTTCTTCTTTTGTTTTTCCCCTCGTCCGGCGGCTGCCAATGCCGATGCAGAAACCCCTCTTTTGTTGGTTGGGTTCAGATGCTCCATGGATTAGGTATAATATGAGCCCCAACGGCAGACATCACTTTAACAGATGTACGATTGTTTAGCCGACGCGCTGTTCAGGACGGGTGTTGGAGCAGCCCCGGACCCGGAGCCGTTCGGTCTTTGACGTACATCTGCATCACGTGTGGAGGATGACGAGAGGTGAAAAAACCCATGCTCGTTTTCGACAGGGCGTTCCGTCGAAACGCCAACTGTTATGTTCATCAGCGCTCTTCACGAAACGGCATTTTAGGCTGTGTTTTGACGGTTGCTAGGATACCTCAGGTGAGCGAGGGCGATCTGTTTGTAGGAGCGTACGCCGGGGTTTTGAGGGATAGCTCGGTTCTATAAGCCTTGCATCACACTTCAGTTGGTATATTCCATCGGAATGAGGTCGAAAAGACAATAGAGAGACACTAAGTTGTGCCTTTGGTGTTTATTTCACACTGATCTTTGTTTTTCATGTTTATTTCACTTTTCCATTTTGCTTTTCAGATCCCACTATCTATTCAATCTATTTTAAATCTATCTATCTATTAATCTATTAAATCTCTCATATGCCAAATTGAACCTATCTTTAGGATGGAATAACAAAGTAGGACTCTTTTTTTTAACTTACAGACAAAATACACTGTATATTGCCATTTGAAAAATATATATATTTCAAAGACTCATGTAATAAAGAGTCTGAATTCTGAGATAAATTCCAGAATTCATATGAGATTATGCTCAGGATCCTGAGAATAATAACATTTGAAAAGGGTTTATTTCTCATACCTTCGGTGAAGGGCTCCCACTCGTAGAGTCGGCCCATGAAAGGCTGGTTGTTGTATGAGGCACATTCAACGGCTCTGATGTGTTTACTGGACGGAGGGCAGGCCTGGGGAACGAGCACACACACACACACACACACACACACACACACACACACACACACACACACACACACACACACACACACACACACACACACACACACACACACACACACACACACACACACACACACACACACACACAGAGAGAGAGAGATTGAGAAGACACGACAAGTAACTTCTCACTTATTGCTTAATCTTAACCTGGACGTCAACCGATTGGGAGTTGAGACCTGCTTATCTATTTTAACCTGCTGGGCGTAGTCCAGACCAGACTACATTCTTAACGTCGACAAATTACATTCCAAAGATTCCAAATTTTACGAAGGCCGGCCAATAAAAGTCAACCTCTGACATCATTTCATACACTCCTCTGTCCTAACAAGCCCCTCGTCCGCTTCCGCTTGGTCTAAACATCTGTTAGTGGACACCTGAGATCCAGACCATAGTTAAACAGAGAAATGCAAAATGAGAAACAAGTCTATTAATAAGCACAAAGCTCATCGTGGCTTCTTTACTGATACGGAAGAAGGGTTATTGGGCTTGTTTGGATTATAGTGATCATGTGATCCACCAAATTATAGTCTGCAGCCTGGAGTGACTAGCACGTGTCTATGTAATAATATTATGATAAGCTATTGAATAAAGTAATGAATTCAGATTGTGGGTTCATTGTAGGGCTAGGTGACAAAATCAACAATCACCATATTTTACACCTCAATGTCGATAATCTGATGATATTTTGGGGATGACGAAAGGTGGTTTCATAAGATGTTTATATGGCAGAGTTATTTGAGGAAGAATCATTGGTAATGTGGATATTATGACCAAGCAGGTAGTAGGGATGTAACGGTATACTGTTTTTAAGGTATACTACGGAATCAAGCAACCATGGTTCTAAACCATAAGCCTTTCCCTGTAATACTTGTGGGGATTGTAAACTTTAATTCACCCTCATTTTATGTTGCCACCGCACGGTAGCAGACGGCCAAATGTTGTTATAATCCATCCAATGAGTCATTTTGCCAAGTACATGTTCAGCCAGAACTGCTTTACGCCAATATTTTACGACACGGTGCTTGACGTTGTAAAGTGTAAACAAAGATGGCGGAACGCGACGCTTGGCGAAATTACTCATTGGATGGATTATTACAACATTTGGCCGTCTCCTACCGCGCAACGGCAATGTAATGTGATGTGAATTAAAGCTTACATCTTCAACTTTTCAAATAAGTCGGATTTTGATATACACGGATCAGCCACAACATTAAAACCAGTGACAGGTGAAGTGAATAACATTGATCATCTTGTTCCAGTGGCACCTGTCAAGGGGTGGGATATATTAGGCAGCAAGTGAACAGTCAGTTCTTGAAGTTGATGTGTTGGAAGCAGGAAAAATGGTCAAGCGTAAGGTTCTGAGCCACTTTGACAAGAACCACATTGTGATGCTAGACGACTGGGTCAGAGCATCTCCAAGACGACAGGTCTTGTGGGGTGTTCCTGGTATACAGTGGTTACTAACTACCAAAAGAGGTCCAAGGAAGGACAACCGTTGAACAGGCGACAGGGTCATGGGCGCCCATGGCTCAGTGACTGACATGGGGAGCAAAGTCTAGCCCGACTGGTTCCATCCCACAGAAGAGCTACTGTAGAACAAATTGCTAAAAAGGTTAATGCTGCTGTGATAGAAAGGTGTCAGAACACACAGTGCATCACAGTTTGCTGCGTATGGGGCTGTGTAGCTGCAGACCAGTCCATGCAGAGTGTCCATGCTGACCCCTGTCCACCACCCAAAGCACCTACAATGGGCACGTGAGCGTCAAAACTGGACCATGGAGCAATGGAAGAAGGTGGCCTGGTCTGATGAGTCACGTTTTCTTCTACATCATGTGGATGGGCGGGGTTAGGGTCCAATCCCATCGAGCATCTTTGGGATGTTCTGGAACAACAAGCCCGATCCATGGGGGCCCCACCTCACAACTTCCAGGACTTAAGGGATCTGCTGCTAACATCTTGGTGCCAGATACCACAAGACACCTTCAGAGGTCGTGTGGAGTCCGTGCCTCAACGAGTCAGAGCTGTTTTGTCGGAACAAGGAGGAGCTACACAATATTAGTGATTATGAGTGGCGTTTTGTGGTTGATCAGTGTATATGTTGGTTATTTTGCCTCTCCGTGAATTTGAGGGCCCTGACAAGCACCTTCCTGTACTGTGCCATGTCAGAGGCTTTAATATGTATTAATTGAATATACGGAAAACTATGGGGGGGGGGGGGGGGGGGGGTTAATATTGTGAAATACCGTACACCGCAGTGTTTTGGTAGATACTGTACTGTGTCATACTGTTACATCCCTAGCAGGTAGATACTTGATTAGAATAGCTAGAACAGTCTATGAAGTTCTGAAAATTGCATTACTTTACTATAATACAGCCTCAAAGACAGCATTTAACTAGTTCATATATTACGATCGCCAAAATCCAAGACAATATCTAGTCTCATATCACAATATTATACTTATATATCCCCCAGGCTCTAGCTCATTGACAGCACAAATGGATAAAGTTGGGGTGACAAAGTACAGTGCTTAATTGGGCAATACCCCACTGACCTGCATGATAATTCACATTTATCTTTTCTGTGCCTATTTCCTGGGCGTACAAATTAGTCCCTCATTTGATGCAACATGTCTTACATTGCTGTTGCACATCTTGTAGCGGGCGTGTTCCCCTGCACAGGCAGAGGTGGGAAGGGGGTCATATGGTCTTTCTTGGTGCTGCTGGGGTCCAGGGGGTTTGACGGCAGAATAAAGCTCCGGTCGCGGCTGTGGCTGCACCTGGGGCTGGTTGGCCGAGCCAGGCTGGTAGAGGGATGCCCAGACTGGGTTTGTTATGGGCGCCCTGGGCTGCTGGTAGAGTCTGTTGTAGGGATGGGGGCTGTTGGAGACGTCCCAGTTGTTTGACCTGTGGCCCCCGTGGCCTCTCGTGGCAGGCTGGTAGGCCTCTGCCGCAGGGGAGCGCCTCTGTCTCTTGCCCTGAGTTGGCCCCGACCTCTGTCCTGACTCGGCCTCGGGCTGAGCAACAAAAGGTGTCCCCCCATAGCCGTATTTCCCTGGAGTGATGTGGCCCGTCCTCCTGAAAGCACCCAAATGGACACGTCAAAATTCAAACCGGCTGTGGCTTAGCAAATGAGATGCAGATGGAGAACAGAACAGAACACATATAATTCAACTTTTAAACAAAGGTAAATGTGTTGGCAGTTGAAAATAAGAAAAGTGGGTTATGCAACCGCCACAGCAGACGTGTAATCAAATGACAGGTGATATTTGAAAACAGAATAGCCTGTCAATTTAGATCTCTTTCAAAGTCATTTTTTTTTTTTTTTTGATCCGAGTGCAATCTTTGACGAAGGAAATGTCAAAGCAATCTGAATCAGACCCGCTGTGCACGGACTACTGATAAGCATTTAGCTCCAAGAGAGGAAGCTGGGAGCTTCTGTTGCTGTTTGGCTCCTCAGATTTCAATCCCACCATCCCCATTACTCAACTGTCAGCGTTATTTGTTTAAAGTCTTCTTAGACAAGACACGCAGGGAGGGGACTGCAAACCTGCCAAACGCAAGCCGGGCCTTTGAATCCATTCATGGAAGACTAGCTTAGTAGCTTTCCACTGAAGGGGCTGCAAACGGACCGCAGTGCGAGAGCCAGAGTCACTTCTAGATGAGGCTGCTCAGCATGCAGTGCAGCCGTGCAGGCTCTCCAAGGGTCATAGACACCCCACAAAAAAATAGCACTGCATATATCTTTAAAAGGAAAGATAATGGATTTTTTGGAAGGATTGTCATTGCGTAATCATCAAAGTTGTTTGTGATATTATAGTATTAAATGGATTTGTGTGTGACAGTTTAATCTAGTTCCAATAAAGTTTTCTAATTGGTTTGATGTTCTGAGAAGTTCCCGAATTGCTTGGTAAGGAAACTAATCTAGTTAAAACTGAAAATTGAACATGAATGAATTATCGATTTGGAACGTGCACTAGTCCATGTTTCACCGTCTACATTTTCTCCCAAAATTCGTTCTTCAAGCCCCGGCACGAGTCCCTTCGCCGGTCTAGAGCTTTCCAGTACCTGTGGACACCGGGCCTGGGCTCCCTCTGCAGAGCCCTCAGTTCCCCACGGCTGCTCCCGTTGGGGTAAGGGTGTCCACCCGTGTCTCGGAGCAGGGGAACCATCACAACCTGCCCCTGTTGTGGAGGGCGCCCGCTAGGTTCCCTGGAAGGAAATTTAGGCGCGGGCGGAGTATACACCGGCAGGCACGGTCGGGTCTGCTCCTGTACTCCTCCGCCGCAGCTCCGGGAGCAGGAGGTCCAGGGTCCCCAGGCCCCCCAGGAACCCTGAGCGCCTCCATGACCCGCCATGGCTTCCTGTTGGGCCTCTGCCTTCTGAGGGACCTTCATGGAGACACAGCACACCGGATTAGCCATACAGTACCACAACACAGACAGGAAGGAGGGAATGCAACACAGACAATGGATATGCAAAGGACAGTTTGAAAAGCTCCGTCAGGAAGGCCTTAAACTGTCAAGAGGCTGCCCTTCTGAAAAGCCCCAAGTCGGTGACCTCATCTCATCAACATGATTCCCCTGCCCTCTCTGTCACCGTTTATGAAACAGACCTCTGTTCATGGTTATAAAGCTCTGATTTGGCAGATTAGTGGACGCCTTTTAGTGCCCTATCCCCTATTGGCTACCTGCATTTCCCACTGTTGACTCTATCCCTCTGTGTGACTGTGCCAGGGACGTATTAGTGGTAATCACTGCGCTCTCTATCGAAGGAGGCTGCCAGGGCCGGTCCGGTGCCAGCCGCTCCATGCCAAGCCGGCTTTAGACGCCGAGCTGCATGGAAATCCCGTTTTTCAAGGAACACTTTGTCTCCATTCAGCGCGACCTCTCCGAGCAAACACATGGCAGTAGTAAAAGCTCAGCTGCCTTTGACTTTTGGAGGATGGAAAGAGAATACAGAAGCAGTGGGCAGATTTGGCAGCCAGCACCTCTCCTGTCAGTCACCAGCATGCAGCTATTCAGAGAGGCCTCAACCACCCCCCACCGCACCTTCACAACCCCCCTACGACTCCAGTCTTTGTAAGGCAACACCACTGTCATTACCGGGGTCAGCCACAGGTCACACAGCTGGACCCCCATTGGAACCACAGGGGGGCTCCTACAACCCACGCTGACACCTCCAGGCAGCCCGAGCGCCCCCACCAGCCTGCGCCTCTTGATTGTGCGGCTGACATGGCCGTTGGGCTCATCCACAGGCTACGGTTGTAAATCTTGGTTCATCATTCCTTTCACTGCGTCTGTCCAAACACACTCCTCTCTTTCTTTATTGCTCGAGAGGGGATTTGCAGACAGCAGACGTGGCCTCTTGGTGTTCCGGGCGGATTTTCACTTTGCCTTTTCACAAGTGCACAGATTAACACCGGGGTCAGTTTCGCCCCGCGGCATTCCCGCCAGCTGATTGCAGGTTGACACATTCGCACCAGGACAGATGTGGCGGGGATAAAATGACTTTAAAAGTTGGAACACTTTCCGCTACCGCTTCAGACACCATAAACCGAAGATGAGAGGTCTGTACATCCTGTAAGTGTTTATGCCGGGATCCCAAGACACGACCGTGCATGCCATCTTCGTGGATTTGCATTCCACAAGGCTGTGCCAACCGCAGGACAAAACGAAAAAAAACAAGAAGCAAATCCATCGCCTGCAAACATCCAAGGGAGGTCTCTCGGTTGCGAGGCTGAGGATGCTAAACAGACCACATCAACCGGAACACAAATAGCTCCCCCGCTCCCCCACAGCAACTCACCTTCCTGTGGTCTGTCGGGAGCTGGCAGTCCAGAGGCTCGGACCACAACAGCAGAAGTGAACAGGCTCTGCGGAGGAACAGACGGAAGCAACCGTGGCTTTACTCTTTCACACCGCTTATTCTTAATAGAAAAAATTAAGGGACACACATCACAGAGAACAATGTCTGTGATGGCGGGGGGGATCCCTTTCCATGGATAGATAAACAGCATGAGTATCGGGCCTCTCCAATACCTCAGAATCCAGACCCAGGCTTCCCTCATAGTTCCTGGACTGCTGCGGCCGGACTGTGGGAAAGATGAGAAGTTTCACGTGGACGCCGTCGCATTTTAAAAACGCCAACGCTGTCCCAGGGACCACACGGGCGGGCGGCGAGCGTCTGACTCGGGGAAAGTACAAGCGGCTGCTCACTTCACTTGACCATGTGTGTTGTTGACCTATGACCCCCAGCGCCCCCACCCCTCAAAAGAGACGCTCCCCCCTTACAAAGCCTGAATCCACTTCCAGTGCACTGTGCGTCCCCAACACAAAACCCTGTCTCATATTAACATATATAACATAATTACGATTTAAATTAATGTAAGACAAAGAGATATAGCAACACCTGAAGGTAACGCGTTTGAAAGACAGAGGAGATAACTGAATAACTGAGATTGTAGATAGATATGTAGACAGACAGACAGACAGGTAGACAGATAGATAGACAGATCGATAGACAGATAGATAGACAGATAGATAGACAAAAATACGATCAATGAAGGGGGCTGTTCATCATGTTAAAAGAAATAAAAACAACAGGATCAGTTTCACTTACTGTTTCGTCAAAGCCACCGAAACACATGGCTGTGATTTAATGTCTCTCAGTCCGTTTTTAATTCTCTTACCTTCCGTCTGCTGACGCCCTCGGATCAGGTGAAGATTCCTCGTTTTGTTGTTTTGTTTTGGGTTTTTTTTTTTTAATCTCCTCGCAACAAACGCCTCTATGTTTCAGCCGCAGCTTCCCTCATGGTCCAGGTGCGAGAGCAGCGCACGATCCACCCACGGCCCCGACGACCAGGTCAACGCGCGCGTTTCAGAGTGCCCGAGTACATCCCATAATAACACGAGCTGGGCGCGTTGACCGGACCATAATTACACGTTCGCCGTGGGAACAGCCGGTGGCAGTGACACAGCTCCGCTCCAAGTGTGGGTCGGGAAAGTTTGGGAGGTGGGAGAGAGAGAGAGAGAGAGAAGACAGAAAGAGACTTAATGCTGCCCCCTGTCGCACCTCTGTGTGTGTGTGTGTGTGTGTGTGTGTGTGTGTGTGTGTGTGTGTGTGTGTGTGTGTGTGTGTGTGTGTGTGTGTGTGTGTGTGTGTGTGCGTGCGTGCGATACCATCATAAGATGGGGGGGGGGGGGGGGGGGTGATTGATGGTACTTCAGGCTGAGTGCAAGAGACGTGCGGATATAGACAGATAGACCAACGATGTACGGCGTACTCTGCCTTTGTTTGCATACTATTGTACTACTATATTACTACTATATTGTATGTTTTGTGCATATTCCATGTGTACGGAGGAAAATGTTGACCAAACGTTTCCCGAAACAGATTCCGAAATGGATCTCGCGGACACACAGAATTGGTCGCAGTCGCCAAAATGTGCAAATACGAATGATGCATGTAATATATGATGAATATAATCTATTACAAATAAAGGCATATAATATGTACAATATACAGTATCATGTCCAGTGTTATCATTTGCGTCAGTGTACAGAAAGGCAAAGACAACGATGCCCGATCGACATCACTTGTTTAATTCAATTTAAAGTGATTGGAGATGCGGGGTGGGGTGTATATAATAAGATATTTGATTTGAGCGGGAACCTGATGCTAAGTGTGTACATAAGTAGTACATAAGTAGTACATAAGTAGCACATAAGTAGTAGTACAAAAGGCTGCTCCTTTATTACGCTGCTGCTAAATTCTTTTCGTTATTCCTGTTCAGGGCAAACTGTGATGTAAGGGGTTTCTGTGTGTAGCCCCCTAATTATCACCTGAGGGATTTAAAACCAGATCCAGTGTATTATTGTATGTATCTATTGTGTGTGTGTGTGTGTGTCTGTGTGTGTGTGTGCACGCGTGTGTGTGTGCGTGCGTGTGGCTGCTGCTCAGGAATTCACCTTTAACCCCGGTGTTTCCAAACCTCACGGTCACGGGTGAACGGACCCAGAAGCGTCCCGGGCAGGAGGGGTGTCCGTCAAACTGATCGTGCGTCGCACTCACCTCACACACGCACACACACATACACATACACACACACACACACACATACACACACACACACACACACACACACACAGAGCGCATCACAAAACGATCGAGTCTTTCTTGGGCAAACTATAAAAAAAGAGTGACTTGTTGGCGATACAGTTTTGGGTGAACACTGGATCACTTCACTGGCGGGAACATTTGTTTACTCCATCCACGATTCCACCTCCATCTATTTGATTTGCATTCGTAGCAAGTGCAAATATCTGTGCTGAGGATTTAAGGATTTAAAAGGGGGGAAAAAAGTGTTGTCTTTTGGAACACGCCGCCTCAGCGGACGGCGTGCACGTGCGCTGCGCACCTACAGCCTCCTCTTTTGACCTCGCAGGTCTCATCGTTTCCCCCCCACCATCGAAAGTTTGCGTTTCGCTCCGCGAGGCGGCGTGGCCCCTCGTCGCTCCTCGGGCTCCGGCATCGCCCGCGAAAACCCGCTGGTGCGGCGCGGCGCGGCCTCGCACACATCCCAGCAGCAGGCCCCGTTACCAGCCGCTGGATGCCCAGGGGGCCGTCGCTCCAAACCCGCGGCTCCGCCCCACAACCGGGGGGATTTGCGGAGGGCTCTCCAGCAGGGTCAGCGCCCGGCGTCCGACTGTCAAACATTATTAACGTACGACTGTGCAGCCGCGAAGGAGCCAACGGCGGCGTACAAAAGAGGGCCTTCCTGAAAACAGAATACACGGGGGAGAAAAACGGTTGAACAGAAATAGTATTTACAAAAAGAAGATAGAGATGTGCAAATAGCAGAGAGAACATGCTTGCTGTGATTTGGTTTTCAATAGTGGAGAGCTTGTCGGCCTCTGCTTATGGAGCCGGCGCCTTTTTGGGTACGGAGCGATGGCTTTTTGGCAGCACGGAACAGCGCCGGCTACTTTGATTTACGACTTAATAAACCGACTTCACACATCCGAAGAGGCTGGTTCAAAAAAAAGAAAAAAAAAAAAAAAAAAAAAGAATTAAGCCACAACTTTAAACGTGGTTTCTGCAGGTTTCAGCAAGTTCAGCTTAAGACCATTATGAATGCAATTTAACACCCATTACACGTCAATGCTGGCAACAAAAAAAAAAAAGTACAAAGTATATGAAGGAAAATGGGTTTCCCACAAGTTGGAAATACATGCAGTGGTAGCTGGGGGGGGGGTAAAATGGGTTAAATGGGTTAAAAGGGTGTGCCCCCTACCCTCCTCCCCCACAACAAAAACCTCTTTGGGTCTGGACGATTCACACATGCACCCAAATTGACGCGAAGAAAGCGAAATTCGCCAGAAAAGCAAGTTTTTTTCATCCCTGAAATTCATAATCCAATCAATTTTGGGGTCCGGTCAAAATCATATTTAAGACATTTTAACACTTTTTTAAGGACCGCGGAAACCCTGTTAAAAAGATGGGCAACTATTGTTGTGGGGGTTTTTTTTTGTTTTTTTTCCTTGTTATAAAGATGCAAGAGGTATCGTTTGAATAAGTCAGCTCCTGAAATGCCCAGAAGCTGCATTCCCCTCATTTCACAGGAGCTAGGCTAGCTGATCCCCTCTGCGCCCATGCATTGAGCTAACTCGGTTAGCGTGCTGCCCGGCTCCATACCGGACGCACTGGGAAGAAAACTGGTCTTGCTGTTTAATTTTGAGTAAGGTGCAAAGTGAATTTCCTGAGGAGGAAAAAAAAATAATCACTCTTAAGCTTCCAATATAAGCAGAGAAATGCATGACTTCATGCAATTAATTTCTCATGTGTCAACCCACATCAGCGTTGCAGGTTCTGCCCTTGTTTTGCTGGAAACACAAGTGTGTGTGTGTGTGTGTGTGTGTGTGTGGGGGGGGGGGGGGTTCATCAAGATACCAGTGCAAAGCCTTACACAGCCCTTTCTTTCATTTGTGGTTATTAATGGCGGTGGGATTATGGCTTCGTGCTAATGTTGTGCTAACCCCTCACGGATAGCGAGGCCCCTGTTTCTCTGTTTAGTTACTGTCAGGGTCCCTCCCTGCTTCACCTCCACAATGACTTATTGCTCTCGCACTCGCCTTGTCGTGGGGATGGGGAGGTTCGTGGGGCGTTTGAATCCGGCCGGAGTTATATCCACAACCTTCCCCGAGTGCCACATCACACTGCACGTCAAGATTAAGCACAATTTATTAAAGTTTCCGAGGAAGGGAAACTTGGCTTGCGCCGATGTTTTTCGGCGGGATTATCGAAATGTGCATGTTTCTGTGACAGCTTTCGGATTTGTTTGTTGGAGATTTCTTTTCTTATGAGGAATACAGAAAAACACCACTGTGAAGTACACGCACAGGACAAGTACGCACAGCGGCATAGTTTCCATCCTGACTTGCTTATCGTGTTGTTTCTGGAAATGAGTGAAAATGCAGGTATCAACAGGCTGAGTTCAATTGATTGAAAGACTGGCACACGCTGATGAATATTGTTAATATTAAATGTGAAGCCCGCGATTATCGGCCTTATCATTGACACATTTGTTTGTGAAGCTGCGTGAACATCTACACTCATATATATTTTGGATTCCTGCGATTTGACATCACTCGCCGCCACAGCTGCGCCATTTCCCTTTCACCACTCCACCGCAGGTGCCTGCTGTTGACATTGGCTACCATTGAGTGCGGCCCATTGACTGCGCATGGCAATGCCGCACAGTGACCCTCTGTCATCGGATATTGCAATTCCAAAACCTTTCAAATAACACTGGTACAATAATTCTTGCATATCAGAAAATAAAGTATTATTGGTATACGGTTCTGTTAAATATATTTTATGTGGTCTAATTTGGAATATAATACGTTTCCCCACAAATCATCAAAATATCCATGACTACTCATCATGATTACATAGATACATAGATAGATAGATAGATAGATAGATAGATAGATTAAATATGAAATTAAAGTTATTTGTTGACTCAGGGATAATTTGTGTAGAATAATAAATTGAAAAATAAAAACAATAATCAATAGTGTTGAGAGGCACCCAGTGCACAAGCTTACACTCCACCCTCCTTCACCCTAAGCGTCTCGGTTGGCCAGGTAGTGGATCCCGGGTGTAGGTGGTTTGTGTGCTCCCCTACCTCCTGTACGCTGCCGTACTCAGAGGGTCCGATCCAATGAGGGTTTAAAAATAGTGTTTTGTTCCCCCCAACCCCCGGCTGTACGGTTAAAGCGAGGCGAGCTCAGCCGGGCGGGGCGGTGCCTTCAGGGACATTCCTGGTTCATACCGACCCCAGAGGTCCCCCCCCGACCGTCTTTTGTCCTCGCCGGGGCCTCGCTGTCTCGCAAGACGATTCCTGACGAGACCGGTGTTCTGTGAGGTGTTAATAAAAAACTTCCATTCAATGTGACATCCTGTCAAAGGAAATTTGGTTAAGAGGGCGGAAGGAAAGAAGTTGATCATTTGTGTGAATCCACCTTGAGTGCTGGGTACGTTCATAGCTGCCCGGAGTGAGGGAATTGCAGTTTTAAAAGTAATTACATAAAAAAAAAAAATACAGCATCCACACTTCTAAAGCTTGTATTTAAAGGTTCATTTGTATGGAGTATATAAGAGCAAGAATGAACTAAGCCCAAATTGAACGATTTAAGCAATCTTAATTTCCCCATATTTTTGGGCCATGGATGAGGGGTTACGAGTCGAGCTAATCTTTCCACCTCCGGCGCTCATGGAAGCTGTGTTCCTGCCACCGGCGCGCACATCTTTGGACGAAAAAAAACAAAACAAAACAAAACAAAAAAAAAAACGAGCAGCCACGCACCGAGACTGAGAGTTGAACAGGGAATATTTTAATAGTAAGTAAAATACAGAAAATCAGTGGTCATTAGAGACAAGGAAAACAAAACGTGTCTTGTGTGCACCGTCTTGTCCGGTCAGGCAGGAGAGAGTGAGAAAGCAACACGTGAAACATGAGTTAAGACACAGAGGAGTCCTGTCGGTCGGTCGCTTGGAGCTGAGGAAGGTGACGGCGAAGGAGGTGTTTTTTTCTCAGAAGGTTTCTAAAGTGCAGAGGACGTGCCACGGGGACCCGATGCCAATAAGTCCCTTTGACTGCGTGAACAACGGGACGGCATCAAAACATTTCGCGGGAAACAAAAGCAACTATTATGGTCCTTTTCAGTGAAAATGTACCTTCGGTCGACACACACGTGTCACGTCCCTGCCGCGACAGGGATCTAGAACATTCTATTACTTCCATCTTCAGGATGAGGCTACAGACGGTTGAGAGGAAATGCCCAACTGGTTCTGAACCAATTTGATTGGATCAGTTGCCAAGAGATGACATGTTTGGTCTAGATGACATTTACGAGCCTGTGTGTGTGTGTGTGTGTGTGTGTGTGTGTGTGTGTGTGTGTGTGTGTGTGTGTGTGTGTGTGTGTGTGTGTGTGTGTGTGTGTGTGTGTGTGCATGCACGTGTGCGACACTGATCCTTTGGTCCCCCTCACTTGGTCTGGGAGAGCCTGGAGAGGCAGGCCTGGCGGTAGGCCACTCGGTCCCTCATATCCAGCACGCAGTCTCTGACCATCTCGACAAACATGGAGGGCCACAGTCTGTGCAGGGCCTCGCCCTTGAGGTTGGTGTCGGACGCCCTCTGGACCAAATCCTGCAGGTACTGCTCCGTCATGGCGGCCCGCTCGGACGACTCAGCGGCGCCCTCCTGAGGAGGAAGGAGAAGAGCCAATCGCAGTCTAATTATCACTATGATATGCATATTGATTAATTCAAATTTTATACATCCATGATCTAATTCACGAAGTTACACATGTACATGACAATAAAAGTTGTGGGAATTTGCGCGATCATGCTATCACGAAGCCTGCCGGTGGCCATGCGGCGGCGGGCCAACGGATGCCGTGGCGGATCGGCAGACACGGCGGCAGCGGGTACGGACCTCCGGGCTATCGGCGCTGCCGTCCCTGCAGGGGTAGTTGAAAAGGGCCCTGCTCAGCCCCTCCCCCAGCAGCTTGCCGTTCTCCCGAAGCTCCTCGGGGCTGAGCCCTGCCCGCCGCCCACGTCCGTCCAGCAGGAACTGCAGCTGGCGCTTCCTGCGGCGATGGGACGGAAGGAAGAAATGTGGAGACAGATGGCACGATGCAAGGAAAGAGAGAGAGAGAGAGAGAGAGAGAGTCGGAAGGCGAGAGGTTAAAATGGAGAAGATAATGGAAATACAGGGACAGATACAGGAAAGATACAATGAGAGATAAATGGTTTAGGAGACAGAACAAGCTTCAGTAGGTAATAGTGTTCAATAAGGCTCAAGTTATACATTTGCCTCTGACAATTTGGCAAAAAAAAATGCTTAGTTTCAAAACAAAAATGCTTAATTCCTTTCTTAAATGTCATATACAGGGATGCGGTTTTTATACATCATTCCGCATGCTTTCATACCAGGTGTGAAAACTCATTCCCGTGCGGCCCGGTCGTACTACGATAAATGGCCGCATGCGAGCGTCTATAAATGGGTCCTCTCGGGCCACATCTAAACCCGGCGCCATTCAGCTTCTCCAGAAATAACTTTAATTGCGCTCGTTCCTTTTTCCTTTTTTTTTTCTTTTCTGCGCTTATCTAGTCCGTCAAGAACGATCGCGGGGCACAGCGCTGGAAGCACCGCCAGCGAAAACCAAAACAAAACATCATGTGTGCAGATGGAGCGACTCTCATCAACTCAAACCTTTACACCGGGTTTATTGACTTTATATCCACACGTCTGCTGTAGTTTTCAGCAGCAGGATGGAGTGAGCTGAAGACACCCGATAGCGGACGTAACATCAGATACGAGTGTCGATAGGTATTAAATCTCTGTACAATGCTGCACCGACACGTCTCACATCACCATGCCAGAACTTTGGAATACTCCTTGCGTGCGGCTGGAGGCAACGTTACAACAATAAGGACACAGATTTTAAATGGATGGATTTGGAATCTGAATGCGCACGGAAGAGTGTATGTCTATGTGTGTGTGTGTGTGCGTGCGCGTGTGTGCGCACTCGGGTGGGGGGGGCGTTGGCATAAACCGACACGAGTCATTAAATCATCTTTCTAAGTAACTATGTGGTAAGCGTGAATAAGTTAAGTGAATAATGTGTTTGTATGTACAGTTTATACGAGTATGTGCATATCTGTGGGGGCATTTTCTACCAGTGCTATGTATCCATCAAATCAATGAATAAAGAACAGAGTATTTCACTCTAACCTGATCCTGGGATTATTTACGTCTACGGAGCCAAATGACATCTTTTGGAGACATAGGATATTCATAATCTCCTGTGAAATGACCTGTAGAGGAGGTAGGGTACGCCTGGCAAGAAGGGAACAACCGGTGGACTACTCCAAGGCACGCCCTCCGACGGCTCCTCTCAGCCGAGGAACATGGAACACCGAACGAAAAACCTCTTCCAAGTGTCCACAATTTGTGCGACTCCAGACGTTATGAAGCCAACTATTTACTGATCTCTGCCGCGCTCTCGCTGATGAGATACAAACAGAGAAGAATCCCTTCTCCGCAGCGGTATCATACTGGCCCAGCTTCAAAAGGCCCAGAAGGAACGTTGAACACTCCAGTAATCCCCTTAAGATGGAAAATGTAAACACTAGTCCAAACAGTTAATAATTTGACTCTTTTTTTTTTTTTCCCCCACAACGTCCAGTGTTTTTCCACTGTTTTAACAATTTTGGAGAAATAAATTAAAAGGAAAAACATGCCTGAATATGCCCCTTTGAAAAGACCCTCCTTTGGAAACGTGGCGAGGGCTCATCATTCTGACTAGTGAAGAGAAATAAAAGTACCAAATACAGGTGACAGTAATGACAATTTCAACACTGATGGGAAACTAATGTTCATCCTTGTGGCTAGTGCGTATTTTCCATCCAAAGTAGGAAATGGAGGTCACGGGGAAGTTCAACAACGTGATGGAACAGCAATGGAGTGCACTTAGACTCCATTAGAGAGTTGTATTTATACTAAAAGCCGGCATCAATTACAGCCCTATTAACTATTGTTTGTAATTATCCATTTGTAGTTTTTGTGACATTTAATTACATCTGTGAGCTGTCCAAAACAGACACTTTTTTTTACTGAGTATCTCTGAGCAGGCAATGAGGATTTAAGAACATTTATTTAAGGTAGACCCACTCGATGGGAGTTTTTGACTTTCATTGAGCTTAGAGGACATTAGGTATGTTTTTATAAGCTATAAGTTTTTTAAGCAATAATACTGTGAAGTTTTTTAGCAGTACAGTGACAGGAAAGGTGTATACATCTAAGAAGGAAAACATATCTAAAGGATGCACACAGCAGAGTGGTTTGCTTTGTGCTGCTGTGCGTACCTTGGGTCTTGAGTGACACAGCCTAAGTGCTTTTGGCTTTGCAGAGGAATGTGTGTGTTATCCCAGCACTAGCAACCTTCCATGACACACAGCATCCAAATCCCCTCGGTGCCATCATTGTCTCGCTGTTTTAACATACACACTTGGAAGCAAAACATATGAACTTGCATTTGTTTAGATATAGACTCATTTTTAAGTTGTCAACACACGTGCGAGTGGATGGCAATACACGCACGCATGCACACACCTCTGAATGAAGCACACCTGTATTTCAGCTAGTGCTCATGTTACAGGTATGGTTCTGTGTGCTCACCTGGACTCTTCCAGCAGCAGAAGCAGGCGACATCGTGGAGTTTCGGTGGCTGCAATGTGACCCAATGTCCCGAATACGCGCTCTGCAGCGATCACATCATTCATAGTCACCTGGAGAGACAGATGGACGTTAAAATTTGATATGATGACACACAGTTAGAGATATACTGTATCAATCCATACAGGCAATGTGCTGTAGGTATTTATGGGAGAACAGTAATGATGTTTTTTTATGTTATTTCTCAGAGGTATGCCGCATGGAGGCAGAGGTGTGGAGAGCACTCAGATTTGCTAATTGTTTCACTTTTTTTCACAGTGGAGAGAGAAACGCACCTATCAGGCCAATGATACGCCATGTCTCACCACAATGATGGAAGGGCATTCATTTAAAAACAATACCAACATATGACGCATTGCTTTTCCATTCCATGTCAAATTTCTGGAACAAAGAGAGTTTCATGTAAGAGCTGATTTTATTCAAACAAAGCAGTGAATAAATCTATAACGAGAATGAATAAACATGATGAGTCTTCAAAGCCATCGATCCCACTATTATTGGGTCCTGTCCTCATTAAAAGAAATGGCATAAAATATGTTACTGTCTATTTAATTTATCCTGTGTTTCTCCAGCGAACAGAACCTGAGGACCCACTACTGAGCGATGGTTCACACCTCCAGAGCATTGATCCTCTGCAGGTTAAGGTGGTGCAGGCGGTAGATGAGGAAGGAGCGCCACAGGGACAGGCCGACCACGGTGTTGCCCTCTGGGTGGATGGTCAGCTGGTCCAGGCGTCTCACCTGGGCCAGGGCTGCCAGTTGAGGCAGGCGGCTGATGCTGGTCTCCTTGAAGATCAGGTGCTGCGAGAGCAACGAGAGCGTAGGGTAACTGAGGTGATCAACACATAGGTGAGTTTCTGCTTTAAAAAATAAATACATTTCAAAAAGTCCTTAACAAATGTATTTAGAAAAATGTTGTGTAAGGGCTGAAATGCAGCCTCTCTTCTCCTGAATGCTTTTTATGTTTTGTTTTTTTTACTGCTCGTAATAATTTTTTATATGTATAATCATTCGATTGATTCTATAAAATAAAATGTATGATTGCATTTTTTTTTTAATTTCCACTGTACATTTCCACTGTGGTATATTTCCCTATATGTTGCTGTATGGTATACTAAATTATTCATAATCCTTCGGAAATTCTAATAATACTTCAGAATTCGATTAATACGTCAGAGTACTCCATTCTTCAGGGGGGGGGTGGACTCTCACCGATAGATTTGGGAACTTTACTCTTATGCGTGGCAGTGTTGGCACAATGGTGTCAAAGTGGATGTAGCGGAAGGTGATGGTGGTGACGACGCCAGCGGTCTGCACGCCCCAGCTCCTCTCCAGAGCCTCCAGGGCCCCTGGGCCAAATAGACGCAGGGTGTCCCCATCCAGCTCCGCCAGGTGGTTGTCTGACAGGGACAGGCTCTGCAAGCTACCGGCCCCCGCCTCCAGCAGCCTGAAACACAAACACAACTCAACCTGTTTGCATTGCTAGACTCCCTGGAGATGACCAGCGATGCATATTGTGCCAGCTTTCCTCCTCTGAGACTGCACTACCATCTGGTTTACAAGGATACCCCTGCGCCCAAACTGCTTCCCTTTAACATAGTATAGAAAGCCAGCACTCAGCCAGGGGGAGAAAAGAGAATGGCTACGTCGCTGGAGAACAAATTGGTGGGGTCCTGTCAATGTCTTACTTGTCTTCCATGGCTGCTTAATTGCTTTCCATTTCTTGGCACGGCAGAGGAGGTGCCCTTCTCTGATAAGGGAGCCGTGAGAGTGGGGAATCTGGGCGAGTCTCAGGGAGCCTTCGAGGTCTGCTGACGCTCAGGGGACTGCCTGGCATACCACAGGATCAAATGGCCGTCGGGGCAGCCGCTACTCGACACAGATCATTGTGGTCCAACCTTCCGACAAACTAATCACCCCTATTCATATTTCACACCATCTAAATCTCCCACCAAGAAGAGAAGAACATACTGTGGGCAGAGGATAATCCTTTAAATATGGAGCTCTAATCCCAAAAAATCTTTTTGAGCATGATTTCTTTTTTATGAAACTGTGAGAGACAGAAACAAAGGCGCAGAGAGGGAAGGGCAGAAAGAGAGAAAAAAGTGGATGAGCTCTGCTGTATACAGTGATACACAGAGGTAGGGACACAGCACTGTAACTGAGACCTGTCTGAAAGCAGGAACATTTCTGGCACACTTTCTAAGCCCCGTCCACAAATGTAAATCCTCTCTGCACTTTCGGGGAACAGTTTCTTCTACTGTCTGAGCGGCAGGGTTTTTGCTGAACTCAGGGGCATTTTGTGTGATAAACTAGATCAGAGGATTAGTTCAGATAGATTGGGTTTTACAAGGAAGGAGAGAGGGGGAAGACGGAAAGAAAGGGAAAGCCGCTTTTCTGACAAGTCATTCAGAGGAAAAGCATTCCGTTTTAATGGGAAGGTCTTAAATGCTAACGATGCACCAACAACATAAGTCTGTGACATCAAAACTGGACATCATCATCACCATACCAATGAGTTCATATGCTGAAGAAAACAAAACAATCTTGCTTTCATGTTCACTCTTGCCTTGAAGATTGTAATGTAAACATTATCTATCATCTAATATTGTATAGACCAGTGCATGCCTGGTCAAAATTAAAGACTTTATAATGCATGCCCGTTCAAAAATGTAATGGCACAGTTTAACAAAATGTCAATGATTCAGTCCTGTGATCCACAACGGAAGATGAAACTGCCAGTTAACGTTATACGCACTCTTTGTGACTCAGTCGCTGTCAGTTCTTGAGGTTGATGAATTGGAAGCAGGAAAAATGAAGCATGAAAAATGGACAAGCGTAAGGATCTGAGCCACTTTGACAAGGGCCAAATTGTGATGGCTAGAGGACTGGGTCAGAGCAACTCCAAAACAGCAGGTCTTGTGGGGCAGTTCCCAGTATGCAATGGTAAGTACCTACCAAAAGTGGTCCAAGGAAGGACAACTGGTGAACCGGCGACAGGGTCATGGGCGTCCATGGCTCATTGATGCACATGGGGAGCGAAGTCTAGCCTGTCTGGTTCGATCCCACAGAAGAGCTGCTGTAGCACAAAGTGCTTAAAAATGTAGTAGTGGTTATGATAGAAAAGTGTCAGAACACACAGTGCATCACAGCTTGCTGTGTATGGGGCTGTGTAGCCGCAGACCGGTCAGAGTGTCCATGCTGACCCCTGTCCACCGCCCAAAGCGCCTACAATGGACATGTGAGAGTCAGAACTGGTCCATGGAGCAATGGAAGAAGGTGGCCTGGTCAGATGAATCACCTTTTCTTTTACATCATGTAGATGACCAGGTGCGTGTGCATTGTTTACCTGCGGAAGGGATGGCAGGATGCACTATGGGAAGAAGGCAAGCCGGCAGAGGCAGTGTGACGCTCTGGGCAATGTTCTGCTGGGAAACCTTGGGTCCTGGCAGTCATGTGGATGTTACGTTGACATGTACCACCTACCTAAACATTGTTACAGGCCAAGTACACCCCTTCATGGCAACAGTATTCCCTGATGACAGTGACCTCTTTCAGCAGGATAATGCATCCTGCCACACTGCAAAAATTGTTCAGGAATGGTTTGAGGAACATTACAGAGAGCTCAAGGTGCTGACTTGGTCTCCAAATTCCCCAGATCTTAATCTAATCCAGCATCTGTGGGATGAGATGGAACAACAAGCCAGATCCATGGGGGCCTCACCTCACAACTTACAGGACACATAGGATCTGGTGCTAACGTCTTGGTGCCAGATACCACAGGACACCTACAGAGGTCTTGTAGAGTCCATGTCTCAACGTGTCCGAGCTGTTTTGGCGACAAGAGGGGGAGCTACACAATATTAGTGGTTATTAGTGGTGGTTTTAATGTTGTGGCTGATCGGTGTATATACAGACAGACAGACAGATTCTTGCCTTTATGGTTAGATGATTTCCCATACAGAGATGGAGTCTTCACAATCTTTTTGCTCAGGAGTGTTACCGCCATAGCACCCAGGTGAACCATCTTCCCTTAAAGTGGACGTATTATGCTCTTTTTCACCAAGTTAATATATGGTCTCTGAGGTCCCCAAAACTGCTGAAAATACCACTCAGATTATGCATTCGAGCCATTCAAACATGTTGGCTGTTTCAGTGGGTGCAGAAACCCTCCAAGTGAGCCAAGGGGGTTTGAGCTTTACTTGGGATTCCATTGCATTTCTCTGTAAACTTTCACTTATTTCAACTTATCAGTTGGAAAATCATTTAAAATCTGTTTCTGAACAAATTTGAGGCAAGACATTTGCATTACAGTGGCTGAATCTTCACTCATATTAGATCTACAAGGCATAATTTAAAAGTTTGTTGCAACTTTCACCACGGTGTCTGGAGCAGTGCGGAGCTTGGAGCACCGTGGGATATGGCGGGGCTTGGGGCTCGTTCAGTTATGGAAACTGAAAATAGGAAAATAAAATAAACTAAATATATCTCTGGTTTTGTTTGGAGAAGCGCGCCACAGCCTGCAGTACAGTCAACCTACCGTGGACACAAACACACACACACACAGAAAAAAAACCCACAGCAAATAAAAGGAAACAAATAGAGAAAACAGCTTCTACCGGCTTGTGATAGCATGGTGTCGTTCGCGAACGATTCAAATGTTTTGGCCGAAATGGAGGATTCACTCACTCACTGAGTGAGCGCGAGTGAAGGTGATTCCAAATCACGTTCGCTCGCAACTGACTGAGAGCTCAACTGAACTGACTGATGAACGGATCGATTCAGGAAGTGATTCAGTTCAGCTCATTCACACAAAAGATTCGAATTGTTCGCGAACGACACCACGCTATAACAGAGCCGGTAGAAGCTGTTTTCTCTGGAATATCGCACATAAATGGCTGAAATAAAAATGTAGATTGATGTACAATTTTTTTTTTTTTCCAAAACTGTCTGGGTTGTCTTTTTTCACAGTTTGTGTGTTAGTAGGCCCAACAGACACCCAAATGCCTGTGCACAAGTACTGAAAAAGGGAGTTTTGCATAATAGCTCCCTTTAAAAGTGACTTTGGTGTATCTCTAATCTCCCTAATAAACAGAACACCAGATTACCTCTAATGTAAAGACATTTTCTGAAGAAGGATTTTACTGAGAGTTTTGGCTGACTCTGGATACACACTTAGGATTATATTTAGAAAAAGAGGTGATATGTAACTTTGAGGACTCTGATTCTAGACATTCAAGTTGGGCAAACCCTGGTGTGTGACTGCTATGGACTGACGTCCCATTCAGGGTGTCTCCTTGGTATATTCATGTAGAAATCTAGGATAGGCTTCAGAAATCAGGAATAAGAAAACAGGGGAATTGAAATATAATTATTATTAAAAATCGGTTCAAATGATCCACAGCTGTACTTAGTCCCATTTACTGTAAAGATTTTGGGAGACCCCGGACAGGAGGTTATGGCTAGTGTTAGACAGATAGGCGCCAGTTCCTGAGTGACAGCTTAATTGTGGAGAGAAAAAAAAATAAAAAATAAAAAATAAAATACCACACCCCAAGGCCTGACTTTGCCAAAGGCTTGTGGATCAGGACACGTTGAGCAGTAAGGCAGGGGATGAAGCATAACATGCAGATACGCGAGTCAAATAAAGCCCAAACACGAGCCTCTGCGAGCCTGGAAGCGTGCCACAAACACGCTTTGAGCTGCGTCACGTATCGTTCCCCCGTAATCACGCTTGAAAGACGGCCAGGTGGCCCCACACTACCCTCCTGACATTGGCTCCAAAACAGAAAATATAAATCTCTGATACGAGAACTGAGGAGACAGGGAAGACAGGGGAGACAGGAGAGACAGATAGATAAACAGATAGATAGATAGACCGATAGATACAGACAGACAGACAGACAGACAGACAGACAGATAGATAGACAGATAGACAGACAGATAGACGGATAGACAGATAGACAGATTTACCGCTTGTTGATCCAACAGGAGCTTCAAAAAACACAACTGAACGGAACCTAACATACACATGTCTTCAATTCCCTAAATTCTGTGTGATAGCGACATATGGGAGACATAAGAGCAAACTGGACTGTGCTTTTGGGAATAACTTTCATCATTTTTTTTTGTTGAAAAGCGAAAACAAGTTGCTTGAGTGGCACTTCTTGGCATGATGCAGGTGTTAGTCCTATTAAGCAGTCAGTCTGGTGGATTACTTAAGTGTCCTCTCATATTGCAACTGTCTAATTCACAAGGCAGCTTTGGGTCTTTCTCTCTAGAAAACGGTTTGTCTGATTTGTCTGCTAGTGTGTAGGCCACACACACACACAGACAGACAGACAGACAGACAGACAGACAGACAGACAGACAGACAGACAGACAGACAGACAGACAGACAGACAGACACACAGTTCTCCTTAATTGCTATCATGATTATTATTTTCCGTCACATTCATATCTTTAACCTTTCTGAAAATGTAGAATTTGTTAGAGACATTGGCACAACTAGTTGATTCAACTCATAAACATATCAGTTGTAAATCTTTAGGAGGTTCATACCTCACTGTGTGTGCCATTTGGGCCTTGCAGGGGCTGTGGAATTATGAAGTTTGTGACTTTGACTTGACAAATACCAGCAGTGCTTCAATCAGCCAGTTCTCTAAAAAAAAAAGGGATTGATTTTAATATTTTGTACATATTAGGCAAACATATCTCTTTCTGCTTCGGACTTTCTGACTATGATCAATGAAAGAGAGTCGTTTACATTAAAAGTAATATTCCAATTCTGCCCATATTGCTGGGCTGTGCAGTTATTAACAACACAAACTAAAATAAAGACATTGTGATGTAAAAGATATGTTGTCAACGGCAACAGTCAATTTCTGAATTGAATGACTTGGTCACTTCTTGCCTGGTGTTGGCAAATTTAGTCCATTGGCCACTGGGACTGTCTTATAGACCATACCTGAACTTAGTCAATATACCATCAACAATCCAATCAGCATTTAAGCGTATCTGCAATATAACTAAACACACGTCAAGACCAAGACAACCAACGGTCTTCCCTTTTTCATTTCACTTTGCGCCGTCCATTTCTGTCCACTCAAACCTTATGAATATGAAACATAATATACATTCCCATACTTGTCGACGTCTATGAGCCTACACAGCAGTTGGATATGCTCTCAACACCGGGGCTCCACTTCAGCTTGTGCCCGTCATCTGCAGTTTCAGTAGAAGCGATTCGGTGCACAGAGAGGGGCCCAAACCATCTTTCAGAACAAAGCAAAAACAATCACCGGGGGGCCTCCCACAAATCGTGGATCATAGTCTCTTCAGGGGCAAGGAGGGAAGAAAATGAGCAATTGCGAAATTTCACGGGAGCTCTCACGTCCCCTGGAAGAACCGAATCCCTGATGCTGTGGGATGGTCGTTCAAAAGTGTTGAGTCTCAGACACATAAATCAGAGGCAAGTTTGTCAGTCCTCTGCCTTCTTCCTCACAGCAGGGGTTGTTTTTATGCCAAGTTGGAGTAGTAGGAGTCCTCCAACCGTCTGAGCTAAAGAGCTTAAATGTTTAGCCATAGTAACCCTTACCTAGCCAGGTAATTAGACTAAGTACATATTCTTTGGTTAAAAAAAAGTGCTGGCCAATATTGACAAAATCAAATGTCACCATATTCTTTGGATGAAGACCTCGGTATCAATAATTTGACATTATTTTGGATTTGATGATTTTGGATGACAATTCCTTTCATGAGGTATTTGAGAAACTAGAGTTTTTGAGAAAGAAAAAATTGAGAAACAATGATTGGTAATGTGGAATATAATACGGAGGCATTGGTAAGAACAGCCTGAATACAGTTCAGATAAAAGGCTGCGTCACTTTACCGTAACGCAGCCTTAAAGACAACGTACAACGACATCACGATAACAAGAATCCCGGATAATATCTGGTCTGATTTCCCGATAATGATGTCATACTAATGTATCGCACGGCCCTAGGACAATGTTAGAGTAAGCAAGCAGAAGCATGCTTTGAGAAATCATAAATTGTGACCAGACGGAAGAGCATACTCACTGTAAGTCGTACTGTAGTACTTTGTAGGCCAAAAGCATCCTGATCAGAAGCCCTCTTCTATGACCTATATTCAATCTCAGCCTTACTCTTTTTTCCATCCTCCATCTCTTAATTTAGGAGATCGCTGTCATTTTGTCCGACAGTGAATGTATAAAATGCATGAGTAATGCATATCCCTCCCAATCTAACAGTGAGGATGATTGACAGAAGTATGAGTGCCGACCCTGACCGTGGCCTGTTTAGTCACACAACAGAGGCGGTGTAAAAGAATGCCACGGCCAATGAGCGATGGGTGCTTCGGGGACACTTTCACATCCCGGAGCAGGAAGGAAATGCTGTATTTAAAATGTGTGACAATAGTCCTTGACACAGCCTCCATGTTCGTCCAAGAGCCTCCCCCTCATAACTTAACCCGGGACCGGGCCGCGTCTCCCTCCTCTACCACGACCCCTTCCCGGTTCAGCCAGAGAGCACATAACACCGCGGTTGACATATTATACCGAGTGCATTCAGGGAGGTCTGTCCCTGGTATTCCTCTTTTGAGAACCATGTGAACATCGCACCAACCAGGCCTGGGCGGAGTGAAGGCAGTGGCCAGGACGAGGTTAGAGTTTCAGTCTGCATCTCAGACATATTTTTGACAACATTTGGACACAACGGCTGGTGCATAGATCAAATCTGTTACTTTGCTAAACCCGGACAACTGCACTACAAAAAAATGAATACAACACAAAGAAATATAGTGAGTGAATGATGTCCAACACTGCTGGACTTCAGCATTTCCTGAGTGAAGATAGACACTCACCCTGGGTGAGGGATGCTTGTCTGAGATAGAGCTGTCACAGTTATTACAGAATCTCACGATCGCAATTATTTTAATAATTTTGCAATCTTGTTCGATTCTGCAATCATATGTTTCCATCCAAATTTAAGGGATATTTCAAGCCAATAAGAAAGTTAGAAACGTTGCAAAGCAGAAAAATACAAATTATACCGTTTTTACAACAAAATTAGCGGGAATATCCGGGTGTTTTAAACGCGGGTAAACCCGGTAAAATAGTTGTTTGACACCTTGCCCATTGCCAGGAGAAATGCTGAGGTCATGAACGCGGCGGAAAAGGGGCGTGTCATGTTTCCCGTGTGATTGGGAAAAAAAATAATAGAGGAGACAGCAATTTAAACAAACAACATTTAAATGTACAAATTCGCAAAAAAACCCCAAAAAACCCTGATCACCCAGCGAGACTGGGTTCTCTCCGTTCCTACAAAAGATTTATAATCGTTGGTATATCTATACTGGATCACTGAAGAACCGGTGCGCGCACCCGGAGACCGGCTTGGGGCGGTGCTGGAGCCCGGCGGGGAGCTCCACTGTGGTCTGTGGGACAGTTCATGGTCCCCCGTGCGGGAAAAAAGTCAACAACTTCTGATTTTGATTTGGGATTCTAAATGGGATATGAAATGATGGAATGATACAGCGATATTCCTGTCTATTTACGCGACAACGTCCGGGAACGTCAGTGCGTGTCGCATCGCGCAGGTAAAGGGGCCAAAATTAGCGCGACGACCCGGGTGTCGTGTTTACATCAGAGCAGATCGGAGCCGGAGCCGATAAAAACCTGTGTGGATTGCAGGGTCATTGGACCGGGGACTGAAACACAGATGTTACTGTACCTTTCCCACTAATGATAAAAGCCAGATGTTGGTGTGCGGGTGTTACCGGGTTTTTGGTGCAGTGGGAAAGTGGTATTATGCAAGTTACCATCAGTCATTGACGGAAGCAAATTAAATGACCCAATTTTTTGGGTTAGCTCTTCTTCATAAGATGGGTGTGTATTGTTACTATTATAAGCTTTTACTATGACAGTGTCATAAAGTGAACAAAATCAAACAAATGTATTTTACAAGACAATTCATCAGCCACCTTATTAGAGTTTTGTGTGAGTTAGTCAGAGCTGGCTCCTCCCTCATACCTCATGCAGATACAGATGGCACTCAGCGAAAAAATAAAAAGAACCTACATTTGTCTGGAACTGGATGGTTATAGATGGGTTTGACTACAACTCGTTGTTCCGTGAAAGAAGGTGTCAAAATGATAAAGAGTGCAGTGTCACACCTCGTATATCAATGACATTCTTTCACATATTGTCCTGTAACAAAATACTGTTGGTGCTCTTACTTACTTGGGGTCTCGTGGGCTGTTTGGGCGGCTGTTGGCACGAAATCTGTTCTCGCTGGCACCTGTTGGTCGCTCAGGTCCTGACACTGGACTCACCCTTCTGTTAAAACAATAAGCACATGTTCGTTACACCAGAAACTCCACTTTCTACAATAATTTCAGGCTCAAAGACACACTGAAATGCAGGGTTGAATGGCAAACAGCACAAAATAACTCGGTAAGCTTGTACATTTATACCAAAGGTTTTGGTAAATGGACTGCGTTTGATATAGTGCCTTTGTCGACAGATACAAAGGAACTTCACAATGGTTGCCTCCCATTCACACACACATTCATTCATTCATTCATTCATTCCAATGGGGAAGGCAGGAGGACAAGGCACCAACCTGCTCATCAAGAACAGCCAGGAGTTACTACAAACTGTTGCATTTAATTCAAAAATGAACAAATAAGAGTGTTTTTTATTTACATACATATATACATACAGTAAACATATATACATACAGTGTATAGACTTATATATACACACATACAGTATATACATATATATTATATTTTCGATTTTAAAATCTAAAAGAAGTGTCATAATACTGAGAGCTTTATATTACATTATTTTATATTATTGAGAGTAAATTCAGAGTCTAGACGAGACAGAGTCAAAATGAGGACTTGAGACCAGAGGACAGCACTGTGGTCAATTGTGCTTGTACCTGTAATGTCTTCCCACCAAAGCTTCAGAACTGTAAGTGACCTAAGCACAATATTAGCTTTGTATTTATGTTTTTAATAAACCACGCTACAGTAAGTAGTTCGATTGACCCAGTCAGCGGCATCGGTGGGCATCCGGTGCTTCAGCCCCGAATGTTTTATGATTATCCCAGGATATAGTGATTTAAAAAAAGAGTAATAAAAAAATAGCCCCAGATATATGAATGTCATTCCGATCATGCATTAAAGCCTTTGAAAATGTAAAACGTTTTGTGTCTGTGTCTTTCAAGCAGCAGATCTACTCCACACGCACGCATTTTGAGCGAGAGAGAGAGAGAGAGCGAGAGATAAACAGAGAGACAGAGAGAGGGAGAGAGAGATAAACAGAGAGACAGAGAGGGAGAGAGAGAGAGAGATAAACAGAGAGACAGAGAGAGGGAGAGAGAGAGAGAGATAAACAGAGAGGGAGAGGGAGAGAGAGAGAGAGAAAGAGAGAGAGAGAGAGATAAACAGAGAGAGATAAACAGAGAGACAGAGAGAGAGAACCAGTTACAGGGCTTGTCATTTTGGGAACTGGTCAGGGCTTCCTATAGGCGACATCTTTGAACGCTAGAAACATCCCTGGACACAGCATCCAACTTCATATCTTGTGTGTGAACCAATATTGGTTGTAATCTTAAGAGAAGCAGGTCGCAACCCTCATCCGATTCAATCCAACGCTATAGTATGATGTCCGCGATCCTATAGATAGCGACATAAATACTTGACCCAGACGTGGGCCTCACCTCGATTCATCTGGAGAAGGCTCCTGCGTGAGGCCGTTGGTCTGGGCGGGGCTGTGGGCGGGGCTGTTCTCCGGACTGACCTCTTCCTTTGCTCCATTCTGAGGAGGAAGCTCCTGGCCGGCGCGAACGCCCTCCCACTGCTGGGCGGCATTACGGATGGCCAGGCGCCTCTTCTCCTACGCGCACGCGAGCACGCGCACACGCACACACGCACACACACACACACACACACACACACACAGACACACACACACACACACACACAGGTTCAGGTGATGACTCTCCTGGGCCCTCTGCGAGCACGCCGATCATGCCATGGCTCTCCTTTCTTTCTCGTCACCACAGACAGAAGCAGCGAGTGTGTCCCTTCGTTAAACAGTTTTAATTATTTTAAAATGAAGACTTTGCTGAACCGCGAGCGTGCATTTGTTTTTGAATTTCTTGGTGACAGCTATGACCCAACTCTTCAGTGTCAATGAATGTCAATAATGAGTGTCAATAATTTGTACTTCCAATTCATATATCTAATCTATGTTGCAACATTCTGCTTGTCAATACATTGTCGGGTGTGGTAACTACCACCTGTCCAAAATAATTACAAAGTCTTACGCTTCTCACCAAAAACCCGGACCTGAGTCGAATTGACTTTTTTTTCCTGCAAACATTGCTACTGAAGCTCCTGCTGCTCTGCACCAATGAAGAATGTTTTTTTTATGCTTTGGTTTTTTTTTAAGACCGTATTCAGTTTCGATACACTCAGGTGTGGAATGTGCCACTCCCAGATGTGGAGCTGAGCCAGTAGTCATCCTCATTGAATACTTTGCTCACATTACAGCCTTGAACATATCATTTTCTCAACCACACGGATTACGGGGTGGGGGGGGATTACTGAGGTAATCAGTGCCCGTGCAGAGGGACCTCTTTTAGCAAGAGCCAGCACTAAAGTTCAGATGCAGCGAGACGCATCGTGCACACACTGCATGCACGCATGGACATATGAGTGTATTTGAGCTCATTGAGCTGTGTGAATGTAAAAACTCTCTCACACACACACACACACACACACACACTCCAAAGGGCCCTTCAGGACACTCTGGATCTGGGCCTTATTGTTTCGTTCGTGACCAAAAGCCCATGGGCATACAATCTGACAATAGAGCAAACCAAAATCTGCAGGGGAACAACCACAAAAATGCTCTTAATAAAGCACAGTCCTTATAATTGCACTTTGACACATATGGCAACAGTGCGCCGCCACCGCCACCGCCACCGAAGGGAATAGTGTATCAGGGACAAACTAGCTCAACACACACAGCATCATTAAAAACAGCCTAATCACGGTGCTTCCAAAGGTAAAATGATTCAGAGAGCATGTCAGCACGGCCCCGGAGGTCAAAGTGAGTGATTACAATTCAAATCCTAAATTCAATTTAATAATAATCATCATGACATTTTTGGGCTAAACTGTAGAGCGCAATTAAAAAACAAATATATAAAATATTCTGCGAACGCGCTACACTCCAAAACCAATTGTGTCACCAACACTCACCAGTGACCTCCGTGTGACGGAGCTACAGTATGTTATGAGAGCCCTGTCTACCAAATTGTGTTCACCATCTGCGGTTACTTCACACCAAGCTCGACACATGCTACAGAGCGACACCGGCACACGCGTGGATTTGCATTCAAACAAAGACACCGAACCAGGTCATGTGAGCGGTACCTTATGAATGGCCTGCTTGTGGGTCTCCTTTCTCTTCTCTTCGTCTTTTCGGGCCTGCACGCCAGCCATGCGCCGGTCCTCGTCCTGAAAGACACAGCCGGTACAATCAGGGTGTCGCTCCATTCACAGCCTCTGAATTATTAAAGAGAATCGGGGGTGGGGGGGGGGGGTCACAACAGACCATATTTTGGACTGGAGTGGTGCAGAGAGGAGGATGTGCAGAGAATCTCACACCAGCCGGCTCTATCACAGGATTATCTGTCTGACTTTCAGTCTGGGATCAGTCGAGCACAGCTGTTGGGCACAGCCCATGCATCCCACAATGCAATGCTGCCAATATACTGAGCACCAGCTGATAGATGCAGGATTTCCAGCTCTTTGTGGCCAGCGCACAGGGGAGCTGCCTCGGTGTGATCAATACATGTAAACTGCCTGTCTGGCTCTGGAACAAGTAGCATCCCCTTTATGGAATTTTTATTGGATTAAACAAGAACAGTTTTGATGCCATAGGCCACTTGTTTTGTTGCTCATTAAAAAAAAATGTTGAGAAAGATTGGTATATTTAGCGAGGTATATGGTATTTTTCTCACTCTGTGATGAATGATCAATATGTTATTCATTACCAAGAGTCATTATTGTAAATATAAAAAATATGTCCTTCTCTACATCTTTGTTAGTCTGTCCTCACAATCCTGGTGAACAAGGCTGAAAAGATATTAGATCATAATTATTTTCAGTTGATAAGTCAGTTTCAATGTTTTTAGTCTGTCATCTCTAGCAGGTGAGTAATACTTACAAATATGTAATCAGTTCAAGTCAGCAAAATTGTATGTATGAAGTTGAGAATAAAATATTAGAACATGTTGCTGGGGAACCAGCAGAGACGAGCAGCGCTGCTGTTTGTTCCCATTTGTCTATCATCATTTCAAAGAAGTGATCCATATTGCATTAACAGTTTGCTCCTATTGGCAGCATGGTGAGTCAGGGGTGAATTTTCCATGTCAGACAATACAGTGGAAAATCTTGATGTGTAATGGCTGCCAAGTTTCCCTACAGAAGTGTTACACTACAGATTGAGTGGATTCAACAGTGCCTGTCAGCTGAAAACATAAATCTAAAGTAGTTTTATGAAAAAAATAAATAAAATGTTCTTTTTTCAGCGTGCTGCCTCTGAAGTTATTTTTTATTATTATTTATTTATTTGTTTATTTATTTTATCCTCCCACGGCAACATTTATGACCTAAAATAAAAAATAAAAATCAATAACATAATATTATTCAATTGACTGCAGCTTTATGTTCTGGGGGCAAGGTGTGTGGTATCTGCACGTTATTTTAACAAGTTCAAGCTCAGACTTGTCGCACTCCCTGCCTACACCACAGCCACTAAACACATTCGGATTCCCTAAAGTGCCATGTTGGCATATGGTGGGAATACAATGACATCATGTTATCAGAGCAGGATGTGGAATAAACTCATAGGTCTGTTTTATACATACTGTATATTGAGTTCTGGTTTTACCTGTAACACAAAGATATCAAACAGGGAAATTACAAATGTTGCAGAAAAAGCCACTGCAGCAATCTGTAGATTTGAACTAGGACCTGGAGCTCGGGGCTTGCGGCCGGGTGGGGCGTCTAGCTGGTTGCAGTATGACGGGCCTCGCCTTTACATGGGGCGTTGGTGGGCCTGCCTGCTCGCCTGTGGGGCGGGCAGTTCTAGTGGGTAGTGGTCTGTCGTCGCGGGACCTGGCTCCAGGCGTGTGGTCCGTGCCTGGAGTCCACGGCCCGAGTTCTGCGCCTTGTGCCTGCGCGTGGGGGTGGGTTGTTTGTGTGCACCTCATCGGTGCAGGGTCTCCTCGTGCTCTCTGGGACTGGTTTATGCTCCTGGGGGCCATGCGTGGGTGTTTGCTCGCAGGCTCCTGGCTTCCCTGGGCGCTGGGGGCTCTTCTGTGGCTGCAGGGGGGGGGGTGCTTGGGGCTTTCCTGCGGTCGTGGAGTGTCTGTACGGCTGCTGGACTCACTAGAGGGCTTCAGGGCCTTTTCAGCTGCTTTGAGGCGCTACGATATAATTCCAACCTCAAAGACCAGAACCATTTGGGCAAGTCCTGTGCACTAACACACACACCACCAGCACCTGCTTTGAACACATCCCCGAACACCCTCCTGATTACACCCTTCTCCTTTCCTCCCTCTTTACCGCCATAACTATGACAGGAAGAGGCCACGTGCTGAATTGCTGTTCCAGTTTTCATGGACTTAATTAACTTTGCTTTTGCAATACATTCTGTCTTCTGATATTTCTATGTTTACTTTTAAATGTACATGTTGTTGTTTGGCTCTATGTTTATTTGTCTCACCTGTGGTGATTCCCCCCCTGTTTAAAGACCAAAACATGGTAAGATGGTTCTCCAAAGAGGGGGATTGGCGGTGGTTCTGTGTAACAAAAAGCTGTGCTCTCATCATCCCACAGGTCGTCCACAGGACAGAGTTGTCGAAGCAGTTGATGATTAAAGAATGAATAAAGATTGGTATTGCAGGTTGAGAAGTTGAACTCCGCTTCCAGACTAACTCTGTCCTAGATGCAATGGCATACATATACTCTGTTGTATGCCAAGCATGCTGACAGCACAGGTTAAATAATATTTTTTTAAATAACTATGACCTGGAGCTGCTTCATGAACTGTGAATGATTGACTGCTTTTATGGACAAATAAAAAGTTAAAAGCTTAAAATAAGATGTGGATCAGTGAAGCAGTAGTTAGAGATTCTATGACAAATTAAATAATACCGTTATTGAGTATACTATCTTTGATTAGCAACTATAATTTCTTATTATCAAGAGTTTCATTTAAGATTTCAAAACTCCATATTACATGTTAAAACACTTGACCCTGTTTTAAGGTTCTGAAATTCTTGTGACAACAGCAATTAGAGTGTGACAATTTTCTTCTTCTTTATTTAAATGTATTATATTTATTATAATTTTGCAGCCAGTTTCTGAAATGCTATGCTTTACAATTCACAACTATTGCTAATATTATTATAAAGTACATCATAGAGCAAGGAAGGAGCACAAAAAGATTATAAAGAAATTATGATGCATTCCAAACCCATTTAACACAATTTTATAAGAAATGTCCTGTGATCCCAACACCCTGTGTGCATATTCAGTAACCCCACGTGGGATTGTGAGCCCAAGCTTGAGAATGTGGGGACAATAAAGTAGCACCAGCAATAAAGACTTAGCAGCGTTTGTTAGGTGACACTCACTGTGATGCGCTTCATGTCCAGCTGTTTCAGATGAAGCACACAGCGCAGGACGGCCTGCTTGTACCATGTCTCCAGGGCTACAGGATTCCCATCCAGGGTGAGCTCGGAAAGGGAGCAGGACTCTCCAAGGCCGGCGAGCTCAGAGGAACTAGACGGACAGAGGACATTGTAAACATTCCAGTTATGTTTGAATCTACAGTCTCATACAATCAGTCGTGGAAAGATATTGTACTCAACTGCAAGTACAACTACTGCCGTACAGAAAAATGCTTAAGTTAAAGTAAAAATTATTATCCTCACGAACTTTTTGAACCTTTTGCACAGCATATATTACTCCAATAACAACATTTATGAATGGATCCATGAACAAAAGCAATTATGATTTTTTTATAAATAAACAAAAATACAAATACAAAAAACCCACAGACGCAGATAAAGCCGCACACTAAAATGTGTACTCGGTATAAACTTCTTCCAATGCAAACAAATGACCAGAGGAGGTTTGGGAAATGATTGGGACCAGCTGACTGACAACCATGACCTTAGTGGATGAAAGGTTTGGATAAATGTCAAACTGTACTCTGTTGCAACTACCGATTGAAGAGATTACATAGTATAATGAATGCTTAAATAAGGGTAAAATTACAGATTTTAAAAGATACTCATAAAAGTACAAGTGTGCAAAAAACAACTTAATTACAGTAACATGAGTTGTTGCGATTTGATGCTTTCGACCCCGAAATACAAAAGCAATAAAATAAGGGCAAATGGAAGGAGTGTTTTAAAAACACACACAAGCAATTACACATGGAATAATCACAACTGCCGAGCAGCATCAAAAGTACAGAGCAGCATCAAAAGTAAAGCAGTTAAAAACCTGAGTCATCGGGAAGTCAAAACAGCTTCCCCGGGCGCACCTTTTGATGACTGAACCTTTAAACCCGGGCATGCATTTAGAGAACAAAGCCCGACTACACGAGGAACATGGTGAATGTGGTGCACAAGGGGCCACCAAGGCAGAACGGCTGCTCAGCTACCAGTGTGCCTGTAGCGACCAGAGACATGAAACAGCTGAGTGGAGCCGTGTGGGCTGGGGAAGAGCAGATTCTATCTTTACTAATTTGTGATAACGACCTCTGCTACGAGTGTTTTAGCCAAGGCGACTTCACGGAACGGCTTTAGTTTTTCCCTGAGGTACGGTTGCTTCAACCACGCAAACCGTAACAATGCAATGCGAATCCTGAATTCCCCCCTGGGGATCAGTAAAGTGTTACCTCATCTTAACTGACTGGTTTAACATGTTGATGCTGATGAGTCACTCGTATGGAAACCAGTGATTGCTGTATTGTACTGATGAATGATTTCTGTTGTATTTTCTGATTAAATTCTGTTCAGCCCTTTTATATTTTTAACCTTTTGCATTTGCAATAGTTTGCAGAAAACTGAGCAGGCGGTTGACTGTCATTACAGACAAAGCAAATGTTTTATAAATGGATTTCAAAAACCATGCAACATTTCTAATGACAGTTCGTCATCTATCTGCCACAAGTCTACGTTGTGGCTGTCTGTTAGCAAAATGACTGCTTCCACTTGAAAACAATTAAAGAAGAATCAATTCATTGATCCTGTGGAGAAATTAGTTCTCTGCATTGGACCCATCTTAACAAACCCTAAATCATGTTACTGTGAATAGAATGCACTTGTGAAAATGGAAAGTAAGTCTTTCCATTAGGGCTACATCTGCTAAACTACAGAAGTCATGTCACACGTGGTTGTTGGTATATAAATGGTGTGTAAAAATTTATATACATCATAACTGGCCATTTTAGTAGCACTGCCACTGTTATCCAATCAGAATTAGCAACCGCCCAGAGTTAGTTGTGATTTACCTACAATGGTAGGTAAATAGTGAACACAGTTCACACGAAAGGATAGTAAATAATGATAAATATGTTTTTTATATGTTAATATGTCCACAGATTGCAATATTAAGCAATACCAGTTCATGTTCAAAATAAATTACCTGATAAAAAAGTGTTTCTTTTTTTTTTGCCAAAGCCACAGAAAGATAAAGCCTCGCAATTCGATCAAAATAATATTAATTCTGAAAATGACAAAACTCGATTAAAGCGGTCAGACTAAAGACTGGCAATCCGAACTGAGGTTGTATTTCTCATATTCAGACACTGAGCGATGCTTTTGGACTGAGTTCCCATCAACACCAGCAGCAAGTGGAGGCATCAGATGTCAGGTCAGATCCGTCACAGCACAAGGTGACTGTGGCCCAGTGGTCCGACCATCCTCCGAATCCCCCTTCAGGCACCAGAACGTCGCCGGTCCTCACCAGTAAACTCTCTGAAACCTTGTGCCTCTAAACTTGGCACGGAGAGGAAAGAGGCACAGCTCACATTGTGGGTTTGAGGAGTGCAGGGTGGGGTTTGATGTTGCACACATCAAAACAGTCCACCCACTCTAGGCGGTCCACCTTCATCTAGCAACGCTGGCACAGTCCTTTCATCCGTTTCCTGTCATTTTCATTCCCTGCTCATTCTGATTGTCCATCCCTTCCCTCGTACAGAAATACTTTTGAATGGCACGCAAAAACTGGCATGCTAATTACTGACAAAAAAAAAAACAAGGTCTGTTTATCAGCTCCCCGGTTAATAAGTCACCTCGAGATGTGTGTGTGTGTGTGTGTGTGTGTGTGTGTGTGTGTGTGTGTGTGTGTGTGTGTGTGTGTGTGTGTGTGTGTGTGTGTGTGTGTGCGCGCGTGTTGCCCAGGGGTGTGGTCCGCGGCCCAGACCCTGCCCTGTGGGTAGGAGGGAGTTAAGCGACCGGAGCTCCTACCTGGTGATGCTGTTGCAGCTGAGGAAGAGGCGCTGCAGGCGGGGAAGACGCTCCAGCTCAGCCTAGAAGCAGAGAGGGCGGGAGAGACGGAGAGACGGGCGAGAGGAGGAGGACAAGAGAGAAGAGATGGAGGGATGAGGAGAGGACAAGGCGTCTGCGAAGCAGAGGCACGGCATCGTCACTGCTTGCGACGGGGGGGTGGGGGGGTGGATCGGAAAACTCCCCATCCCGGTCCATTCCCTCAGTCACCTTGCAGCTCCCAGCCACAGCGTAGCAGCCCCATCCGCCCTGCGCACGCACGCACGCACGCACACACACACACACACAGAGCGCACCTCGTCTGCACACGGGTGGGGAGGGGTAGGGGAAGGAGAGCGAGAGAGGAGAGAGGAAAGGGGGGATGGGAGGGAGTGGAGAGTGTGTGCTGCGCTAATGCAGAGATCCCCTACTGCAGGATCAACACTGGCTGTATTGAAAAGGTACACAACCACAGATAACTCACACACACGCACACACACACACACAGGACAAAGGACAAAAGACAGAAATAGGGGCTCGACTGAAAGCCACCTGAAATGCACATTCGACAAGAAGCAATTATTTATTTTTCTTTTTACAAACAACGCGACTGTTTTGTGTTCAGGCGGAATCTGCATCAGAAAATCAATAAGGTTAAGGAGGAGCAGCTGGCATCGTCACAACCACCGCGACAAGATAATGAGAGAGAGGGGGAGACGGCATGTTCAGCAGGGGGCAGAGTGGATGTGTGCGTGCGAGTGCGCGCGCGGGGCCGGGTCGTGCGCGGTGGTAACAGAGGGGAGTGCCTCAAGGAGCTGCGTCAGCGACAGCCCATATTGCAGACGTTGCCTCGCTGCCCGCCAGCCAGAAACCTCTTCAACCAGCGAGACACGAACCTCCTACATGCTGACTGTTTGCAGTGCAGCGCGATAGGTCCTTTACTGGAACCAGGGAAATCAAATAGGCAAAGAGAAATAAAACACGCGCACACGCACACACACACACACACACACACACACACACACACACACACACACACACACACACACACACACACACACACACACGAGTGTGTGATCCAAATGATCCACATCTCAACTAACTACAGATGATGTGTTTTTCTATAATTGACGCATGAATTTTGAAAGTTGGTTTATTTCATTGTTCCCTTGCAGTTTCTGTTGCAGGTGTCACATGCACTATTCATTCTAATTGCATGTTGTTTTTCCCACGCTGCCATACTATTGTTTGTGATGATCATTGCTCACTGTTCAAATTTACTTTTGGTGCTTGTGAATGAGTCAAGACTAATGACCAGTTACAAAAAAAAATCCTCAACAATAAGGATGGAGCCATCAACCATGATGCAGGAAGGGAAGATGTCACCTTCACGTGTCACACACGCACGCACACACACACACACACACACACACACACACACACACACACACACACACACACACACACACACACACACACACACACACACACACACACACACACACACACACACACACACACACACACTTTTGAATGTTGATGTCTGGATCAAATCACATGGTAAAACGCACCAGAATACAAGACGTGACATCTACATCCAAAATGTTCTGGGGGGAGGGACCACAGACCCCCCTCAAGCTCACATCCATTTTTAATGCTTAGCTCCATTCTGCAAATACCATTGTGTGTACAGATCGGAGGATGGTTTACATTCTGGGATTGTAAGAAGTCAGAAGGTAATCCTCCGAGCAAGGTCTGGTAATTGTTATTTTTGCTATAAATGTACATCATAAACAGCTAAGAATGATTCATCAAAAGGATATCTTGCACGTGCATGCTGGGAGTTTGCCCTGGGGCTCTGGCGGGCTGCTCAACCACCGGCTAATGAGGACAGAGCTAAAGGAAGTTAATATGGACAAGCAACCACCCGACCCAAGCAGGCGGAGAGAAGGGTGCAGCCGCCCCCCCACCCCAGGCGCCGCACACATGGAATGCAGCCGAACCACCGAGCGCGACCTCCATATGCCCCCCTCCGCACCATCACAGGGAAACTTTATTTGTAGAGTTAAGTTAAGCGGAATGCTCCCTTCATTTCCCTCGCTCGCTTCTTTGCTGTTCTATCATAAGTCGGCGAGGCGGGGGAATTGTCATTTCCGATATCAGATGTCAATCTTTCCGCTTTCTTTTTGGCTCGCTTTGAACACATGGCACCGCATCACCGATTGGAGAGGCTGGAGTGATCGCAATCAAAATGATATCTCGCTCTGTTGTTAAACTGTTTACCAGTGTTTGGTCACACTGCGGTGAGTCATCGTGTGGTTGGTAACACGTGTTTTTCCTTTGGAAGTAATGGCTGGGATCAGTGGTAACAGAGCTGGTCATGGCGCTGTGTTGTGTCACGCCACATGACTTGGCACCTCGACGCGTGTAAGTCCAGCTCCGTACAGCATTTTTTAACACTCCTACAACCTAATTTGCTGAAGCGTTTTGGTTTTTTTTTTTCCACACAATATGAATGCATAGGAATGCGTAGTAATCTTGTGCACTGAAACATAGATTAATCATTGGGGAGGGAACTTTCCTTGCAATTTTTCAAACCTTTTTTTTTTTTTTCTCTTCTCTTCACGGAAAGAAACCTCCAGGTTAATTGGCAATCTGCCAGAGTCAATGGTAGAAAAGATAAACTAATCAACCACAAGAAAAATGCGGCAGATTCTCGCGCTTAGCCGGTGTCGATTTTTTCCACTTTGTTATTCATGATAGATATAAATACACGGGTAAAAATTGATCTAGAAAAGAGGCAATATGCAGTAATATGATCAGAGCTTATTCAATTTGACGTCACTCGCTGCTTGAGAGCCAATGCTGCTCACAACAGCAACTTTGACTGCAGCCGCTCCTGCTTTACCACAATGCCATTTTAACCGTACACTACCAGCATGGTCTTAAGATGCTCATCTGTTGTAGGCGCTTTTGGGGTCATCGAGTTTCTATTTTGTACGCCCACTCAGTATTAGCTTTTTGAGTTTTATTTTCTCTAATTAAATTTAAAAAAAATTATATTATTCTATTTACTAACTGCATTACGTTTTAGGAATCAGTTCGTTTCAGTTAGTTGGTTTAGTAGTAATTAGGTTAGCTATTGTGTTCAGTTTAGAAACTATTGTGCATAATCTCCGGGTACGTTGCAATGACATTTCACTGCATATATGTATGAACGTATGTATATGTATGTGCCAAATAAACCTCTTCAATTTTGAATCTAATTGAGCCAACGCTGTTTCAACTGAGAGAGGAGTCAAACTGGCAACGCTGAAAAGAACCCTTCTTCAGTTCCCTCAGCTCTTACTTAAACCTTTTCTTGGCAGGTCTTGAATAATGGAATTTCCGTTTATTAGACTTCGGGTTGGGAAGAGATTAACTAAATATGAAGTAATATACAAGTATTATGTCAAATGAAATTCCTTCAAATATTAAAACCCCCTTCATATTATGAGAAGAGGTCATTATGTAGAGCACACAATTGCAGATGATAATTTCTTCCTTATGATTCAATACCGTTGAAGGACAATAAATGACAATATACAGTAGATGAGTCACCCAGCTGTATGGATTAGTCCAGTGACAAGGAATTAGGAAAGCTGAGCATGTGGATTCCACTCCAGCTGGAGGAAGACCTGTCGGTATTCCAGAGCGCAGTGATGCTCCTGTGGTGCTGCCAGAAGACCCTGACATCTTTGCGCACCAGAGGGTGCATAGGAGAAAACAGGAATCGATGGATAGATAGGACAATTTAAAAAAGACTTGCTTCACTATCGGTGTTTTTTGTTTTTTTAAATCATGCAATTATTTTAGATGTTCAAACCTCTGCACTATTTCCAATTCAGTCACTTCAATTTAAAAAACAATACAAGGGGTTGAGTCCTCACATGTGACTTGGCGAGCAGACTATTATAAGCATGTTTTCATGCTTGCTGAAAAGTGTTGAAAAGTCTGGTCCATCTATCTTGCGACCAAAACACAGACTGTGCAACCCTGTGCATGAATTTGACTTCAAGCCACGTCCAACACTCATTCCGCCAGGAATGAATGGAATCAGCCTGGTTTAAGCCTTAAGCCTGGTTTATTGTCGCCGCAGCCGTAGCGTCGTTTTGCGCGCGCCCGCCATAAATGGCGTCGTCGCGGCGCACGCCTAAGCGCCGCTAGCGATTTTACCCCGAGGGCGCACACCTGTGCCGTTTGCTTCAGGTATTTCATGATGGAGGACGTGTCTGAAGGAAGGTTGTGCGAAGAGGTTTGCATGTACAATCTGTACAATCCATCTGTGCGTGAACACACAAACAACCAGATGGCGTTGAATTCAAGGAAGTAGATAGCGCCGTCTCTAGCCAAAGACTTGAACTATTTTAATACCTCTGGACTTCTTTGTAATGGTTACACCAACAATTTGCAAAAAAACCCGCGATTATATACGTATATTTCTAATTTAATTGTACTGCCCTTTTGTAGTTATTCAGATCCTTCCCTCAGGACTTCTTTGTCAAAAAAAAAAAAAAAGCAACTGTGATTGTGAATGAATATTTGATGAATGGTTGTGCAAAAAAGCAGGATCTCTACACACCGTGAGTATTTTTATTTTGTCTTTGCTGAGAAAATGCAAGTCATGCTGCACGACAGAACCCGCAGAAACCGCCCATCCACCTGTCTGTGGGAGTCTGTCTCCTTTTCACTGTCGGCGTGGCAGCAGCGCCAGCATCATGTCGGAATCTAAATTTAGCAGCATTGTCTCAGACAGAGTGATGTCATCGTCGGGCTGATGTGCTACATAACAAGATTTCGCCGATGCTGTCGCTCTTCTGACATAAAAAAATTAGAATAGAGTCGATCCGCCGACAGAATTCTGATTGTGTGTATATGCATTCAAGAAGGCGGTGGTGTGGTGTGTGTGTGTGTGTGTGTGTGTGTGTGTGTGTGTGTGTGTGTGTGTGTGTGTGTTGTACCCACACTTTTAATCCTTCTCTAATCTTCCATCTCTTGACTGTCAGCTTGCGTGTGTTCATCTGTTCATTTTTTACACTTAAACTGGGCTCCAAAACACGCATTAATCTGCAGAGACAGCGCCTCCTCTCATCGCCGCCATCTCCACTGTACCCAGCAGCCCATTCAACAAAAGAGCGTGAAAGGTGCCAAAGTAAACACATCAGCCAATGGGAGGGGGCTCCAAAGATAGAGCTAAAGCTACTGGCTTTAAAAGGCTTCAGTGCATGAGAGGCCCAGACTGCACTGAACGTCACAGGTCGCGCTTTCAATTCTCAACGTTCATTCTCCAAGTGTCACCTCCCTGTGGTACTACACTCTCTGAATACACATTTTCTAAGGAAGCAGACAATACCTGTATTTCACATTGACAATTAAGTTAATGTATACAAACAAATGAACATATTTATACAGCTAGACCGAGCCTGGAATCAAGTAGGAAATGGGCTTTGAATGAAAGGGAAAACCTGGCAAACGTGGAGGAGAAAGCATGTTTACCTCCGTGCACAGAAAAAGCACCAGACAGCAAACAGCTCTAACGACAGCAACTGGAGAAACTGCTGAAATTAAGGATTTGCTCTTCTCTTCTGCTTCCAATAAAACATTACTTCCAATAATTATAAGAGATGAGTGCCAGTGAGGGGTTGCAGTTGATAAGATATTCTATGTTTTTTTTCTGCTTCTTGAAGCAGGATTGGGTTGAGGATTTACATATAAATGAAGGGGCCATGTTGAGGCATGTACTGTCCTGTTCATCTGATTCAAACAATAGAATCCTAGGGGATGTAATTGTTATTTTTACAGAGTATCCTTTTTCTCTCCCACTGAGGGTGGTTGTGGCCACGAAGATACATCTCCCTGTTCAGGGGCAACAAGATAAACCACGACCATTAAAGGAATACTTCCAGTTTTTGAGGAAATTTGTCAATACCAATTTTGTCCGTGTGTACCCAGTACTGAAACAGTGAAAGGCTTCACGCAGTGTTAGCTCAATGCAATGCTGCCGAGTGAATTAACTAGCCTAGCTAGTTGTTTTTGCTGTCTCATTAAACTAGAAAAAAAGAGATACTTTGAGATCCCAAACAATGTTGGTATCTAAAAAGGTATGTGTGATACAGAAACATACAAAAAACTATGAGTGCACGTGTGTGTGTCTTTATGCATACAAGTGTGATAATATGTGGATGTGAGTCCATAGTATAAGTGTTTATGTGTATGGAGTGTCATGTATGTGTGCCTTCCATGCTTGGCCATCTTGGCAGTGCGGGGTTACACAGTACACGATTAAACAGACTCCCTCCACTGGAGGGATATTAGACCCCTGACCATCATCAGCTATTAGAGATGACAGGGCAGCTGAAGTGTTTACGATCAGGGATCAGATTTAAATCACTAAAACCCCGAGCCGTTACATCTGTACAGTGCATTAGCATGAGCCCAGATAAGACAAGACCCAGCTGCCTCACCACACGCATGCATGCATGCACGCACGCAAGCAACCCCCTCCCTTGCTCCCTCCGGAGTACAAAGCAACCCTGGTAACAGCCCTCTGTCCCAACAAACACATCTAGATCCCCTTTCCCACATGGAATCCATAACATTGCTGGATAAAAAAAATATGCGGCAAAGGCAGTAAGTAGTCATTCACACATTGGCCTCCTTCATGGAGAATCTTCGTATGGAGTCTGTTCCCACATTAGATGACTGTAATGGATACAGTATGTAATGGGTTAAGGTTATTATGTTATGTCCAGTGCAGATGTTTGTACAACCTGTGGGCAACGGACGTACAAACTTAATCGGTTGCCTATCGCAGCTACTGTGATCAATTACACAGGGGACTGATCGCCAGATCATGTAATCCAAACGAAACGCTCTGCATTGACGCCTGAAAGGCAGAGGAAGTGACAACGTTGCGCTTCCATCCCGCTCCCCTAGGTATATATATCGCCGCTCAACTTCTGCTTCCTCCTCTTTTCTTACTTTGCGTAAGAAGAATCCACACAACATCTCATATTTCCACGCCTGCTTCACCTCTCGGATCCCACTTGTGTGAGTCGGTGTAAATCTCCGGCCCGAGTACCATTCGGTGAGGCAGTATATTCTAACATTCATTCTTTATATCTCAGTAGCTCTCTTTTTTTCCCTCTGTGACAAAAAATTGAGTTATGGCGTTGAGGAGGTCGTATCCGGACTGCGGACACCGCAGGGAGAAAGGCGCCCACCGTCTGTCCTGGAGGACACCGTAGAGTGCTCGGACTGCTTCCAGCTCTCTCTGGCTACCGTCAGGAGACGAACGGCACGCTGGCGTGAGGAGGCCGACAGAGGAGCCCCAGCTAGCATTAGTGCAGGAGCTGGTCCCGTTAGCGCCGCCACTAATCCTGGTGCTAGGCCGGCCCCCACCCCGCCCCCGCGGTCTCCTTTCTGAGTTATATCCCGGAGGAACCGCAGCGGGGGATATGCTTCAGCGCTGAGACAGAGTCATCGGAGTCGGACGAGTCAGGCGAGGAGGAGAGCCTCCCCAGCTCCCCAGGCCGGGCTCCTGAGGGTGTCAGCAAGTGTGGCCTCCCCACCGATGCAGTCCCAGACACGACTGTGTCTGGGCTGCCAGACCTTCCCACGGGTGGAAAGACCTGTGGACGGCTGCCTCGGACAGGGCCCGCGGACAGGGCTTTGACCTGGGGAAGAAGCCCACACTCCTGACCAAGGCTCCCAAAGAGCTGGTGGAGGTGGCCGAAAAGGGCTACTTGGTGTCGAGGCAGGTGGCCTGCGCCATCAACACGCAGAACCTAGTCAAGCGCTATCAGGCCAAACTGCTGGCAGAGTTCACCGGCTTGGCTGTGACGGACAAGGGAACCCTGGTAGGGCTGCGGAGCTCTCCCTCCGCCTCCCTGATGCATGGTTCAAGCTACAGTTTGCACATGCACTACGAGTCCTTAGATCCAGAGGACAGTCACCAAGGGCTACGTCATCCAGTTGACCCGTCACCCACTTTCAGGGGAAATGTTGAATCGGTGGTCTCGGATGGTCAAGAAGAGGTTCTCGCAAGAGAAATAGATAAAGATGCTAGAAAGATAATAAGATAATAGGAAAGAGACTTTATGGTCCCTAAAAAAGGATGGGAATTTTTGCCAAATACTAAACCTGCGGATATTGAACAAGCATCTGATGAAAATGAAATTCCAGATGCTGACCACACGTCAATGGTGAGGTTTGTTCGACCCAACAACTGGTTTGTGAAGTTAGATCTGAAAGACGCACACTTTCAGATCTCCATTCACCCCCGGTACAGGAAGTACCTACGCTTTGCCTTTCAGGGTGGAGCCTACGAGTTCCTTGCACTCCCGTTTGGTCTCCAGAGTGTACAACTACCTGGACGATTGGCTGTTCTGCAGCCACTCCCAAGAAGGAGTCAGACAGGCGGCCAGATTAACCCTTTCTCACCTGGGGTGTCTGGGCTTCGCTGTCAACATAGAGATATACTGTATGTCGGGCAGTGTCTTGGAGCTCCACTCATACATGTGTGCATTTTTACATGTTGGAGGTTACTAGGCCTGCTCTGCCAAATGCTATGTTTGCCACACATACCTGAGTATGCAGGTGTTAGAGAAAGTATCCTATAAGCATTTTTCCTCACACATCTACTGACACTACAGTGGGGGGTACGTTATTACGTGAACCTCGTTCAGGTGATCACAATACTATCACATGATGATATACGGTCCCATGAGTTGGGAGATTGATATTGCAGTCCTTGCAATAGGGAACGTCTAGGTTGCATAGGGAACCACGGTTCCCTGTGGAGGGACCGGTCTATTACTGTGCTGCGATACGGTGCCCTTCTGAGGCGCTCAGCAGCAAAAAGAGAAGGAAGCGGAAGTTGAACCACAATATATATATCCACGGAGGCAGGGCGGAAAACTAACGCTAACCCAATGTTATTAAATCAGTATGAGCATTTTCAACCTTTCTACACCCGTTCTAACTCTCCTTGTCCACTCATTCCCTCTCCAGCTCCGCGCTCCAGTGCAGCCGGCGGGCAAGTGAAGCACCGATGTCACTGCACTCTAAGCACTTCCTGAACTGACATACACCATGTAGTCGAGGGTCTGAGTGGCATTTTTAAGAAACAAAGACCTGCCTCCTTAGAAAACGGTCATGTTTCAGTTTCTTGTCTCTGCAGCCCAGTGCCACGGCTCGGATCTGACTCACCTTTTTTTCCCAAAAACATCAATTTTCTTCCTGAAAACAAATCATTTTTGAAATATTTGTACTAAATAAATATTCGTAAAAACCAACTAGTTGTGCTTAGCCGGTATTCGGATTTGTCTCCACCCCTACTTTACGTGCTTGTCCTGGCAATGTTACTGCTTCCATTCACACAAGAATGGAATAGTCAAGAGTGGGGAAATTTTAGGTATGACTTTTACGGAACATCGACACCGGCTACTTTTCCCACATTGCACCAATATGGAGCATATACAGTGGTTTTACGGCTTTCAGTGCAAGTGGGAAAAGCACTTAGGCGGTCATCCCCTACATTGGCAGGCATCACAAAAGGTCTACATTCTAGACTGAAAACATCCACTACCCCTTCATAGTCTATGTCAAACATAAAATCCCTATACTTCCATGTAAAGATCTCAGATGCTCTTTCTAAAAAACATATAGGAAGCAAAGATATCTTGTTTTCTAACAATTGCTCTGAGATGTTGATCGATAGTGAAACACGTCACAGAAAAACACCAATACTACATACAATATGACCATTGTATGTGCCATGTTTGCGGTCAGAAGTTAGAAATAGGCCACTCACCACCACAGAGATGCAGTTGCATTGCAGGTTGAGTTCAGTCAGTGAATCCAGGCCGTGCAGATTTTCCACCCTCAAGATGTGGTTGCCTGCTAGGTTCAAAACCCGCAGCTTGCTCAGGTGAGAAATGTTCTCTATCTTGGAGATCTGGACAACACCACACACAACAAAAAAGAGGTGTTGAGACATATTCTTCTTCTTCCTAGTGGATGTCTCATTAACCATTGCCCTGGGGAACAGGATCTACTCCAAACATCCTTATAGAAATACTAACCCTACGATGGAGGAATGGTACAAAAAGCACGGTGGCGGGAGCCTCTCATTACAGTTTGACTGATTAGTGTAGGACGAAGGTCACTTCTTCTGGGAATATCCATGCCACCCCACCACCAGATGCACTGCACATTACCAGCAGGAGCTCAAAGATATAAAAAAAACAAAAAAGAAAAAAAAAAAAAAAAAAAAACCTGCCCTGTGACCAGAAGAACCCCTTCATCAACAACGACCTTCAACAAGGTGAGCGGCCATCAACCATGCATGCACTGCACTGCACAGTGAATAAAGCACGACTATGTAATGGGCAGCTGCTGGGCTTCAGTGTCTCCAGATATATGAATATGAAACAGGGAATTGGTGAAATGGAGACCATGCACTCAGCGTAGGTAAACAAATCATGGATAACATTATCTCAAATCCAGACATGGCCAGGCAAGATGACCTCACTGAGGCAAACGTCCACATTGAAACATGGCATTTCCATCACCGCACAGAAACACTATCTCGTCTATCAGCAGTCCATCCTTCACCAAATTAGATTGGATAATCTCATTTGAAAATATTTAAAGATCTAGTGTTCCCAAATGCGACGGTGTGCTTTCCGTAGGTGCGGGTCAGGCATCTAAAATATGTCCAGATGGTATTTAAGCTAATCAACCCGTGGTTTTGTAAATAACCGCTGCATTCTGGGTAGGATATGAAAAATATCTTGCTTGTAGAAGCTTAATTAATGAGTTTTACTGAGCGCATTTGGGAACAGGAGCTTGCCATGGCTTGAATGTCTGAATGAACACTACACACCAAAATTCACAGGTTATACCAGAATAAAAGGTTTTAATGTTAATACATCCACAGAAATGCAATTATCTTGTATTCAAAATATACTGTTTAAGGGGGAGAAGATGGAGGAGATAAACATGGTATTGCCTCCTGCTGCTTTTGTTTTCTACCAAAACGGTGCGGAGCGTTCTTCACAATCGGAAAGGAACAAGAGTTTTATGAATAACTAGGACCAAAGCTTTTTTTGAAGCAAGTGTTCGAATTGGTTGCAAACCCGAATTAGCAAAGAGCATGCTCTTAGCCTGGACAAAGGCCCCTTATATATATACACAGTCTTCTTCTTCTTTGTCAAGAGGTGGGATATATTAGGCAGCAAGTGAACATTCAGTTCTTGAAGTTGATGTGTTGGAAGCAGGAAAAATGGTCAAGCGTAAGGATCTGAGCCACTTTGACAAGGACCAAATTGTGATGGATAGACCACTGGGTCAGAGCATCTCCAAAATGGCAGGACTTGTAGGGTGTTCCCAGTATGCTAATACTAATATATCCCACCACTATATATACATACAGTGGTACCTCGATTTAAGACTGCATCTACTTACGACTAATCCAAGATACGAGAAGCGACAGTCGCGCAAATTTGTATCGACTTGCGACCGACTGCTCCAAGATACGACCGTGGAAATTTGCATTTGGCGCATCCAGCCAGTCAGCAGTCAGTCAGCGGGCGACCTACATCGTGTGTGCGCATAGTTTGTGGCTTATCGATATTTTTTTCATATTTACTGTGTATTTTGTTTATTTTCACCCTTCACGTATGTGTATGTATATATATATGTGTATATATGTGTGTATATATATATATATATATATATATATATATATATATATATATATATATATATATATATATATAAATAAAAAACTGAATCTAACTGACTGGAAAGCCGCCTTGTACTGGTTACTGGCGGAACAACTTTGTGCAGCTATTGTGTGTAAGTTGTGTAGTAAGTTGGATTCCAGCTCAAGTAAAGAGCAGCCAACCAGAGAGGGCGGGAGACATCAGAGTTCTGGAATCGCAGTCAAAGGAGCAGTGTAGGCGGCATGCTGGCAGAACACTAATGTGGATAAATGGATGGCTTTTTGATTCTATTCACCCGACACCAGTGAGAACCTTTAAGACATTGTGCTTTTAAAATCACTGCTAGTCTGGGGTGTTCTACAGTAGAAGGCGGGGTAATTACAGATTTACACTCAGATAAACAGATAAAATTACACCACTATCCCCCAGGGAATTTATCTTTAACCAAATTGTTTTAAAACAGAGAGCTGTGCTGGTCTGCCGAATGTATTAAGGAGGGTGGATGGAGGAGGAAAGTCCTAAGAAGAGGTTAAAGAGCCTCATGTGTTTGACTTTTTTGTTTCCCAACAATGGTGGAAAGTCAAGAGTATTATAGAAGCACGTTAGACTGAATATACTGAACAAAGTTAAGTAAAGGATGCGATCTCACAGCGCGACACTATAAAACACCGCAGGTCGCCAACATACCGTGTTTCCCAAATAATAGATACTGAACTGACAAATATCAAATGCAGACAGGGGAGCTACGTCGAACAGTCAACTTAGAATAGCTGATAGATGCATAGAGTATTTATGCGTCTTCATCTAGACAGATGAGAGGAAATCTCAACCGACAACATGTGATGCAGTAAACAGCCAGTAAGCAGCAGCTTAGGTGTGTGGAGACGTTTCCCTTCCCAGTCATCTTCACAGCTTGATATCACAGTTGACTCTCAGACACAGTATGGACCGATATAGCAACACAAACTACTTCCATGCTGCAGGTGGACGATGCATGGGTGTAGGAGACGAGTGCTGAATGAGCAAATTTTATATTGTGAAATACATTACCTGATTGGCATGCAGATCCAGGACGTCCAGTTTGGACATATTTTCCAAACAGCATATTCTATGGATTCTGAAATATAAATTGGATACAATCAGAAATAGAGTATAACCAACCAGATAGGATCAATTTTTGAATTAAATAAGGATTTCAATGTGTACATATCAGCAAATAATTATTTATTTATTTATATTTATATAATTTTAGAAAAGGGGGGGGGGGGGGGTCCTATCATTGAGGCACCTGTGTTATTTTTAGCAGCCAAAAAAATGTATATTTGCTTCAACAATTACCAATAAAATCCCTAATATGGTAATTTCATCCTATCGGTGAGTGCTACCATATCAATCAGCAAACAATGGCCGCCATTTAAAAAGACAGGGGACAGAGAACACACAGGGGGGCGGGCAGTATTAGGAAGTATTTATTTCCTGCTGAGATTTAGCATGTTGTACAGTAGCTCCTTGTTCAGGACTGCCTATATGGCCTTTCAGATTCTGAAGGTTTTGAGGTTACCACCTCTTGAAAATGTCAACGGCAACATAAATCTGTGAAATTCCCTCCATTGAAAGGAACCACGATGTGTGAAAAATAACAAATGTCACATCGTGCAAGTACCTGGGACAGACGAAGACTGTTTCTATGGGATCATTTTTGGCTTCAATCTCCCTCCTGCAGAGCATTTTAAACTAAAATGGCATTAAACCTCATACTTTGTTCTAAAATTGCACAGTAGCACAAATAGACAGGAGGTACTGAATACACCAAAGGGAAAAAAAACAAAAACTCCCTGTAACTGATCTCAACTCACCGGTTCTTCCCCAGCATAAGCACCCTAAGCGAGCTCAGAGCTTCAATACCAGCCATTTCAGAGATGTGATTGTGGTACAGATTTAGGAAGACCAGCTGATGAAGGTGTGACAGATGCCGGATCGTTGTGATTAGATTGTGCTGCAGGTTGAGCTGCTGCAGCCTCTCCATTGTGCCCAACTGTGGACAGTCTCTCAGGGAATGCCTAGAAAAAAAGTAAAAAAAAACAAACAAACAAAAAAAACCCATTTAGCCCTAATGTAGACAGATGCAATCGTCTGGTTAAAGGTTAACAGGATCATGGATAGCGATATACAGATGTTGATTATTGGTTTAAGCCATACATTTAATACATTAAATTATTTAGGACATTTTTACAAAAACATATTTGGCTACCAAATGATTATTCCATATTCGCAATTTGGTAAATAAAATTGGAAACTATTGCTTTATACATTGTAAAGGTGACTGTTTTTTTTAGTTTTTTTTTTTTACAAAAAAATAAAATCTAAGAATGTCCATGGAAGCCTGGGGATTTACAGAATGAGGCGCTCTGCTGCCCCCTGGTGGCAATTTGCAGCACTTGCCAATTCTAACCCATCCTAGCTGTAAAATCATTTAAACTACACTAAACCGATTGGAAACAGCATATTGCAGTTAAAGCTAACATATACCAGCAAACTGAAACATTGAGATTTTAATTAAGTTAATATACCATGAAGGAGCATAATAACGAGGACACAATCAAGAGTGGAGCATTCATAACCTTAAAATCATTCATGAAATCATCAATTTGAAACTAAAAGTGAAATATAAGCACACAAATGAGTTACTACACTTAGTTTACTTGGGAAAAATTGATTATCTATTGTTTTTCCCGTTCTATAAAAGTAACATACAATATAACATGCAAACTATCAACTCAGCAGCGTATAGGCTTACTAATGCAAAAATAGTCGGTGCAGCAGAAAGAAATTTAGACCCCACACAGGCCATTTTAGGATACAGACACATATTTAAATATTCGTATATGATATACTAAATGACTTTAAAAGAGAGAGAGACGCACAGAGATTCATTCATTTAAAAAAACAAACAAACACCGGCGGAGCCATTGGAGACACATTCTTGTTGTGGGCAACGAGGTGGGTCGCCAGGACTACGCGGCAGCGGCCGCTGTTCACTTCCGGCTCCGCCTGGACGGCCCCGACGCGCACCTCCGTCGCCGGCTGGAGGAGAAGGCTGACGTGCACGTCCCGACGCGCGATCCAAGCGGCGGACGTGCAGGTGTCACCTCGACAATGGTCCTGGAGTGACAGTGTAGACGCGCTAGCTCTTCCATGTTCTCCAATGATTCAAAGTCCAAGGACGTGGCCTGGGTCGCTTGCGTCATGGACTTCCGGTCGCCGTTTTTGGAGGGTGGACTCCGTCCCGGTGCTTAGAGAGACGGCAGAACTATACCAAATGTACAAACATGGGGGAACTGAAGGGGGAGGAAAAAGAAGGGTCCCAGACAAGGCGGCCGAAGGCTCTTCTGCGGCAGCATTCTCACCTAAACGACGCTTCCGAGCCGTCTCTCAGCTCAAAGGTTTGCCTTCTTCTTTCGTATATCATCAGATGGCCAACTCAGTGTCATATAGCCACGCCCTCGTCTCCAGTCCTAGGTCAAAAAGGCCAGCTTCTGAGGGTGGGCTGTATAGTGGGTAGCTGGTGATTATGTGCTCGGCAGTCTGTTCAGGTTCGCCACACTCGCATGACGCACTGTCGGATAGGCCCCACTTCTTTAGAGAGGACTTGAAGCGCCCGACGCCAGTACGCAGGCGGTTCAGCGAGGTCCATAGGTGGCGTGGCATGTCTTCTCCTTTTACACCTCCTCCTGGGTCCCGGATGTATCGTTGGATGCGGGAGGGCGCAGCTGACTCCCACGATTGTCTCCAGGATGCTGCCAGCCAGGCGTCCTTGGACAAGTCGTCAGGGATCGACTGTAGCATCTCTTGTGCTGCCTTGTTGTAGGGATGGCGAGACTTGAGCCTGCATGGTGGTGCCGGTGTTGTTGTGGCTTTGTGTAGGATGTGCCAGTCGTTCTTCTGGGCTTTCCTTGCCAGGGTGAGGGTAGCTGCTTCCCGTCGGAGACTGGGTGGGGCGATACCAGCTAGGACTGGCAGGTAGGACACAGGGGTGGGTTTCAGACAACCAGTTACTGTCCGGAGGGCGCTGTTGATGACAGTATCCACCTTGTTCGCATGTGGACTTCTGCTCCAGGCAGGGGCACAGTATTCCGCTACGGGTAGGACCAGGGCTTGCGTGGATATGCGTAGGGTCTGGGGGGAAGCTCCCCAAGTCGAGCCTGCAAGGCGGCGGATGAGCGAGACCCTTGCGGTTGTCTTGGCCTTCACTTCATCCAGGTGCTGCTTGTAGGACAGCGTCCAGTCCAAGCATATGCCGAGGTACTTGGGGGCTTGCTGGAACTCCAGGCGGATGTTGCCAACATGCACGTCCAGTTCCCTTCTTGCCTCCCGGTTGTAGAGGTGGTAAGCTGCAGACACTGTTTTGCCCATGCTGAGCTGAAGGTGCCACTTCTGGAGGTAGTCTGCCAGGATGCCCATGTCTCGGTTGAGGCCTTCTTCCATAGTGTTCCATGTTGGGCATCGAAGCATGATGGCCAGGTCGTCCGCATAGCCGTACTTCTTGGATGTTGTGTCTGGCAGGTCGTGAATATAGATGTTAAATAACATTGGTGAGAGGACAGAGCCTTGCGGGACACCGTTCTTCAGCCTTCTGAGCCTGCTGGTCTGGCCATCGCTGGTTTGTAGGATGAAGCTATGGTTAGATAGCATCTCCATAATAAATCTCACCATGTGCCGGTCCGGGATTGTTCTCAACAGTTTCAGGTGTAGTCCACGGTGCCACATGGTGTCATAAGCGGATGTCAGGTCCAGGAATACTACTCCAGCTTTCTCATTATCTTGGAAGCTGTCCTCGATGTCCTGGGTGAGTAGCGTTACCTGGTCCACCGTTGACCTGCCTCTGCGGAAGCCGGCTTGTTCCGGTGGGAGTTGAGGGTCCACCACTGGCTCAATGCGGCTGTGGATCAGCCTCTCCAGAATCTTGTACGGGACACAGAGCAGGGATATGGGCCTGTAGGACTTCGGGTCTTCGGCGGGTTTGTTCGGCTTTGGCAAGGCTATGATGGAAGCACGGCGCCAGGTCTTCGGGAGCTTGGACCTCCGGAAGCATGATGAGAAGAATGTGCGTAGCCATTGAGATGTTCTTTCACTTTGGTGCATAACAAACTCTGGGTGGATATTGTCTCGACCTGGTGATTTGCCCAGCTTCGGTTTTTTAATTGCTGCCTTTAGCTCGGCTGCTGTGAAGTCTCCTGAGAGATTAGCATCAGCGCTGGCTGCTCTGGAGAGGGATGATACCTCACACGATGTCAGTCGTGCGAAGTTTTTGTCCGCATCAGGGAAGCGACCATTTTTCAGGAGCTGGGAAGCAATAGCATCTGCAGTCACTGGACACCTACGAGGTGTTGTTTTTCTCCCTGAGAGCAAGTTGATGGTCTGCCACGCCTTCCGGCTGGAGTGGGTGAAGTCGATGGATTCCGCTACTTCCGTCCACCTAGCCCTTCGGGTGTCATCCAGCTTCTGCAGTAGGGTTGTTGCTGTTGCGTCCATTTCTTCCCTGGTGATCGCCTGCTGGTGTTGGCGCAACAGGCAGCTGCACTCCTCATCCCAGCCCGGGATATAGTTTTTATTGTAGCCACGTGGGATGTTGTGCTTTGCTGCCCTTAGGAGGACTTCACAGTAGGCACTGTATGCAGCATCCACGTCTTCTGCTTCTGGGTCCATGAGACCAGCAGTTCTTCTTTCTGTTTCCACCGTAAACGACTGCCAGTTCGCCTTCCTGAAGTTCCATCTCCTGACCGGTTTGCCAGCTACCGGCTGTACTAGGGATGGTACTTTGATGATGGATGGCCGGTGGTGTGAGCGAGGGAACCTGTCCAAGACACGTCTCTCCGGTTTCAGGTCGTTACTGCGGCATATGACGAAGGCCAGATCTGGGTTGGTATAAGAGTTCCAACGTGCAGAGCAGAAGCTTGGGGGCTCCTTTGGGTCGTACAGCAGTAGTGCCTCAACGTTAGAGGCCCACTCACTCAGTGCTTCTCCATCCTGTGATGTGTGTTGGTAACCCCAATCCGTATGTTGGCAGTTGAAGTCACCTGCATAGATGGCAGGAGCAGTCACGGATGGAAGTGATGATGCAGTCAGCGCTGTTGGTGGGGGCTTATATACGTTCACGACAGATGTTTCTTGGATTTTAGTGGCCAGCCACTCGATGTTGCAGCCAGGTGGAGATTGGCTGGTGGCTGCCCAGCTCAAACCATCTCGGACGAAGGTTGCCATTCCATGCTTCTTGCTGTGGATGGATCCAGCGAGGGAGAACCCAGGAAGCTTGAGGTTTTCATCTGACACCCAGTGTGTCTCTTGCAGGAGGACCGCTGCCACTTTGTTGGAATCGGCGAGATGCCTGATGACTTCGAGTTTTGCGATGGTAAGGCCCTCGACATTGAGTTGGAGCACCGGCAGACCTTGGTTTTCGACGGTGGGGGTGTCCGCCAGTCCTAAAGAGGATGTTCTCTGCCTTGGTTTTGGCATTGGCTTGTACCTTGGTCTGCCAGCTCGATGATTCTTTGGCGACATTAGTTTCGTGAGTTGGTCTTGCACCATTTCTCACTACTCACAGGAGAGGCCTCGTGAAGGCTGTCGTCTTCTCCCCCCAAGGTTTGCCGACTGCCATTCACAGTCAATGCGGGTGATCCCCCCCAAATATGGCCGCCTGCTCCATGCACCGGCCATTTTCATTTTTATTTTTTAAATTAACCAGCGTATTTTATTTTCTGTTTCCTTTGTGCTCTCGATTCCAATTGTCAGGGGTCAATTCCCAAACCTTTACGACACTGTATGGTTGACTCCACTGTCATCATTTTCATTATGTCATTTACTAGACGCAGACTCCTCCTGCTAGCATGCTGTAGTGTCCTTGAGCAAGACACTTAACCCCTAATTGCTCCTGATGGCTGCGTCCGTCGGTGATTGAACAATTGTAAGTCGCTTTGGATAAAAGCGTCTGCTAAATGTAATGTAATGTAATGTACTAGAGCAGGGGTGGCCAACCAGTCAGAGACTAAGAGCCACTTTTTTTACTGTGTTACTGCTAAGAGCCACATCATACACATGGGCACACATGAACATCACCCCATCCCTTCCTCACACACACACACACACACACACACACACACACACACACACACACACACACACACACACACACACACACACACACACACACACACACACACACACACACAGACCTCTGCTCCAGCCAGATTCATTGTAAATGTCACACACCAACATGATAATGACAGAAATTGACTCCTAGCCCCCGCGACCCGACTAAGGATAATCGGTTGAAGATAGATGGATGGATGGAGTACTAAGACCACAGGCCAGTTATTTTCACCAATTAACATTGTGTGCACTGTCTCACACACACAAACTCTCAGTTCAAAAAGTACTGCTGTTTATTTATTCATAGAGGGGGGAATTGGACTTCGAGTTTAATGATAAGGATGTATTTTTTTCATGTTGGGTCAATTTATTCAATAGTGTCCCTTAAACCCTAACCTTTAAGAATCAGTTTTGGCTCTTGCCGACCATACACGATCCGATGCTTTGGCCATCCACATATACCTGGGACTAGGTGTTCCGGAGCCCTGGCCACATTTTTGAAAATGTGTGGTTACGAGGATCGAACCCGCTATCGGAGCTCGATATGAAATGAAAGTACTGCGTTTCCGCGGTATACCTCTCAGTTCAACCATGTCCACAAACAAAAATATAATAATTAACAGTAGCGTTTTTCTCTTCCTATGCATGTTGCTTAGTGGGACTTCTGGCATTCCTTGTCTTGAACAATCCTCTTCAAATCTGGCTTGTATTCCGTTGTTGCCACTCGAAGCAATTCTTTCACATGGGTGTCAGTCAGAACAGATCGATGCTTTGGTTTCACATGTTTTTGGGCAGAAAACACAGACTCGCAGACGTATGTTGACCCAAACATTGACAGTATCTTAAGCGCAGCCCGTTTGACATTGGGGTATTTTTCCATTGGCACACTTTTCCAGAACTCAATGGTCCCTTCCCTTAAAGCAGCTTTCAGTCGGTCCTCCTCCTGCAGCTCGCGAGTCGCGACACACACACACACACACACACACACACACACACACACACACACACACACACACACACACACACACACACACACACACACACACACACACACACACACACACACACACACCCCTCCAGCCTTCACAGTTCTCCATCGGAGACGTCCGATACGCAACGCAATTCACCGGCCGATCCATCTTATATGTTGACTACTAACCATGTCAATAGTGTTGAAAATAAACTTCCAAAGCTTTTCGAATGTTATTTGGTGTTTTATTAGTCCTAATGCCGCGTTGACTTTGTATGGAGGCGCGCCGCCCCGGCGCTTTTGGTGTAAACGCGGCATTAGGACTAATAAAACAGGCGTTAATGGGACATGACTCCTGCTGCTGTCCGCTTTGAGTAAATGAAGTGATCCGCGGTGGAAAACGAGTGATACATCATAGCGATTTTATAATCATAATAGGGAATGAATGGCTGCGCTTTTTTCTGAGTTTTTGACGCTGTCATGTGAAAGCCCCTTAAGAGCCGCATGAAACCAGCCAAAGAGCCGCATGAGGCTCGCGAGCCGCGGGTTGGCCAGGACTGTACTAGAGTATGCATGTTGTGAAAACATTCATGTTACCAGTAATGTGGCGTATTATTCTCACCGGTTCACTGTAATAAACTGTATCAAATAAAACACCAGAGTGTACGTGGTGTATGGTATTTTGCTAATGCATTATGCTTACTAATACGTTGATCAATTATTTATTCCCATTTTATTTAATTTTCAAGTTGAAGTTCAAGAGATTATTTGTCACATACATAACCATACGTTTTCTTAACTCACTGCAAGGTACAGAACAGAGCATCCTCGAGGCTTTTGGCCACTGCGTGTGTTGTTGAAGGACACAAAGCAGCGCGTATGATGTCTGACGTAACGGCTTTCACCCCAATTTACCTGCAGAAAGTAAACCCATTCACTCGTGTTTCCAATTGTTTTCACTGGCATCACAAGTGTTGCAACCCCCATTTTCATAGGATGGCTGCGTGCCATTTCGTCCACCCAATTAGTCTTAATATCTGTGTTTAACCCGCAGCACTTGACATTTTGATTGCAGTAAAGCATGTTATGTAGCACATTTTCAGCTCTTAAGCTGGCAGGAGCGAGTGCTTGCTGGTTGAGAACTCTACGTTGGATTCATCAATACGACGTCCTACGTGATGCCTGTCAACATCTATTCATAAAGCCCAAATAGACTGTCATTCTGGGAGGTAATCATCATCCGCTTCAATGACAGGCACACAATGGAATATGGCAAAACTCAATGTAAATCTGAGCCATGTAAAACTCAATGTAAATTTAACATTCATTTGAAATAAAGGCTTCACTTGCCACATTGAATAGATAATGCCCAAAAACAGAATAATTACGAGTCCTCTTTTTTTCCCCACTATTGTCCCAACCCCCAACCTCTCTAACGGCATAATTTGGCTAAATGTTTCCATCCATGTTCCTCGTGGTAAGCCCACAGCGTGCTACTGGTGGAACACAGGGAGACACTGAGTGCAACTGAATGGGATTCAGTTGCAAATGTACACAAGAAAATCGTGCTTTACCTCATTGAAGGAAAAAACAAAACAAAGTATTAAATTAGAAGGCCTACAAGTAGTAAAAGACAAAACATGTACGTCACATTGAATGAATCAGCCAACCATTTGTTTTGAACCCTGTAGCCATTCTTAAAAAAAAAAAAAACTGGTCTACAAGTAGACAAAAACATGCAGCAATGGCAGCTGCAGTGTAACAGCCTCCAGTAAAGGTTTTCGGTCATCGACAAAAGGTGTAAATGCAGCATTATGGTCACACTGTTGTGGCTCATCAAATTAAATTGCAATGATCCGACGTTGGAAATGTTGTAAAGCATTTAGGTCTGTATGTAAAAAAAGGATATGTGTGAACATCTAAAATGTGTAACAGGAATTATACGAATACAAACCACATGGTACTTGTGTGTCCACCTTCTTGTGCATGACCCGCTCGTGCATCCTCTGAAGCTGCAAGGGAGTATTTGCTCGGGAGGGTATGAGTTCAACATTGCAGCTGTGGAATGCATTGCTTAGGCAAATGCTCAGCAAATAAGACATGGCTGTTCATTCATCCCCTCCCCCTGTGCATCCACTGGGATGCTGCATGGCATGTGGTGCAGGGAGTGAGTCAGACGGTCCGGCAGCTGCGAGCCCGGCCTGCCAACACGCAGACGTAGAGCTCTCTGGTGCAGGATGGGCAGCAGCCAGAAGCACTGGCGTGGGAGACTATCACGTTCCGAGCGGCAGGATAAAATTGGGAGCGGATGTGGGGCTGGAGTCCTACCCGTGGGACTAATCTGGCCATGCATGTGGTCTAATGATGAAACATCATTGTGGTTATGTGCATGGGTCAAATTAGTGACCGGTGTGCAAACAGCGTGTGTATCATGTTAACTGTTACATAAAACAAAGAAAGACATATTTCAGCGCCTGTCATATTGAATGATTTCATTATATTGCTCTACTGGTGTAGGTGATCTCTGGTTCAAACCAGCAGAAAAAAAATGTGTGTAGGTTAGTGGAGGACTGACTTGACAAGTAGCCGAATGACGAACGGTCTTTAAATCCACAAGCATGGTCAAATTCGTCCGGACGCAAATGTCGTGCGTGTGTCGTCAACGACGACCCACGTCCTCTTCACAAGAATGCAAAACAAAAACGGAGAGATTCAGCGTGGCTCAAAACGTGTCACGTTTAACGCTTTAATTAGGTGGCTCCACCTGCAGGTCCCTGGAGGCAGAAACCCTAATTATCCAATTAGAGGGGGTTAAGCAAGGCCTCGAACCCTGCACGCTCCCTTCCCAATTAAGCGGCTGAGCGGCACGTCGCCCTGCTTCGGCCCTTCTATTATTTAGACACGTGTGCGGCGGTCGCCATTTCTCAATAGGAAAAGGGGGAATAAAGAAAAGAAAAGAAAAAACTGAAACAGAAATGCACGCGTTGGTGAACACGTTCGTGCGCTGCCTGTCCCTGCTCCTGCCCCCCTCCTGGCTCTGTGTCAGCTTCTGCTTCTGGGTTGGGAGTGGAGGCGAGGAGGTGCCCAACCCCCGAGCTCGCTGCCGACGCACAAAGCCTCTTACACACCAGGAAGTGGAGCAGGGAGGCTCCGCTCCCTCCTCCGCCCCAGGTCCAGCTCCGGCTCCGGCTCCGGCTCCAGCTCCGGCACCGGGCTCCGTCCCCTCGCGTCGAGGTCCAGGCTGCGTCTCGCCGACCCCCGCAAGCCCCGCGGCACCCCAGGGTCCTCCGGGGGGCGGTAGTCGAGGCTCTCTCCGGGGTGGTCGGGGTCTCTGGCGGGCTGCGGAGCGCCTCCTCGGGGCTCCCTTGGCCCTTTACCGCCGCCGGTGCGAAGAGGCGGAGAAGAAGCGGCGTCTCGGTCCGCGCTGCGCCCCGTTAAACGTCGCGGTCGATCCGGGCGAGGTGAGCGGCTTCCTCGGGGGCGCCGGTGCTCTCCCGGAGGACCGGGACCAGAACCAGGACCGGGGTGATTGTTATCGTTGTTATTATAAGGCGGTTACGGGTGATATGAGCGCTGCCACGGAACTCTGCTGCCCCAGCCCGGTGGAGTCGATCCCGCTCGACGATGCGGTGATCGCCGCGGCCGATCAGCAGCACCTGCAGGAGATGGGCACCGTCACCATCACGGTGGCGATCCAAGCCGCGGAGGACGAGGACCCGGAGGAGGAGGAGGAACCGTCCCCCAACCACATGGACCTTCTCCTCGGTGGGAGCTGCAGTGAAGATGAGCTGGGGAGACATGACAAATCAAGGTGTGTGTGTGTGTGTGTGTGTGTGTGTGTGCGCGCCTTCATTGCAACTCCAGAGCTCCTTATTTCTGCAGCTTTATTTGCCCCGTCGGTGCGTTTGGTTTTAGGCTGCTCCACCTGTGGGCTCCCCGGCATTACTCTCTAATCCAATTCCCCTGCGTCACGGAGCTATTTTTACATCGTGTCCTGTGAGTCCCCCCCGTGTCCAGGATCCAGGCACGGTCAGTCAGTCAGTCCCAGGGTGCGGATGAATCCTCGTTCCTGCCTGGAATTCTTACACAGGGCGCCCCAGTGTGTGCCTGGAGACTCTGATTTGCTGTGTGTGTGTGTGTGTTAAATTGGGGCTGGACGATATTGCCCATATTTATTCCTCCAATGTCAATATTTCGGGAGTTACTAGGGGGCTCTCGTGAGATATTCACACACAGAGGAAAAACAATCCTCATTCAGTCAGATGTTATCATCTGAAGTAGAGACACTGATAAGAACAGCCTGAAGTTCAGGAATTTGCTTGACTTCACCGTGACGCAGCCTCAAAGACAACATTTGACTGTCACGAGATTACAATAACCAAAATCCCAGACATTAGTCTTGACGTGGTGTCCAATGATGTGACGTCGATCACGGTGTCGTGACCTTCTACGTGGTCTTGCGTTCCCGGCGACTCAGCCGTCTCCCTCGTCATGTTGTGCTTGTGCAGCCTGTGTGAACGCCTGTTGAACGTGTTGTCATTGCGACCGCGGTCCTCTGCTCTGGAGTGGCGTCTGTGTGGGTGCTTTGAAAACGCTCTCTTATACCCCCGCGCCGGCTTTATGGGGGAAGCCGTGGGCTCAGCGCGCACACACACAAGCACAATAACTATACGGTGGGTGTAGATGAGTCATCCGCCTCATTTCATTGACCTTAATTCTGCTCCGTATACCTTTCCTGCTCCGATGCCAATTCAACGGACGGTCGGGAGTGCAATCGATGTGGCGTCATCGGCGGTGCCGTGTCCGTGCGCCATTCTTGTGATCCGTCCACATCTGAGTCGTCGGGCGGTCACGTCCTGGGTGGGACACGGAGCGCGCCCTGTGACATCGCTGCCGTCGTAAGACTGGGAGGTCTTGGCGGTGTTCCCGAGTTTTGGCGGGGGCACGCTGTAGTGTGGCGGTTCTGGGCGGGACAGCGACCCCCGGGGGGGGGCGTGCCGGCGCCAGAAAGAGTCAGAAAGGAGGGGGTCGTCCCAGTGGCGGGTTTCCACGCTGGTTCCAGCGTGCAGCCAAGGGTAATGCAGGGCGAGGCTGCGTCCACGGCTGCCAGAGCCCGTTAAGCTCCGGGCGTGTTCGACCGCCGGTCGCCGTAGTGAACCCTCGGCGTGTTCTATTGTTGTAACCATGGTGAGGCGTTTCTGACGATGTAAACTGTGATGTTTCCCCGTTTTACTTGCACGCAGTGGCGCTGGAACAAGTGGAGGGGAACTGGAGGAGGAGAGCTGGCAGGCGCCGGACCCGGAGCTCATCCAGAAGCTGGTGGCCCAGATCGAGCACTACCTGTCGGACGAGAACCTGGAGCACGACGCCTTCCTCCTCAAGCACGTCCGGCGCAACAAGATGGGCTTCGTCAGTGTCAAGCTGCTCACCTCGTTCAAAAAGGTAACCCTGGTTCTGAGACGACGATATCTGGGAGAGTATAGGACACAAATGCGCACGTCCAGGCCTTAAGGCTTTGGGGCTATTTGGGGGGAGCCAAGCCACCATGCATAACAATCATATGGAAAATTTATGATTATGGTAAATGGGTGGAAGATGGGCTGCCTGGAGACGGAGTGCGTTCGGGTACATTTCAGATGCCTCCTGTACTCCAACCGTAGCTGGTGAGGGGCAGCGTGTAGTTCTCACATCAGTTCTCGTGTGTGTGTGTGTGTGTGTGTGTGTGTGTGTGTGTGTGTGTGTGTGTGTGTGTGTGTGTGTGTGTGTGTGTGTGTGTGTGTGTGTGTGTGTGTGTGTGTGTGTGTGTGTGTGTGTGTGTGTGTGTGTGTGTGTGTGTGTGTGTGTGTGTGTGTGTGTGTCCGCCCGCTTGACCATTACAATTACGCCACGATTGAAATGTATGAGTGCAGGTTGCTCAGTCCTCCATGAGTCACCATTGTGACTCAATCTGTGCGGTTACTTCTTCAGAATGTGATTTTTGAAAACAAGGCGGTTGTTAAACCATGCCAGTGTTCACTTCTTGGCTTTAGACTTGGGGCTGTTTAAAGTGTCGCCGTGATAAAGAAGGCCCGGTCATGACAGGGCCTCCAACCTGTAACCCTTTCGTATAAGTGATCAGATTTTCTCTCTTGCTGAATATATAATTTTTTTTTCAGTGAGAGAAAATCTGATGCGCATTGGAATGTATGCGCATTTCACATGTAACTCATTTTAAAGGAGTGCTGTACGATTCTAGTGCATTTAGCTGTTTGTACAGTGAGCGAACGTCCTTCAATTGCAGTAAATATGCCAGTTGGCCTTCCCTGTAGGTGAATGAGGCGAACCTTAAGTCCTGCACATGGACCGCATGCGTTTGTTTCGGTGCTTAGTAAGACGGACGATGAATGGAGAAATGTGTTTCTGTTTAAGGTGAACGCGCTGTGTGAACCGCTGGAGTTGCAACACTGGAATCTTTCAGTTTTGCTTTTCTTCCCCCATCTTAAAATAGGTTTATTTTGAGAGGGAATTCAGATGGAATTTTAACTATTGCAATGGTGAGTTATGTACAAAAAAGTCATGATCCAAATTCATGGACAGTACCTTTTTTAGGAATGACTCAATAGTATATAAATGATTGGGCATTTTAATGCGAAACCACAAAAGATGGAAATATTGGTGGAAAATGTATGGGGGGAAAAAAACAAGTTGTTGCTGAATGGTGATACTCCATACATGCAAGTTTCGATATCAGTCTGATTATAAATCATGTGGTCTTGGGTATTGCTCTCACTCGCCAAGAGAGCCGGCGCTGCCATATCTATATTTGGCCGCTCTCAATCACTTGGCGAGCAGTGAGGGATGGTTTATGCTCCTAGTAATTTGAACCAGGATGAGTTTGTGGCACACGCGGTCGCCCCAGTGGAATCACTTTTCGAGCAACACGGCGTTGCTTTTGTGTAGATTTCACAGTTGTGTGTGTGATTTCACATCACCATTCAATCGTCCGTTGCTTTAAATTAAATGCAGTGGCGTCTATAAGGGTTTTCTGAAATGTAACATTGAGCTCTGCGTGAATTCTTTTTGGCGCGTTTTCAGCACCACACCGTAAAATGAAACATAGCCGTGTGAAATTCAATTCTGACGCGGGTCACTTAAAAAAAAATATATATATTTTTTTTTTTAGGTGAAACACTTGACTCGGGACTGGAGAACAACTGCCCACGCCCTGAGACAGTCGACGAAACTGGAGCTGAACGATGAGGGGCGCAAGGTGCGGCGCCGGTCCACGGTGCCAGTCTTCGCCAGCGAGTCCCTGCCCAGCCGCATGCTGCTGCTCAGCGATCTGCAGAGCTGGTCCGAGCTGGCCGCCATCAAAGAAAACGACGAGAACAACGGCGGTGGGGAAGGGGGCTCCACCCAGCAGGAGCAGCTAATGAAGCTCCTGCTGAAGGCGTTCGGCGCGTATGGAGCCATCGCCTCGGTTCGAGTCCTGAAGCCTGGGAAGGACCTGCCCGCCGACCTGAAGAGGCTGTGCGGGCGCTACACGCAGCTGGGCACGGAGGAGTGCGCCATCGTCGAGTTCGAGGAGGTGGAAGCCGCCGTCAAGGCCAACGAGACCGTGGGCAGCGAGGACGGAGGGGCGGGGTCGCTGGGGCTGAAGGTGGTCCTGATCGGGACCAAGCCCCCCAAGAAGAAAGTGCCCAAAGAGCGGCCGCGTGAGGAGGGGGGAATGAGGAAGAGCCGTTCCCTCAACAGCCGGGTGCGGGAGCTCCAGTACCACGGGGAGGACTCGGCCTGCAGCTCCTCAGAGACTGAGAGCAACCCCACCTCCCCTCGTCTGGCCCGCAAGTCCCGCTCCTGCAACAAGCTCAGCCCCACGACAGCGGGCATCGGCTTCCAAAACAATCACCTCAGCCCGGCCGTGTCGCCGCGGAACAGTCCGTGGTCCAGTCCCCGCGCCAGCCCCTGCCCCCAGCGCAAGTCTCTCCACTCGCAAAAGTCTCCCCTGGCCACCGAGGGCGGGCTGAGCCCGGAACCCGGGCGCCGTTGGGCCGACTACTCCTCGGACAGCAGCCTCACCCCTTCCGGAAGCCCCTGGGTCCAGAGGCGCAGGCAGGTGGCCTCCCAGGAGAGCAGCCCGGTCGGCAGCCCGATGATGGGCAGGAAGATGCAGAATGCGGACGGCCTGCCCCCGGGCGTGACGAGGCTGCCGCGGGGGCCCGACGGCACCCGGGGCTTTCACTGCGTCACCATCGGCGAGAGGGGTAAGAGCGCCGCCACACAGACCTGAAGTGTGGCGCCGCCCCTCGCACCCCATTCCCCAGATTTAAACGGTGCATTGGAGATTCGACCACATCCTTTGCCACATTGTTTTGCGCCCCCCCCCAACCTGCATTTGAATGACTGTATTTTTATTTTGTTTAGCTTATTAGTTTTGCCTCTTATATTTTTATATGACTTTAGTTACAATGGTGACAGCCTATTAATTTACATAATATAAATTGGAGTTGCTGTAAATAGATATTTCTCCAAGGGAAGACTGAAGAGAAACTCTTACGACTTCCTCCTCAGACGCTATCGTTATGGACATTGTCACCATTGCCGTTTGAACTTGTTCTACATGGAGTGGGGAGAGGAATTTCTACATCTTTTTATTTAATGGAAAGTGTCTTCTGTCTTGACGTATAAGGCGTAAAAAGGTCACACGTAGTTGATGGTGTACAAGTGTATAAGTGGCATGGGCGCACACTCAATGTTAACATGGCAACCTCAGCTTGTCTGTCGTGTCATTTTTACTCGTCTAAAAGAGGCCATAACCTCCCCTGCCATTTAAAAAAAAAAAAAAAAGAGAAAAAAAGTTTGAACCTTTTTTCCATTGACTATAATTTTAGTTGTATATTTTTTTATTTGCCTTTTTAATTTCTTTTGTTTTCTGTATGCCTGTGGCAGTCAGTAAACTTAAGCTTCCAAAGCGGAGGAGAGGGGGAATCCAGCCCGGGAAATATTAATAGTTGGCAGGTGCAGGTACATCTTCTTAATTCTGCTTCTAACAGGATTTGTTTTGTGGGGAGACGAGGTCGGAGGGACTAGACGCCGTCGTGTTCTTGCCTTTACACCTAAGCTGGGTATTGTACAGTGCATTTCCTATTGTACAATAAAGCACTAAAATTGCTGCCGTGATTGATTTCGATTGACTTTTCTGTCCTCGATTATGCAGAGTTAGACATGATTACCTAAAACAATCTTGACCTACATGAAAGTGTTTTTTGGGGTTTTTTTTTTTTTTTTTTTTTTTTTTAATATAGAGGCAGATTTTCGTAGCAGTCTGTACTAAACACTCCAGACTTTGGAGAGCGGAATTGGACGATATTCCGTTGTGAAGTGGCACAAAGTCTGTAACTGACTCCAGATGGAGGTTGACGAAACCCGAGAAAAGGGTGTTAACGGTTTCTCCTAATTTCTTCGCGGAGCGGCTCCTCGGGCGTATTTCAGAATGATCTCTGTTTCTAATAATCCTTAACCACTCGAGCCCCAGGATGAACCTCTGCATGGCTACGTGCGGGCGGATGTTGGCTCCGAGTTGATGGCTGCGTCAAATTGCTGAGTTTTAAGCGCATAGTAAGGCTGCCCATCATGTGAGCAGAACCAGCGCTGACCTGTTTTGTCCGAAAGGCCGGCGCCGCAGCACGCCTGAATATTCAGTGCGGCGAGACTAAGTGTGTCTGCGTAAGACCGGAATGAATAGCCTCTTGTTATCTTCATCAATTACCATTTCCAAATTGCCACGCTTTGGCTCACCTCACTGGAAGTAGTGAATTTATCTATCATCAGTAGACAATGCTGGAAGCAAATGGCTCGGCTCCTGATGGATATTTAATTCCAAGTGACAGAATTACATTCTGAAACGGCCATCATCCAATTCAACCATTTACTAATTTTATCAAACTGCACAGGGTGAGGTCTTTATTGCCATTAGGGCTCCATGGTAATGGCGGCGGTGAATAACAAAGGTAGATATTAACAATCGCATCCAGGCCATTTTGGTCATTTTCATGAAAGATATGAAGTCACAAGAACGCATTCAATTCAGGAATGAGGTTTGATGTTTCTCAGAAGCAATTAAATATTTTGTGATAATGACTTGTTAGGGTGCTCATCAGCATTTGAAGACGGGAATTTTAAAATTGGGATGTCTCAAATGAATCCTGTCAGCCATTAACATTAGACGAATTAGTCTGTGAGAGAACAGTGCTGAGGGCGGTGTCAGATTTGAGGAACTAGAAATGAACTTTTTTTTTTTGCTTTTGTGTATCATTAGGGGATTCTCTCCAGGAACTAGTTACACAAGCCAACCTGAAAGCCCCTATTTTGGAGGTTGCTGTAACATGAGAACAAAATCAATGGTTAAACAATGCAAGTGACTGTTGCATTATAGTAAATGTTAAACTGAATATTATATGGAATTCTGCAGATTGGAAGACTGCTGATGGCCAGACATTATTTTAATAAAAACCAATCCTTTAGTGTGTAGATCAGATTGACATGAATTTTATTTACATTACCTTTTGTTTCTGAACCTAGTAAACCCAGCTCAATACATTTTTTTAAATGTTACCTGTTTAGCTTGTTTATCCAACATTTGGTCTAAATACACTGCTCTACTTGGGTGAAATGTAACCGGCACCCATGAAAACAGGAGCAGCTGTGAAATACAGGCTACTGGGGAGGGGCGACAGGCTAACCAGATAACTAGGATACCAGGGCTCATCACTACCCGAAGAATCTACCACAACAGCTTGTGATTTTGTAAACTAAGCCACTGTCATGCTTAAAATCAGAGATCATGTTTTCAATCAAGAGGCAACTAGCAGCTTGTGACCGACTTCCAAATTTTTATAAATCTTTACATAGATACGTACAAATCAATTATTTCATGATTTTAATTTACATGACATCTCTTTACAAACAAATGACCAGACTTCAAAATGTATCAAATTTACAGGTGAAACAAACCAAAAAAAAAAAAGTTACATGTTCATACCAGCTGTCTGGCACTAAGCAGTATGGAACCAGTGCATAACAGTACGAAAAATACAAACCACAAACCTTTGAATGTGTCAGCTTCTCTGGAAACAGCAGATAAGAGAGAGCCTAACTTCACCTACAGCAAAGCTGTGTGATATGACTCTGTATATGTAAGTTTGCATTATGTACATATATCCAAAATGATAGTTGTCTCATGAGTTTCCTACAAAATGTTCTAAGATATCAGTGGGCTGTGAGAGTGGATGTGTTCACATCCTTACTCCTACACCTACTTAGTAACGTCAGTCCAGGGCCGAGTACAGCAGCATGCTCTCTCCTGGATATTGAAATATAATTAAATATCTATTTTATTTGGTTAAAAAGAAAATATTTTTTCAATTAATTGGGAAGCCAATTGTGAATACCTTTCGGACAAAATGATGCATCTCTCAGCCTCTGTAATAAGCATTAATTTCATCTACTGCAGTGATTATCATGATCATAAGCCATTTAACCACAAATACTAGAAGGGAATAACAAACGGCCTGCAAAGCACCTCCATACACCGTGCAGTCCCCATGCTTTCTAGCAGGATGGACAGGTTACCTTTTCAGTGCACCTATGATTCCCCAGTCCCACAGATGTTGGGTAGCCATGGTAACCGTTTTACGCTCCAGTTTTTTTTTCCCTCCCCTCTTCTTCCTTTCTTGCGCTTTGGGAGCAGCACCATGGGGTTCCAAGGTGACAGGATTCTTCCTTTCGACAGGAAACCAAATCTATCAGCGCCGCCTCACCTAACCGTCGATGAGCACAGGCCTCTCCAACACGTTCATCCGCTCAGGCAACTTGCAAAAATAATTAACAGGCCCACACCTCTGAGCACAGTTTATTCGACAGGATCTTGACAGTAGACAAGTGGAGGCTGAAGAGGATTGATCCGACATGCGTGTGGGTAGCGCCATCGTGGTTGTGATGCGGGAAAACACATTCTGCCTGCTAGCAGATGGGATCCGCTGTGGAGGGAGTTTGGACAGGCTGACGTGCTGAGTAGACGAGCTTGAATCTCTGATAATCTTGGGGGGGGGGCAGGGGTGAAGCGAAGGAGGGTGCAAACCACCCTGTCGGTCCCCCATAGTCTTCCATCTTAGATGTAGAGAGAACCGTCGGCAGGCCCCACGTATCCCACCCCGATGAGAAGCACGTCGATCAAGGTCCAGATGCCCAGACCTCCGAAGCTAAACAACTTCCCTAATCCCTCCCTCCACTGGCCCAGATAGAAGCGGTCTGCCCCGAAACCACCAAGCGTGATGCTGCAGAGAGAGAAAAGGGGGGGTTGGGTGGAAAAGGGAAGGTGGGTGGTCGGGGAGGGGGGTAATGGAGTAGGCACGGATTTGTGTGATAATCTAATTAGTTTTATCAGTGCGTTGACATGCACTTGAACAAGCTGATCACAATCGGGTTGAGGCAATTCTCTGAATATTGCAGCCGTCGTGTAAACACCTTACCCAAACGATCCTCATCAATAAACTCCAAAGAGGCGCAAACCGAATAACGGACCTGGAATTCTCCTTAATCACTCCATTTGTTGTGCCATGTAAAGCACAGACGGACGCCGTGGCAACCGCTGGTAAACACGCACACTTTTGGCCGGAAAGTGAGAGCGTTTCTGTATTGAGTGTGAAGAGGGAGCTTAATATAGTGAGATATTTGGGTGGGCACAAGAACCGAAACGGGACAAGAAAGCAACCGAGAAAATTGTAGACAAAGGTTTTTTTTCCTGGATGGTAGAGCAGGTTCTTCCTGTAACCCAACTACTCCACTTGCCATGTGAACTAAGGTTTTTCGGTAATAGCATTATTCCAAACGCATGTAAACACTAGGCTTGGGCGATCGTGCAAACATCCAATGGGCAGCAATCAGCGATATATGATTTTATTGGGGGCGTGCGTATAGAACGTAAGGTAACGTGGCAAATGCGGTCTCCTCGTTCCAAAAGTGCAGGATTTTTTATATACAAGTAAAGCACTTACACAAAAACATCCAGTTTTTACTAAATTAAGTCCCCTAGCAACGGAAAGCAACGGGGAGACGTGCGTTCCGACAGTGGGGACACACATTTTTTTTTTTGGAACAGGACTTGGGCGGTCCCTTTACTCAGTTCTGTTTAAAAATGTAGTTTCATACACGTAGGAAACAAATGGAAATAAAAAGATGTAAAATAAAAAGACAAGCAGGGGAGCCAGTGCACACCAGTTACATTTACATTTTTAATTTTCCATCCAAGTAAGAAACTAAGGAAACAAAATATATCTAAATCTTTCTCCATGAGATAATGTTATATATTATCATCATAAGATTTGCACATGTAGCAGCAGGTACATGTGGCGGGGGGGCACGTGCGCCATGGACCCCACGGTGCTCTTCTTATCAGGCACGCTTTTTATTTATTTATTTATTTATTTATTTATAGGTGTCGAGGTAGCGGACTGTCTGGGAAAGATTTATTCATGAGGAACTCCTCATGAACCTCGCACCTTGGCCCACCTGCAATGTACACACAGTGGCTCCACCGTTCTGCTCTGTTTGCCCAGAGCGTCAAGATGCCGGAGCTGGCCATGTGCCCTTTCTTTTTTTTTTTGAGCACCTGCCCCTAAAAGTCTCTGTACGGGTCTCACTTCCCTATGTGGAGGGTAATGACACCTGATCACCAGTGGTTAGTGGAGGGTTCTGAGTGGAGATGGGGAGAGCCTCCACGCCCTCTTTCCCTCTTCCCCCTCTTCTCCCTCTCTCCGCTCCACTCCAGTTTCAGAACGTGGTTAACTGCACTCATGCCGTTTAAATTCTCAGATTTTTCCTGGCGGATAAAAAAACCCCACGTCTGTCAGTAATGTAAATCGCGATCCATGGAGTCGATCGCCGATAAGACGTTTAAATCGTAAATCGGCCCAAGCCTAGTTGCACCTTAACCACATTATTACCTTCACACAACTATTGAGCTGAATCGGGGTATTGCATGCATGTAAACGCACTGATTGATTTAAAAACAGGTTTAGCTCAGTTGGTCATGGTGAGATTACCTGAGAGCCAACGCTGTCGACCACTTGTACCCTCCAGTCCAGTTACAGAACAAACGTTTATTAAAGACTCTTCTGCCTGAGGAAGGAAACAAAAATTACTGGACAACATCAGTTGGTCAATTTTCACTTATATTGGGTAGGTGACGACTTATAGCAAATTCTAACAAAATCAAAGATTAAAAAAGGCTATGAACCAGACCGATGTTGGTTTGAACACCAAGAATGTCAGGGAAAATGTAGACTGTGTGAGCGTCATTTTCTCACTAAACACAATGACAAAAGATCGAGAAACCGTTCTATCCTGTACCTATGAAAACGCCAGTGACCCTTGACTAGGTTTAAATTGGGGTATTAATTGGGGGTTTAACAAAGAGCATTTTAAGGGATGTACCTAGACAGTGCACGTAGTCCAGCACTTCACAGGTGGCATTATAGCGTCTGCGCGGGCAGGAGACAGTCATACAGTCAGTGGAGTTTGTGCACGAGTACTGGGACGGGTCGAGTTGCCAGCAAAATTGACAGGGGACCGAGAGGGAGAAGTTGGTTTGCTGCTGTCCTGAATCTCCCTGCAAAAATAAAGTAAAATAAAACATATTTCATAAATGTTCCATATTTCTTAACCGCATAGTGATTCCTAAATCAAAACAACTATAATACTAAATGTACAGAAATTGGTCACGTTATGATTTGTGGAAAAAGCAGAAAACCTTTACAAAGTTCAACAATTAAATGATTCACACACATGCAATGGAAACATCACCACACAGTTCTACCGTCTTGTAAACGACATAACATCCTCCCAAGAATACATTTCCCTTTAAATATAACTCACTAAACAGTGAACTCCTTTCTTGGGTTTACAGGTGAAGGGGGTTGGCTTTCCGTAGCTACAGTTGTGGTGATAGTTGCAGTTGATGCAGTTCGCTGGCAGCCGACTGCACAGACCCCCGCTGGGACATTTAGCGGTGTAGCTCTCCTCATCTGTAGGCGGGGCTGCAATGACACCCAACACATAGAGAACGGACACATGGTTTAATTTCCGTTGCACTGGGAAGAGATTCAGTGGAAATCTAACTCAAACGGCCTATTAATAGCAACAGAGGACAAAACAATACAAACAAGTGAGAAGGTTGTCCATCTCACTCCAGTTGTCACCACAGGGCTCAGATATTAGGAATTACATGAAATGTTTCAGCCTTTACTCAAAGGCACAACACATAATTAACACATAATTATTTAGGGGCAAAATTACAATAAATAAAAAAATCACCCTCAAGTCACACTGCTTGGCCAGTCGCTGCAAGTCATATTTTCAGCAAGTAGAGTGTATGGGCTACAATACATTAACTGATGACATTTAAATCAATTTGCCTCCAAATACTTGAGCGAAAACGGAACGCAGGCTTTCAAAATTGGCGAGTTCAAACGCTAAACGCTGATTCCTTTAAGCCACTGGGGCCCTTGACACGTCAGATATTTTGACATGCCATGTAACTGTAAACCCAGTTGAAACCCATCCCATAAATTTAGGGTCTTTTTCGTTGTAAGTGATGGCTGACGGTGAGAGACCAATGAAACAGATCCACATTGCACTGCATGCGTTTGCTGTGAACAGCGACCGTTTTTGGGTTGTTTTTTTTGAACATAAACACGTTGGCTGCTGGTTGGACGCTCTACCGGAGGCTGCGGCAGGGAGCACCGGGCTGGTGTTGACGGGGCCGTGCTGAGCATCGCGGCTGTAGGGTGGATCCTGACCCACGTGGGGGGAGCTGAGGTAACCTGAGACACGGGCAAGGAAAAGAGCAACATGAAGAACGCTGTCCCGCCATGAGCCCAGCGGTGCAAGAGATACTGGGACCCTCTTCGTAAAAAAAACAACAACACAAAAAACGAACACTCTCACACGGAATGACTCTAGAAATAGTGAACGTAGCACATTGGCACCGTCTACTGTACCGTTTCCCTGTAGATCAGTGTTTATGCAGGTGTGCGTCTGTAAATAACCCAGTTTCCATCCATATTAAATCTCTGTCTAGATTCTCACTACACAGCTAACCAACAACCACCCCCCCTTGTTTTTAGCATAGAGCTAAGGTTAGCTAGCGCCGCCACCCAGCGCCAAACAGGTTTAAAGGTGTCGCTGAATCCGCCCACATACCGCCGACGCACTGCAGGAGCAGCTCCGTCAGCAGGAGAACGATGACTCCGTGCGCCCTCTGACACCGCGACCGGCCCGGTTTACACAGCTCACAGGAAGCGGCCATTGTTGTCGGCTCAGCATCGCCAGCGGCTAGCGTCGCGTAGCCTAGCTTCGACGGAGCTTCCGGGGTTCTCCCTTTGGCCACGCCCGCCGCGGTCCGTCGCAGTGGCGTACGTTCCGTCGCGCTCGGAAAACGGGGGATTCGCGTCCGGGCGCCATGTGTTCTGTATTCTGTGAATTCTAGTTCTTGAATTGCATCTCAACGCGACGACAAAAAACACAAGAGTGGGTCGAGTTAAAGTCAGACGTGTTCGCAAATCAAAAACAAAATCCGAGTTATCGGTCCGTCACGTCAGTGTACTCGGGCCAGAGCGACCTGCCAGGAAATTCCGGCTTAAATAGCCGTTCCGCTGCACTTTTCCCAGCGGGAAGGCGAATTTGTCCCGAGCTGTGACTGTGACGGAACGCAGCATTTAGGGTGGCGCTTCCGGGTTTTCTTTTTAGCCACGCCCACCACTTTCCAATCACAGTGCTGCTTGAGAGGGAGTGGTGTGGCAAGCCTTTATGCTCCCTTGTAGGCGTTTTTTAAATGACATGACCTTTTATTTGTAATTATTTATTGCACTTCCCTAAAAAAAAATATATATATATATACATATTAATAACAATTAATATATTTATATGTTACACTTTATCCTCCGCCAAAATCAATAATCCCTGTTGCATTCCTTTGCGTGCTTCCAGTGCCAGGTTTCGGAAATTTGCTCAGAACTATAATCTTTGACAGAAATGATGCAAATTTTTATTGAAAGTTGAAATCAAATCTTTCACATTTATCTCTACATTTCGAACAGAAGGTATTGGGGGCAGGTGGTCCGCTGTGGCGACCCCTAACGGGAGCAGCCGAAAGGGGGAGATTTCTACATTTCGAAGGTCTCCGTTTCGAAAAGCGGTAATTGCAGATGTGTTTTGGGGCCTAACTTCATCAGTTGTCCCCCCAGTCAGTTGGTAGTTACTGACCGAGCGTCCATGGGCCTGGTCCCTGCTGGGTGATGGGGAAACACGTCACTAACTGCGCCGCTTGCCATTCCAACACACGGCGGCAAAGTCGCCGTAGACGCCCAGTTCTTAATACTCTGACGCCAGGGCCTCCATCAGTGGGCCGTCGGCTCAATCACCTGTGTAACCTCTTTCGGCAATGGCGACGTAACAGGCAGTTGTTTAAATGAAAATCTGAGATTGGCACTTTCAACATTTAATATGTTGTAAGGGGCGGAAATAAAAAGAGGATCCGTTGTTGGGCGGATCATTTACTTTGAGTTGCAAACGCAAATGAAAAAAATAAAAAGGAGGCACAACTAGTATCTTTCGAATTGAAAGAGGTTCTTCTTAATTATAATAATCCACAAAAAGGGTTTGCCAGAAAGATTTACTTTATTTCAGTTATGCCATTTGACATAATTAAACAAATGAAGTCAATGCCAGTGTCACAATGATGTACTTTTACACAATACCATTATTACGACTTTTCCCACCCCATCATTTACTCTGGTGTTACCTTAGCACCCTTCAGACGAGGAAAACCCGTTGTCCAGAGCAAACCAGACCCAAATCCCATTCAGACCCATCCACGCGACCGCGGGGGGTCAGACCTGCAGCGCCGCAGCGTTGGTTCACACCCCGACCCTTTTTCCTCAACTTACAGCGTGTTCATTCATCCGTTTCATTTTTGAGATACTTATTACACTTCCCCAGCACCATCTCCAGTGTGCGCCGCCCCATCTCCTCCGACTATTCTCCCGACTCCGTTTCTGGGAGGCTCAAGGTCTACGAGCACCAGCGTATGACGGGCAGTGAGAGTCACCCCCGCCCCCTCAGAAGTCCTCCTCAGCGGAGCGACAGCGGGAGCGACTGAGCAGGGTCAGGCGGGCAAGCGCCTCGCCGACCGACAGCTCTCCGTGGACTTTGTTGTCCCTCGTGCGCACATTGACGCTGTTAGTCATCCTCTCCTTCTCGCCGACCACTGCCAAGACACAAAGAGACACGACAGTTGGACACGGCCAAGTCACAGCGACAACAGCTACCCTAACACATCCCACCCCCCCAAACCCTTTTCATGCCAGCCGTCAATTGTTGTAGGAACCGAGAGGAATTATCAGGCCTCTCAGGCAGAGTGTCCGCTCCATTCAACCAGTTCAGAAAGTTGGTTTGTTTTCAAGTGTTGGAATATTAAGGACTACGTACCCACCCTTTACAGTCAGTACTCACCGATCAGCCTCAAGATTAATTCCATCACTAATAATCTCTAATATTGTGTATCTCCCCTTCTTGTCTCAAAAACAGCTCTGACCTGTGGGGGCATGGACTCCACAAGACCTCTGAAGGTGTCCTCTGGTATCTGGCACCAAGACGTTAGCAGCAGATCCTTTAAGTCCTGGAAGTTGCAGTGTGGGGCCCCCATTGATCGGGTTTGTTGTTCCAGCCCATCCCACAGATGCTCCATCGAATCTGCCCCTTACCCCGACCATCCACATGATGTAGAAGAAAACGTGATTCATCAGACCAGGCCACCTTCTTCCATTGCTCCATGGTCCAGGTCTGATGCTCACGTGTCCATTGTAGGCGCTTCAGGTGGTGGACAGGGGTCAGCATGGACACTGATCACTCCCATACGCAGCAAGCTGTGATGCACTGTGTGTTCTGACACCTTTCTATCACAGCAGCATTAACTTTTTCACCAATTTGTGCTGCAGAAGCTCTTCTGTGGGATCGAACCAGACGGGCTGGACTTCACTCCCCACGTGCATCAATGAGCCTTGGGCGCCCATGACCCTGTCGCCGGTTCACCGGTTCACCGGTTGTCCTTCCTTCGACCACTTTTGGTTGGTACTAACCACTGCATACCGGGAACACCCCACAAGAGCTGTCGTCTTGGAGATGCTCTGACCCAGTCATCTAGCATCACAATGTGCTCCTTGTCAAAGTCTCTCAGATCCTTACGCTTGCCCATTTTTCCTGCTTCCAACACATCAACTTCAAGAACTGACTGTTCACTTGCTGCCTAATATATCCCACCTCTTGACAGGTGCCACTGGAACAAGATGATCAATGTTATTCACTTCACCTGTGACTGGTTTCAATGTTGTGGCTGATCCGTGTATATCGGCTTGATACTCATGATGCTGCCATTACTGGATGCAAAACATTAGTTGTTTTAAAAGTATTAGTTTAAAAGTAATACTAACTCTTTTTCACCTCTGTTAGTTACTGACAAGAAGGAAACAAAAGAAATCTGACATTTTAGCATTTTCAGTGCTCATGATGTGTGGTAATAACCCTTACCCAGTATGAAGTTATACTGGGCCAACTGGGCATTGCGGATTTTCTTATTGAGAAGGCAGCTGGAGTCCAAGTCAGCATCGGCCATGAAGCCAGCTTCAACAAACTGCTTACAAACCTGAAATACATCATTCATGAACACACATTACCACAGAGTGTGCAATGACAACTGAAAGGGAAATGGCACTCAGTTGAAATAACCTGTTTTAAATTACTTTACATTTGAAATAATCAGAATCAATACATCCAACATGTTGAGGCGTTACAGGTTCAACACGCAATAAATATCACATGGAAACGACAGCTCAGCAGCATTGTGCTACACACAACAGTCTACAAGGAAAGAAATAATTAACAACCATACACTTTATTAATGTGCATCCTTTTCGATGCACATAATAACTTACCTTCCTGGCGTATTCCTCGCAGGAGGGGTTGACGGGCACAATCATCACCTGATGTGGAGAGATCCACAGAGGCCTGGGAGGGAGGGTCAGCACAGAGGACGGTTTAGGAAGGTTTTGTTCTGGAATAAAGCCTGGCACTCCATGGTTTGTGGAGTCGTGTCATTGCCTCCTCTTCACACAAAAAACATCGGGCATATTGCCCGATGGAAAAAAATCTAAAACAAAAAAATGTAATTGCAATAATTTGAATTCCTAAGTGAGATAAGGAAAGAAATTGATAGGGTTTGACAAAAAAAACACTATTTTAATAGGACCAACTGACCGTTTGAGGCTGAACACAGTAGGTATTTGTTTGTTTAGAATATCCGTCCCGTCGTGTTAAATCAACAGCAGGGGCAATGACACCGAGTGCGACGGCTATCTCAGGAAACCCTGGAAGACCCTCTCCCTAACAGTGGGGGGTGGGCAGCTCTGCACGAAGATGGCTTCCGTTGTCGAAGGTTTTGTCGAGATATTTTTAACTTTTAACTATTTCATAGACCGCTTTCTCGTTGAGAGGATACTGGGTATGCGAGAACATGGAAAACTCATCTGGAACACGTGCATAATGTCACCGTCATGGAAAACCTACGGATGTTCTCAGCTTTTAGAAACACTGAGACGTGTGTGGAATAACAATAACATACACTGCAGATGTGTTTGTTGCAATTTAAAAAATGTAACTTTTTAGATTCAAATTAAAAATCTCTCTTGGCTTACTTTTGTCTTGATTAAGTGTAAACTGTGAAACTGAGAATTGCTGGACGTAAGCAAACAAAGCATTCTGATTAGATTACACAACTGACTACATATTAAAAGTAATCTGAGCCAATCTGCTGAGATACACAACACAACAATCATTATTAGATAACAGTGCAGTATTTCATGACACTGAACTAAAATGGAGGATAGTATCAGATCAAAAAAACTATTTTCTGGACCATTTTTTTTCTTCTAACTAACAGACCTAATAATAAAGATGCTTTATTAATCCCCAAAGGGAAATTTCAGAGTTGCAGCAGCAGTGACATACAGGACAAAACACACGCACACACACACACACACACACACAAGAATCGTTAAGTCCCATCTTCTAATAATCTTGAATCTAGACATATTGTCTACAATTTGAAAATATTTCAATTTCATGACAATATGATTACCACTAATTTGCCCGACACTACTAATCACAAACTAAATAACTTTTACAAACTGTCGAGTAGCAAGCTGAAAACACTTTACCATTTTCCTGCATAGTTTTCAGTCAGAATGGCAATCATCCTCTCAACTGAACCCAAGATGGCACGATGGATGATGACTGGTCTGGCTCTGTCATCACCATCCTTCCTGTAGAAAAAAAAAAACAACAAAAAAGGCCAGTGAGCACAGTTTTCAATATCAATGCTGTGCGCAAACGAGTGAACATCCTTAAAATGGTAAATTGACTGCACTTAATACACTGCCCTTTCTAGTCAAGGGGACCCCAAGTGTGTCTGCACGCGCACGCACGCACGCACGCACGCACGCACGCACGCACGCACGCACGCACGCACGCACGCACGCACGCACGCACGCACGCACGCACGCACACACTCCACCTCCTGAGCCGCAGCCCTCCTCCCCTGAAAGGGTTAGGGTTTGTTTTGTTGCAACTCAATGCCTCATTAAAACAGTGTTAGGCAGGAAAAAGATGTTTGCGAGTGTCGCACAAGCGAGGGTGTTAAAACAGCACCGACCCTTTCATTGGGTCAGGTGGGCCCAAAAGCAAAAATGATTTAGTCCTCGGAGAACCATTGACAATATTTATTTTAGAAAAAGGGTTCGGTACAGTGAAATATATTGTTCTAAAATGAATCATCGGAGCTTATCCGGCACATTCTCTTCAATCACCGCCAGCGCATCACAAAAGCAGAAAAGTGCTGTAGTGTGTGGGAGTCTCGTAGTGGAGTTATCCTGAGGCTATTCCTAAAACAAGCTTTGCATGAGATATTTATTATATTTAAAACAGAAACTGTGGGGTTATCACTGAACATTTTTCACAATGTTTCATGTTTTCTGAGGGGATCTTAAGGGTTGCATTTAAAAGGCTAAAGTGTTTGAAGCTCGGTGAAAAAAAACAACAACAAAAACAAATCTATCTGTTACAAAAAAAAACTAAAACTGTAGTATTCTCTTTGTACAAGCTTTCTTTTCTTTATCTTATTGTGCTGTAGATGACACTGCATTGATCAGAGGAATTAAATATGATTTTCTATGTTCACAAGTGCGTACGTCTCATGTTCGTCCATTTGATGCGGGGAACATTGTTCTAATACCTTCCCAAGCGCATTTCCTGGCTGACCTGACCCAAAGCTATAAATCACCCTGTGGCACATGACATCAACTAAACTATATATTTGATGCCGTACAGGGTTTTGTTTATTTATATATATATCTATATATATATATATATATTTATTTATTTTTTAAATCGCGATGTATCCACACGTATCCTCGACTCCAGCACAACATGTTTCCAAATGCGTCCCTGTGTCCTGCGCGGCATGCATGCAGAGATTCATGAGAGGGATTACTATGTAATCCCGGGTTCAATAAGGAACACAGGCCTCAGAGCCGCGTCAGTGCTTTCACCAGGTGACTCACCCCACGAAGGTCAGGTTGAAACGGATCGGCAGCTGGAAGTCCAGCTGAACGGTCGCACACTGGTGATAGCGTCCAATCGCATCTTTGATCTTGATGTCAATCTAAAATATCACAGACGGCGCTGAGTCATTTCCCGGGACTACAGAGAATTGAGACGATCTTCGGCTTTTGCAGGAAACGTCAAAAACCGGACGAACCTTGGGTCCGTAGAAAGCGCCGTCTCCTGGGTTGAGTTTCCATGGCTCCCCAAACTCATTCAGGCTGTTCTCTAATTGCTGCCAGAAAGGAGGGAAATGTGATCATTGAAATGAAATGTAATCTAGTGTATGATGGCCTGCTCATCAATAGTCATTAGTCAAGAGTCATTTCCTTGTTGCAATTTAAATTTGAGACCTTGAAAAAATATAATTTCAAAAATTGTACATCAACAACATCTAAATATTTATTTATATTATTTATAATAGTTTTTATTTCTGTAAAGAGACAAAAAAAAGAATAATTCTCTGATATAAAATCATAACTCATACACGAAGCAAATAAACATGCTGTAATTTCACAATATTTTCATGTTTTGTTTTTTTTTCTGTCTTCTATCATATTTTTGTTTGGCCTAGAACATACACCTGTACCACAACAAGGCTTTCTAGTGTGTTTGACCATTGGGGCAGACCGTTAAAACAATTTCACCCAAAGAAGAAAAAAAATACAATTAGATTTAAAAAATAAACAAGAAAAAATATATATACTAAAAAAAATGTAACAATTCCACCAATCCACTGAGCACACGGTAGAACAGGCAAAAAGCTAAAGGACAAAAAAATGTAATAATTGCCGGCGGTCACTTCGTGATCGTTCTTCGGCCAAAATTTACCTTCTCTGCCTGGTTCCACACCGCGATGTCGCCCAGGTACTTCTCGGGGCGGGTGGAGAGGTGAAGCTGGAAGGAGAACCCAAACACATCGTAGACGCAGCGGAGGAAATCCAGACAGCCCTTCATCTCAGACTCAATCTGCAAGATGATTCAGAAGCATTCACAAAGTTTATTCACACAGATAAGACATAATAAAATGCCCCCCCCCCCCCCAGCTTGTCTATCTTAAGCCTATATACACACGATTTATTTATGGTGTAAAAGAGACTTGAAAGAATCTCACTTCGCCCATTTTTCAATTGCAAGGGCTTTCCTTGACACATTCCACCCTTTTTTCCACTACATGATCCACTACAGGCCCGTTATATTCGTTTTATAACGTGTCCTGGCTTTGCACCCTTTGAAGAAGGCTTAGCAACTCTCCAAATGTTTGACATCACTCTCACACCTTCATAGCGACCCTGGAAAATAGCGATAGATGAGGTCATCACCTGTTCCATGGTGCAGAAGATGTGGGCATCGTCCTGCTGGAAACGCCGCACTCTGGTCAGGCCCGTGAGCGTCCCGGACAGCTCGTTCCTGTGCAGGACCCCGAAATCAGCCAGCCTCAGAGGCAGCTCCCTCCAGGACCTCGGCCTGTGGCTGAACATCAGACTGACAGAAGAAAGAGAATACAATGACATAAGTGGGCTCAAGCCCTCTAATCCATGCTTTAAAATAAGGCAGTTTTACATATATTTATTTCATAAAACTTTTTTTTTCTTTTATAAATATAACTGGGTTTTATAATAATACAATTCATTTTAGTGTCGTGGGACCTAATCTGCAAAATCATACAGGGCATAAAACCGCTAAGTTAACCTAATGTGTCATTCACCATGTTGGGAATTCAAGTGTAATTTTCACACTGAAACCCTGCACACCCAACAGGATGAAGAAATTCCTTATTTATATCTTCTTTTGTTGCTTTCTTTTTCCAAATATTGCATCACTGAGTTTATACGGCAGGCTTTCATAATGTCTCCGGGCTAAGGACTGATACAACAACACTATGTCATTTCTAAGGTTGAGGGAAGAATGTGGAGATCTCTCTCACAAATAATAAATGGTAGAATGGACCGTACACCGCAGTCTTCAGACTCTTCATCAGTAAAGCGTTCAACTGGATCTAGAACCTTTGTCTAATGTTCCATTGTTTCCCCCATTTTCCGTTGCTCAGCACAGGGGTCTCCGTCGCAGTTGGCCCTAAACGTCGAGGTGATCTTGGAGGCTCCTATTACGCGACGTAGGCCAGCCGACTGTCTAATGTGTGACATTATTTCATGGAGGCAGGCAGAATCGCTTGAGCACTCATTTTCACATGTGGTATTTCGCCAGGTACAAGAACGCTCCGAATACTTCTCTCACACACTAAATGGCTTCTCTGGTTTGGAGAATAGAAACACAGGTATTTAATACCCATTTTATTCTAGTATTTTACAGTTGTCTTTGTGTTAATTACCAGTGCCCGGGGCAGTTCATAGGTTTGAGTGCAAAGATGTCGTCCTCCACGGGGAAGGAGAACATGTTGTCGCTGTAGTGCTGCCAGTGTCCTGACGTCTCCCACAGCTTGCTGTTGTAGATGTTGGGGGAGGCTACTTCCTGGAAACCTCTTCTCCAGTACTCCTCCTGTAGGACAGTACAGAGGGAGGATTTGAAAACAAGAGAATGGTTTAAGTTTTTTTTTTCAATGCTCTGTGTCCAATAGACATCATTTGGACAACATGTTTTTTTTGTCTATTGAACTGAGGTGAATAATGTCCTATGGCAATGATTATTTAGCTGGCTTGGTTGCCTTTGCATATTACAAATATAGATTGTGTCTAACTATAAGGAAGCTCTGGAATAGTTGCAATAACCTGCAGAAATAAAGTTTTTATTTTTTGCAGTTTGATGGACAAGCATATCTCCGTCTATGCAATTCAGGTTTTGCTGGTATTGGTGGAGTAACGCCATTATCCTCCATGTTCCATTTGGAGCAGAGCCTTTAATTATGCACGAACATGTGGAGGCAGAGCAGAAAAGTGTACCATTAAACCTGGCAGCATGAATAACACCCCCATCGTTCAAACAATTGAGCTACTCAGGACTGAAAATCAGGGACCCTATGAGAAAATAATTGGGCTGGAACCAGCTTTTCAAAAAGAAAAAAAAAAAGTTAGCGGACATTTTGATTGCTTTGTTTTGAAATATTGAACACGTCCACCCTGAACCTGCCGCTTAAGTGACAATCACCAGAATCATTTCAGCAATGTTATTATAAAAGATATTGGTTCTGGCAGGGACACACTTAGCCTTGATTATTTGTCTTCCTTCACTCCACAGATATAAAAAAAAAAAAAAAAAAATCAACCATGGTATTGTTTGAGAGAGGTTTAATATTTTATTTTTCATTTTTAAAACTATGTTTTAAAAAATATATGAAATATATATTAAATTAATAAATCGAATTAATTAGTATATAAAAAAACCCCCCCAAAAAACCCCACATCTATCAGTCCAGCTGCAAGTTCCTACAGAAACAACAACTACACATTATTTCCTTTAGATGTAGGGAAAGTAGCCAACACTGTAAGTGGCTCCCAGTGGACGTGTAACTTTAGACGAGGGCCACACTTTGTAGTAGGGATGCACCGATCCAAGTCTCAGTATCGGCCCTGTACTGGCCAAAATCACTGGATCGAAGTATAATACGATCAATTAGCCTAAATTATCACGTGAAAGCTTAACGAAACTTTGAGGAACATGCAGTAAAGAGAGATGCGCCACGGCCAGCGCAAAGTCCTCCACTGAACGGGGGGAAAGCAGTGGAGATGTGAGACGCCGTGCTTCCATGTCAACCTGGTGAAGTCCGTCATCGCTGCGGACCCACACCCCCCCACCTGTTGTATCTACACACTACAGCTAATAAAAAACAATACCCGTCACCAAAATACATTCAAAACAGAAAGAAAGATGGAAAAAAATTTGAAAGTCACAATCTGTAGATACACGTACCCATGCCCCGAGAGAAAGAGAGAGAGAGAGAGAGAGTTCAAAGTGCCTTACATAAAATAGATAAAAAGGAAAGAACATAGAAAAACATAGAAAAAGAAAGAATTTAAAAAATATAAAAAGACAAAAACCACGACATGAAAAGTCAATGTTTTAAGTAATGTTTGCATGTTACATCCGAGGTACTTTGACCCTGCATAACTGAAGCTGCTTTCACACATGCAGTGCAAGTCCGCAATCTTGGATGTGCTAAAACGCCGTAGCATCATTGCGTCACGTCCTGCCTCCTGCACGCTCTACCCAGGCTCCGCCCCTCGTCTAAACCAAACAGAGTATTTCCAGGTTGTGTAAACGCATCTGACACAGGCAGATGTGGTTGTGTTGTGTTGTGTTGTGTTACATGTGTGAAAGGACAACTCCGGACAATGTCCGGACCTGATTATCCGGACATTGTCTGGACTTCATGTGTGAAAGCAGCTTGAGTTACGTTCTGGGTTAAGTATTTCTTTCTTCAGGGGATTAGAATATTTGTTTCACAGTTTGAGCAGGATGGTTTTTAGATGACTAAGTTAAACAAAGTGCATCCAGTCAAATGTATTATTCACATCTTAGTTGTTTAAGAGAGGGAAAAAGAGCGGTATCAGATTGGTAATGGTAGATACTCAAGGTTGCTGTGTCGGACTTGAAAAAGTAGCATCAAGCCATCCCTACCCTGTAGCGTGTGCTGCCCCTGTGGTAATAGAGACTTTCATTCCTGCTGGCGTTTCATACACCCATAAAGCCGGATGGAGCCCATGAGGCTCACTCAGTAATGCTGTACTGGTCGGAGTGGGTGGTGTAAATGAAATACGTTTTTGGCTTTCGATCCCGGGAACACCATTCGCCCGCTGTTTTCAACACAGGAACCAGCATCTTCCTTCAGACAGAACGAGATTTGGTCAGAGGGAGTTGCGGCTCCGCACGCTCACCCTGATGAACTCGGTGAGGGTGTTGTAGATGTAGGCACCGCGGGGGAGGAAGAAGCAGCTGCCAGGGCTGAGCTCATGGAAGAAGAACAGCTCCTGGTCCTGTGGAGTGACAGCGGAGACGTTTTTAATGACTTCACAGACTCTCGCTCACCACGGTTACAACAGGCCAGAGTGGGTCGGTGCGCGGCGAGGACACATTCCGTCTTCACACATTATCCAATAAGCTCCCATGTGGCAAAAGCAGAAGGCTTGATGGAGTGAGGCAGGAGGGGGAAAGAAAAAATCAGTGTGTGCGGTGTCCTGGTGGTGTGATTGAGGCCAAATCATGCTTCCCGACTAAGACCTCCAGCATGTCAAACTGTCTTTCTCTCATTACTTTTGCCGTCTAAAAAAATGATTCACCTGTTCACTTTCATTTGGACAGTTAAGGACCATACAAATCTCAAATTTTAGACTGTTTACTAGTCATACATTATATTACATTACATTTTGCATCATCCCTGACCATTATTCTGATGATAACTCACATTTTTCCGCCTTGAATATTTTTGGGTTTTGGAATATTCGACTGATATAGTTAGAAAACCTACCTTATAATTATATCTCTTAAAAACCCAAGTTGACTGTATTGTCCTTCAAGCCTCCATTTCTATACCCAACTCTGTTTATCCCCTATAAATGGAAACAGTCGTTTTCATTGATGCAGAGTAGTCTTTAAATCAACATGGTGCTTTTCCCACCCCACCCCCATTGGCTTTCACAGTGATGAAAATAAAAGCTTGAGTCTTAGGTTAAATATGGAGGTCGGAATGCTAATAAGAGTTTGGACGGGGGAGAGAGGGGGGGCGACTGCTGTCTAGGCCCCCCACAGTGACAGCAGTGTCATGGGAAACCAACTGGGGCGCTCAGATGACTCACAGTTACATATGTGGTCAAAAATAGAAGAACAACACCCCCAACTGGTTTAAAGCTCCAATGCATGCCACTTTGTAAGGGGGGGAAAAAAACAAACAAACAAGAAAAACCCTTCCATTTTCAGTGTACAAAGGATGCCTCTCTTACTTTTAAATCAGTTAGCTCTGGATGCACTGTAGCCATCGCATCAAAAGATAACGGTACAAATCATTTATGACTAAGCTGAGCTCGGAGATCACAGGGAACGGCAGCAACGGCTTACTTTGCCGATCTTGCGATGGTCCCTGTTCTTGGCCTCCTCCTGGAAGCGCTCCCACTCCTTCAGCATCTTGGAGTCGGGGAAGGAGATGCCGTAGATCCTCTGCAGGGTCTCCATATCGGAGCGCCCCTCCCAGTAGGTCGAAGAATTCTGTCAGGAAAAATTAATTACTCGACTGCAGTTGCCTTTTTCATAGATCTCAAAATGAAAATTGCTTTTCATAAGTTACAATAACAATATAGAAATGAGAGTATTTCATGAAATTATAAATAAACTTTTAAATCACACAATAATGATCCTGAAAAAAGACTGATTCTACATTTAATTTATTGTTATTATTATTTTTTTTTTTTTAAAGAAGATTGTTGTAAATTCCCCGTTACTTGTGTTATATTGGGTGAGATATTGTTTCTCCAGTCAGGCACTTTGGACAGCCCAGGTTGCGTCATGGGGTCGTAGAATTGGTTAGGTGCGTGCGGGGATTACTTTAAAACTGGTTAAGCCGCGGCTGCATATCCCCTCACGTATTTAGATTACATTCGTGAAGAAAGTAAGTGATTGATTTTTAACATATATTTTTATAGTGGCCGTGACTTGGGTGTGTTTTCTGAGCTGCCGCGCTGCTGTGTTAGCTGTTGGACTGTGTTTACATGTGTGTGTATGGGGGATATTAGTTAAGCTATTCAATTAGCCATTTAAGTTTATATAGCACTTTAGTAATTATTTGTATAACTTTATTCTGTCTTAAAGAAACCATTCATTCATTGAATCATTCAACTTTATATATAAAAACAACAAACATTCCCTGTGTCTGCATCTGCTCTCTGACTGGAGTTGCTGTAGTGGATAAAGCGTTCCCAGCATAATATCACAAACTCATTATTTACAAAAAAAAGGCAATCTGTTACAATGAAAATCTCCACAGGAATTGTCAAAAATAACCAATTTCTCATTTCCACTTTGGGGCCTGTTGATTTCTCAAGTGCTGACATGGCCAGTAAGGAAACACAAACTACCAATGGACATTCATGGCATTCACCTTTTGTAAATTCAATGAGTTGCTATTAACATTACAAAAATGTAAGTGCTCATTTAAAGTCCTTGGTCCATGAAATAAGATGATCCAATGTATGTTAAGTGTGCAGTGAAACATTGTTTGATGCTTTCAAGAGATGATGCTAAGCTTGATAAAAATAACAAGTGCATGAATTATGCTGTACTGGTATTCTACTGGACGCTGGATGCCGCTCTACAGACCTTGTAGATTTTCAGAGCTTTGATCTTGCCAGTGTGTCTCACATGGGGGCCTCTGCACAGGTCAATTAGGGGCCCACATCTGAAGAGGATTTTAGTAAACTACATGTCAAGTAGGCCATTAGGAAACAATGTTAGATTGTTAGATAAATAAAAACAAAATATATAAAAACAAAGGAAAACAGCTAATACCTCTTAAAACTAAATGTTGTTAGCACCCATTATTAAATAGATTCTTAATTCTCAAATTAAATCATGCAACTTGCCTGTAGACCGTAGTAGTGGGGGTGGTGACTTTCTCATTCAAAATACGGCACTTGAACTTGTTGTACTGGAACAGAAACACAATATACATACACAGTATATATTTATTTATTTTGTTGGTGTTGCTGGCTAAATTAAAAGCTGTTACTGTGCCTTGTGTATAACTAGCCAATACTGTATGTCTGTACATGTTTACATACACACATGGGACTGCGCTCTCACCTTAAACATCTTCAGCAGAGTTTCCTTGCTGACCTCCAGCCTCTCAAAGGGCTGTTTATCCTTCACCACAGCCTTACACAGCGTCTCCAGGGCCCCAAACTCAGTGCTGGACACACCCCTGGAAATGACAAAAGATGCACTCCATAAAGTGACACGGCATTCAGGACCTCTGTCTGAAATGCACCATTAACAAGTAAAACATCAATATACTCTGGTGTTATCGTACTCACTTCTGTCCTTCTAGGTGCATGTCATAATAGAAGCCGTTCTCAATGGGAGGTCCGTAACACAGGCAGCCTCCATAAAAACGCTCCATCGCCTCCCCAAGGATGTGGGCGCTGGAGTGCCAGTAAACCTGAAAGACACGGTGAGCTGTTAGGGTTAAATGGGAGGGAAAACGTGTCACTTCTATAGGGTCGATTGAATCTGAGTGAAACCCTGGATCGGAGCGTCAGCTGAAAAATCTGATGGTTTTTAGCTGAGCAAGGATGTACAGCTACTGAATACATATTCCAATCATGTCATGCACGAAAAGGTGATTTGTTGTTTTTTTTCCCCTGTCATAGGGGAAAAAAATTGCGAATTGAAAATCAAATGTTTAAACTTTGGCTAATTGGACTACTTTTGTAAATGCTGATTTGAATCTTTAATAAGGCAATTGTCAAAACACTCACAGCTTGAGCATCGTCGTTGTCAAATCGCAGGACCTCCAGACAGCAGTCCTTCTCCAGGGGTCTGTCCAGGTCCCAGAGCTCCCCGTTCACCCGGGAGATCACAGCGTTGTCAGCCAGCCCCTGACTGAGACACCAAGCACAAGACAGCATTACCAATACAACAACCACTGGACTGGCTACCAGATAGTCTCCACAAATGGTCACTCAAAGCAAAGGCCATGGTTAGTTATCTATATTTTATTTACAAAGGGTGGAGGCTTATTTTTCCATACAGAGTGCATTGAGCTCCTCAGGAAACACATCGTGGGTAAGACTTTCAATTGTAATGGTGTCAATCCAAATGCCGAAATATTTATTATTTGAAGGACTAAATATCAGAGCTATTGCAGTAATTTTTTCTTGCTCTTATAAAGACGATCCATTAAGTATTTAAACCATTAAGGACTAATTTAAGAGTCATTACTTGAAGCTAGCCGTACAATTTCAATGGTGGGTTGTATTGAGGTTTATGGAAAAACTTCAGTTTTTTTGCAGTTTATAAAAACAATTTCACAATTGCACTCTGATGGGCCTACGAACAAATAAACAGCGAAATAAGACAACCCAGTCATTTTTTTGTGAGCTGCCTATTACAGAAAATATATAACATGTGATTCAACAAGATTTGGGTTCAGATTTGGGACCCTTTACTTATAGCAGTTTGACTACTATAAGTACAGATCTAGATTGACCTAGACCTAAAAAATAAAAAAAATTCAGAGGAATTTGAATGCACCATGAAAACAGGTGCTGAATATCAGCTGCTCACTTCAGCGTTAAGTTGAATGAGAAGCTGTGAATCGGAAGATAACTTAACTTTCCCCTTAACCACTGAATCAGAACCTAGCCTCAGCATCGTTTGTGTTATTTCTGTGCCTTGCAATTACTATGTCACTGCTTCTTTTTTTCCGACGGATCGCTGGATCTCAAGCGCATTACTTAATCGCACACTTGAGTGGATTTGACTCAACATGGTAATGAGCTTTTGTGGAATACTTTTTTTTTTTCCGTATTTTTCATTAATCCAACAAAGTCATGGGGCCCATGGAGATAAAATATCAATGGAACCAATCCACAGACATCTATATTTTCATTTATTTGTTTATTTATTTATTTAATAGGGACAACCTGAACAGTGACTGTCCCAGAAAAGCGCATTTTGGCCTAATAACTGCAGGCAATGCAGATCTATTTGATTTTGTCACTACCATAGTTAAAATTACATTGTTTAAGGGCTATTTAAATTTTATTTGACTCAATTCAACTGTCACAAGTCAGAAAGAGGGCGGAAATAACTTCAAAGCCATGTTTTGGGGACCTCAGAGATCTATATTTACCTGTTGAAAAGGAGTATAACGGGTCCCCTTTAACACACTGATATGCGTATAGTAGGGGACAGATATCAGATCCAGCATCAATATGCCTCTACCTTAAAACAGCTTTCCTAATGTTCTCAGCTTCCTCCGTGCCGCGGGGCACTGATAAGGGGCAGCTTAACAGCGCAGAGAATCTAACCTGACGCCGCAGGCCAGCTGGTATGGGGTGGTGACCCAGGCCTTGCCCTCCACTTTACGCCCATCTGGCAGCTGCACGGTGATGGGCAGGCCGTCCACAGCTCTCTGGGCGAGCAGGGCATCGCTCTCCTTCTTCAGCTCCTCGTAGAGACTCAGTCGCTCTGAGATGAACGCAGGCCCGGACTGCAGCTAAAACGGTAGAATAGAAAAAGAAAAACCCAGTGTTTAACGCATGAACGTTCAACGTGGGAGGATGTGAATGGGAATGTTAGGAGAATGATTCCCGATTTCCAGTGGTTCGTTAGAGGCACGTGTAACCCAGGTTAAATAACCTATGAAGAAGTACAGGAAATAACCTGCCAGTATAAAAATAACTCGGAAATGAAGATGGGTGATTTATGCATATTGGGTAAAGATAATTAGGTGATTGATGCATTTTGAGGAAAAATAATTTGATAAATAAAAACTTAAAACCATAATAAAAATGTAAGCTAAAAAGATACAGTGCGGTAGGACAAGCAATTGCCACTTCCACAGTGGATCAAGCAGAACCATTCTAGTTCTGGGTGACGTGTGACATTTTGCTTTTCTTTTTTTACTATCCCGGGTAATAGTTGTGTTTTCTCTACAAATGTTTTTTTTTTCCCTACTTTTTCGTTGACATCGTGTTATTAAAAGGAAAGGTGTTGTTTTGTTTTTTTGCAAAGGGAGATATTGTGTCAGTGTTGATTCTGGCGTATGGTTTAATACATCCAGGCTCCGAAGTCGACCCTAGTAACTTCAGATTTTCTGGCCCAGAGTACATATTACACTTACACTCATTTCACAATTCTTATTAATGAGGGTTACACAATGAGTAATAATGGGGACGCTAAATAGTTGAAAAAGTAAATTGAAGGATAATAGGGGAAACGAGCAGGATACACACAGTATACACTTTATTTCAGTACTCCATGGATATGTGTTGCAAATGTGTAGGAGACGCCTTAAGGATTACATCCAGGGTGCCAACCAGAGGAGCTCCTGGCTGATTACCTCTTTCAAACCGCCGTCTCCCCGCTCCTTTTCCTGCTTCTCCTTCTTGTTGTTCTTCTCCTTCTTCTCACTGGGCTTCGTATCCGCGGATGAAACCTTCAACGGGCAGAAGGCAGACGTCAACATTGCTCATAAACGGCAATACCCTGGACCTGACGTCAAAACCTTCGCGCCGACGTCAGGAGGAGGACAGCGCCACCGGCGGCGCGATCACAAAATCGCAATGAACTGGCACCAAAGTCACGGCCACGGAGGTTTACAACTGGGCACCGACTTTCACGTACAGTCCTGGGCACCGCTGAGTTCCGGCGTCACAGAACCACCCGCCTGAACATAAGGTCCATCTGCAAACCAACGTTTAAAGTGGTAATCCATGAGATTGTCTGTGTCGGATGGGGCTCACTGATGAGCAGTTGTTTGTTTTCCCTCCCTCTCTTTAGGTCACTTTAGGCGGTGGGGATGTTTTTCCATCCAAAAGGCGCTGTTCTTTTTAGCGACCGTTCACCCATATCAGTATATTTGGGGGGGTCACTCCCATTGACTGTGAATGGAGGTCGACATTTCTGAGTTAAAAGAAGAGGCTTGGGGGTCTCGCTAGGCGGAAGAAAAAAAAAATAACAACTGCCACAGAAAATCTTACAACCACCTTGTGTGAGACCTCCACCCTTCTTTTTCCTCCCCTTCTCGTTTTAGCCGTTTCTCTGTGCGGCTGAATGGAAGTGATTCCCCAGAAACGGCGACCGGAGCCCAATGGTGGACCCCGCCACCAAACAGCGGAGACGGCACAAAAAGGAGCACATGCACAACGCGGAGGGGCTGTTTCTAATAAGCTGCCAGCTAGAGTAAATACATATCTGACTTTTATTTAAATACCACTGACATGAGCAATCAAACAGAAAGGGACAGTGCGGGTGGACACAGGTCTATTTATGGAAGGTGGTGTCATCGGCCACAGGTCGACCCAGGCCCGCCATAACACCGGTAACCATCCCTATAACACACACATTTCCACAGAGCTGAATAGGGTTCTTTGGGGAACCACCTGATTGTTTGGCCGGTTGTTTGGCTGACGTTGGTTGTTTTTATCGGCCCTGGGGGCGTCAGGGGCTCCATGCGGCCCCTGGCTCCCGGTGCTCCCGGTGCTCCGAGCCTCCCGCTCCCGCTCCCGCTCCGCCCGCAGCCCCCTCCGGAGGTGCAGCAGCCGGTACTGCAGCTTCTCGTTCTCGGCCCTCAGGCTCTCCAGCTCCGGGGAAACGGCGGCGGCGGACGTGGCGTTCGCGCCCCCGTTGAGCCCATCGCGGAGGCGTGTGATTTCCTCGGTGAGGAGCTGGATCTGCTGCTCCTGGACGGACAAGCGTGCCGCCAGGCACTCCGCCATCTTTAAACGACGGGGGTCGTTCGTCGGCGGCCGTATGTGGGATCCGTCCGGGGATCTAGCGCCCCCCTGTGGATTGTAGGTGCAAGTACGCTACGCTTTATTTACGTAGCATCTTTTAAAACACAACGTTAGAAATTGCGTCGTAAACGCACAATAAACGGACACAAAATAAATGCAGCGGAATATAAATGAAAACAAACAGAATGGCCATAAAAACAAAGGTAAAAATGTCTATAACTAGTCAATTTTTAATTAGAATATATGTAAAATGGCCATTCAAGCTTGCATTATAATAATCAATGGCCGCCTATGTGTGGTGGAATGGAAATGTAACTTCAATAAAAAACAATTTGCATGTCCCACTTTACACCACGAAACTCTTAAGGTCAACGTCATTTGACAAACTTTAAACCAGCGTTTCACCAGCTTTGTTTTCTGCCACCGCACACGCTTTCCAATGAGTTGATCCCAGGCGCAACACTATGCTCTTCACCGCTAAAAGCGTCACAAACGTGTAGCACTGTGCTCATGAATTGCAGTGGTTGTGTCACAACTTCCATATAAATAGCATTCATATCGCATAAATATAAAATATCCAATTCATAAATATATGTGTCTAACATATTTAAAAACATGCACCATATAGTTTGCTTGGACGCAAGCGCTGGTTGGCGTGCAGTGACGCAGAGCCGCCGCGAGGGGCGGTGTGTTTTTACCGCCACACACCCCGGAACAGGAAGTCAGCCGGCCCGTCAGTGCGCCGCAGCGTGGACCCGCACGTCTCACTGTAGGGATGTAAACAACGGCTCGAAACGTCGCTGTCCACACGACAACCCACAGGCCAGTACATTCAAACCCGCAGGTCAGTACATTCAAACCAGCGACTCGCTATAAAAGGACACAGACCCACCGAGCACCGCTTTGCTAGCGGGATGCAGCCGATTTTCCCCACACATTTATCCAAAGCCAGTTGCGTCCCACCGCGTTGAGTTGACTTGACGCTGCGGCGAGCATGTGTGAAGTAAAGCCGGGAGATGCTAAAGAGCCTGGTTCTCTCTCTCTCTGTCTGTCTGTCTGTCTGTCTGTCTGTCTCTATCTCTTGGGGTGTCGGGGAGGTGCTGTGCTCTGTCCGGGTTGAATCCCTCATTATTAACCTGTGATTGTCCTGTGGTTTGTCTCTATATTTGGGAGGTTTATTGTTTCCTTAATAATCAAGCTTCTGCTGTTGTGACATGACTTACTGCAAATAAAGGCACCTTAAAAGTCAAAGTCTTTCTCTATCTATCTATCTATCTATCTATCTGTCTATCTATCCATCCCTCTCTCTGTCTCTCTCTCTATCTATCTGTCTCTCTCTCTCTCTCTCTATCTCTGTCTCTCTCTCTCTCTCCCTCTCTCCCTCTCCCTCCAGGACCCCCGATGAAGTTGTTGCCATGGCGTCCAGCTCGAGCTTCGCCCCCCCGAAACTGTCGGAATTCATCCTCACCGAGCGGCTGGGCAGCGGCACGTATGCCACCGTGTACAAAGCCTACAGGAAGGTGCGCCGGGGAGAGCCACCGCGGCCTCCCGTTGTTCATATCGGAAGGAAAAAAGAAAATGTCACGTGCGACAGTGGACGCCGGCAGCGCTCCGCGTTCTCCTTCGTCTCTTTCACTGGTGGAAGATGCGCTCGGAGATAAAACGACTAGAGTAAAAGTCAAAGTATCAGATTGACATTTCAACTTTGGGGACAGGACAAACACTCGACACAAAATGACTCCAGTAAATGTGAAAGTGACATACTCTTGCACTTGCTCTTCAACTATTAAAATCACCAAGTGACTACTGTACCTTTTGCATTGGTTTGTTTTGGACACAAATGATGCAACTGCCTTAGATACTTGCTTTGAAGTGTAGTGGAGTAAAGTCGGAAATCTCCAAAACTGATTCGGTATCTGTTGAAAGTAACAAAGTACAAGTACTGTGATACTTCTAACCACCATAGTCCCCCTCCATATAACAGCGAGCGTCAATAATACGAAGCTGCATGGACTCGAAAAAGTGAAAAGTGTCATTTTGATTTGAGGTGAAAGCGGAAGTTAAATCCCATGCACTTTCAGGGAGACAGTCGAGAGGCTGTGGCGGTGAAGGTGGTTGGGAAGAAGACTTTGAACAAGACGTCTATGGAGAACCTGCTCACGGAGATTGAAATCCTGAAGACTGTGCGTCACCCTCACATAGTCCAACTAAAGGACTTCCAGGTACACCCATCAGAATGTAGCGTCGCTGAGAGGCATAAATCAGAAGCATCACTCGGTTAGGTCAGAGTAGGTGGTTCTTTTTTAATTCATTTGTCATCTTCTCTGAAATGAATTTGGTGTAGTTGGGCTACATTGCCGCCATAACTGTGAATCTGAAAGCAGTATTCTCTGATGAAAGAAAAATAAGAATTGTGTCCGTTTAATGTGAAACTCTTCTCTTCACCTGCAGTGGGACAGTGAGAACATCTATCTTATTCTGGAATGGTGTTCTGGTGGAGATCTGTCCCGCTTCATCCGCAGTCGCAGGCTGTTACCAGAGAGGGTGGCGCGGTGCTTCCTGCAGCAGATGGGTGAGTGACTGCTTGATCTGGGATGGAGGGAAATGTTTATATTTCAATATGAATAATCTATATTAGCCTGTTTGGATCCTCAGGTCAGTGGGGTTTATTATTATTTAAGATAGACGCAGCCATGTGTGTTTTCTGTTATAAAGGTTTACTAGCTCTCATTTGATATATCCTATTAGATGTGTGTAACTTGAATTGACTGATTTGTTTTCCTGTCAACCTTCTCAACTGAGGTAGTAATCCAGATTCCTCTTTTTATATAATTGTTGTTGCCCTGCTATGTCACCATAACTGTTAAGAGACATTGCTACAGGTTCAATACCAACCCAAGTTTTGCAAATCAATTAATAGTCAAATGTTTTGAGCTTGAATAGAGCAAATATAAAAGAGCCAATTATAGTATGAATATCAGCTACTACGCATGCCATTTGGACAAATAATTTCAGGCTTTGAGTTATCATGTGTCTATCAGTGTGATAGACTTAGTTTGACTTTTTTACATTTTTATATTGCTATGCGTGCTTAAAATATTCTTTATGTGTTTGTGTGGTTATATGCACATTTGTATACAACATTCCACATGTCTGCAAACAGCCTGTGCACTCCAGTTCCTTCATGAAAAAAACATCTCACATCTGGACCTGAAACCCCAAAATATTCTGCTGAGTGGCTCCGTCCTCAAACTAGCAGGTAAACACACATGCACCCCCCCACCCACCCATGACCACCCAAAAAGTGACAAATGTTCTGACAAACTTGGAAGATCGCAATTTGTGAAATTGCGAATCACAATTTATTTGTCTTTACTTTATAAGTAGTCCTTGTTCTGCTTATTGAAATTGTCCCCCGTGGATTAAGAAATGTACACATTTACTGCTTTCAGATTTCGGCTTTGCCCAGTATATGTCTCCGTGGGACGAACAGAGCGCTTTGAGAGGCTCGCCACTCTACATGGCCCCTGAGATGGTGTGCAGGCGTCAGTATGACTCCAGGGTGGATCTGTGGTCTGTTGGAGTCATTCTCTATGGTGAGATGTGACCTTTAAAAAAAAAAAAAAAAATCCTTCAATGTAATGCTGCTAGAGAACTGTAATCACATTGATTAGATTGTTGAAGTTGCATGAAAGAGATGATTTGAATTTTGTTACATGCTCTACAATTACCTTGAGAATATTTCCATTTTCCTGTATGCATGGTGCACTTCCAATACAGAACAGAAGATATTTCTCTTTATGGGGGGCAGTAGCTCATAAGGTAGAGCGGGTCGTCTAGTAAGCGAAAAAATTAGATCCCAGGCTCCTCCTGGTAGCATGCTGATGTGTCTTTGAGCAAGACACTTAACCTCCCCCGGGGCCTCCACATGGCAGCCCACTGCTCCTAGATACGTAAGATGCTAGGATGGGTAAATGCAGAGAAATTGCGAATTTCCCCGTTGTGGGACTGATAAGGGTTTATAAAAAAAAATATCCACAAGATATGTGAAGTAGTTATCAATAACTTGTTACTGGTATTATGGTTAATTTTAATCATTGTGACAGTAAACTATCCAACACTGTCTGTGTGCTGTGCTGTAGAGGCTTTGTTTGGACGTGCGCCATTTGCATCCAGATCCTACACTGAGCTGGAGGAGAAGATTCGCAGCGACAAGCCCATTGAGGTAAGATGTGTTTAATGGACCGTCCCCTAATTAACAAATCTGCTGGACCAGACACTCACTCAGCTGTCATGCTGAAATATGTGACAAACTACTTCCTTTGTTGCTGGAAAATAATTGCCATGCTGTCCTGTTTAACTCAATGGGAGCGTAAAGCAGCCATTTCTACCAGGGTTAAGGGTTCCATGGGTTGGGGGACCCACACCTGCCTTATCTATTTCAGTATGATTGGAATTGTTTTCTCAGTCTTATCATCACTTAGGTGTGTGAGCAATTATTTATGTGAAGGTACTGTCATTTATTTATATTATTCCTTGACCGATAGCTACCAGGATAAATATGCGAATTTGGTGGATCAGTCATATGGTGTTTGCTCTTCTGAGGGAATGTTTACTTTGATACCACTAGGTGGCATAGTTGCTTACTATTAATTTGATGTAGCGTTCTAATCAAATGTTATCCCTATTAATGTGAGTGTTGGCAGCCGCCCACCTCAGGAAAAATAAGATATTTGTCACAGGACTTTCTAGTAAATCATTTGCTCTTACATAACTAATCAAAGCATACATTGAGCCCTTATTATCAAGAAGTAGGAGAAAAGTAGGAGAGCTGTACCGGCTGTACAGCTCTCCTACTTTTCCCCGTCTGACTCTCATATTGTTCAGCTGCAGGATAACAAGAGCGTTTTTATACAGTGAATGGTAGCCTTGGCAGCGATATGCTTGTTTTGTCAAAAACAACTCAGAGCGAACGTTCTCACTGCAAACAACCGTTTTCACACCTGTTGTAACACGGTTGTGCTTTTTCGCCACAGCTCCCTCCAGGCATCAGGGTGTCCAGGGATTGCAGGGACCTCCTGCTGAGGCTGCTGGAGAGGAACCCTGACATCCGGATCACCTTCACCCAGTTCTTCTCCCACCCCTTCGTGGACCTGGAGCACATGCCCAGCGCTGAGAGCCTCAGCAAAGCGGTACAAGAATGGAGAAAGAGCATCAATAATACTATTTAAAAAAAAAAAAAAGAAAATGCACATTCCCTCTGTATCTAGTGCTGGGAAGGAAAACATACAAAGCTGTGATGTATCTGTTTCTGAGTGAGGGTGAGACAGTTATCATTTCTGTACTTGCACCTGTTTCTATACATGTGCACATTCGTGCTCATAGGTTTGTGTTCTTGCCTGGCCTACATGTCCCCTCATGCATGAGTGCACTGCATGCATGCGTACACAGAGGGGGGAACGCGGTGCTTTGCAGTCAGTGATGCCAGTTCCTGTTTCCTCTTGCAGAAGGACTTGGTTCTGCGGGCGGTTCAGAAGGACCAGGAGGGCCAATGGGCCGCTGCGTTGTCTCTCTACTGCGGCGCCCTGGAGCACTTTGTCCCCGCCATTCACTGTAAGAGAAACAACCAGTGACATGCCAGCCCCCCATGACAAACTGCCACCTCGGCTCAACCACGCCGAACCAGCAGCATAAACTCTTTTAACATTTAAAACAAAAACATCTCATCTCTCTTTTTCCCTTCCCAGATGAAACCGACAAGCCACGCAAGGACGCCCTCCGGCAGAAGGTAAGCTGAATAAACAGTCCCACCTTTCTCATTTAAGGTACTTTCTATTTTCAGTTGGGGTTTTTTTGGTGGGTTGATTTTTTTTTTCCTTCTTTTTTTCTGTTTTCACTCGGATGGACTTGATTTGCAATTAATTCTCTATGGACGCCATATGGTTTGGATGTCGAGCATATGGCACAGTTGATGTGATTCAGTTAAGTCAATGTTGGAGAACTCCCTGCAGGTCAGTCAGTATGTGTCCAGAGCCGAGGAGCTGAAAGCCCTGGTGGCTTCTGACAACAGAGCCAGCTTTGAGGAGGCCAGGACCGCCAGGGACGTCCTGCGAGGTAACCAACGCAGCTCGTTGCTACACGCTACCATGAGATTAGCATTACAGGGTTGGCAGTGCTCAATGTTTTGCTTTATTTATTTATCTTTTGCAAATAAAGAATAATGTCTCAGCAATGTTCACATTTGTTACGCTAATGCAATAGAAGAAAATACAGGCTCTGTCTCTTTTTCCAAATATGTGATGCAATATTTCATGCAAGAGAATAGTTAACTCACCATTGTTGGTTTATCTTCTGTGGATCTTGGCGATAGATCTACTTTTATCTACTCCCTAAGATCACACATATACTGTATATACACAAGCAACAAGTACATAATCCCTCCCACATGCACTAAAGCAAGGGAAGCTGGGTGCAAACCCAGCAGTAGCACAACGCCACGCACAGTACCTAATATATCCATATGTCATTGTTGGTGGAATCAAATTCTCTTATTTTCTCCCTCTTCCTGCAGAGATGTCACGTGACCAACCGCGGCTCCTGGCGGCCATAGAGCTGGCCTCTACCGCCATAGTCAAGGTACACTGGGGTCATGGGGGGGGGGGTCTATGCTGAATAAAGCACAGTCTTATGCAGTCTTATAGTAAGACTGTGTCAAACCTACACATTTTGTGATATAGAGTGAAGCTACAGTCACTCGTCCTCATTTCCATCCCTTTTTTTTTTTTTTTTTTTTGCAGGAGGAGAGTGGATCGGATGTCCACGATGCACTGGATCTGTACCAGCAGAGCTTAGGGGAGCTGCTGCTCGCTCTGGCAGGTACAAACAGAGCCTTGAAAATGTATTTAGCCTACCTCTCACAGCTATTTCAGTCAGTAGTCTCTGTGTAGTGTGTAGAACCTATTGGTATGTAGCTGTGAAGTTGCAGACTGCAACAAACCAAATCCCCCCACCCTCCCTTTCCAAAGCCATAGGAGAACCTATGGTGGCCTTCAGGTGTCAGTCTCTAGCAAAGTCTCTCTCTAGAGCCAGTGTTTGGTTTGTCCGTTCTGGGCTACTGTAGGAACATGGCGGTGCAACATGGTGGCCTCCATGGAAGCGTACCCCCTCCATATGTAGATACAAGGGGCTTATTCCAAGGTAACGTAAACACAATGATTCTTATTTTCATGGGATTATACACTTATTAAAACATACCGCCGCCCGTTCCATAAATTCTACACACTGTACCTTTTAAGGCTCTATCTAATAACACAACATGATGGAGCCAGATTTGCCCATTCCTCCTTACAAAATTGCTCAAGGTTTTTTTTTGTTTTTTTTCGCCAGCCAGCGCTTCTTCCAAGCGACTCTTTCATAAAGACCCTTTTTGTGAGTTGCCTTTGAGATTGTTGGTCCATGAACATGATGTTCAATCTTAGACACTGATTTCTGCAGCTCAGAGGGACAGTTGCCATGCCAGTGGCCTCTCTCAAACACAACAAACATTCGAGTTTGGCTAACTTTAGAGGGGCGACCTATACTGGGGTTGCCGTAGATTCATAATTTTTCCACTTCTTTATGAGCTCCAAGGTACGTTCAGTGCATTTGAGATGGTCTTGTACCCTTCCCCACATCTGTGCTTCTCTATAAATATATCCCAGACTTGTTTTGAATGATCTTCTTTTCTCCAATTTGGTTTGTTTTCTGGAAAATCTCTACTCTCTACTCTTGGACCTCACAGAGCGAAGGGGTATGTATGTTCATGAATTAATGGAAAACAGGCGATTCACCAATTTTCTAAAGGGGTAGAGATCCTCAACGAGTTGGGTGAGTTGTCCAGTAATATTGCACCTGATAAAACTCTGAATTTATTTTTTAAATTTCAGTACCTTTTTGAAAGGTTTTGGACTTCTCATTTTCATTTGGCACGATGCACACACAATCAGCTGGAAAAAAATCTTCTTTAATATATTTTAAAATGAGAATTGGAAAACTTCATGTGAAAACAGTTTTGGGGCTGAATACTTCATGTCAAAGCACTGTACATCCTATTATTTGCATACAGGACTTGGTTCTTGATCCTATTGAAAGTGTGAGCCACTTAGAGATCAGATAATATGGGAAGCCACTTGTTTTACCTACTTTAATTGTTTCTTTTTTTAACGGATTGCACACAGATAAATATCTCATGATATGCAATGTCAGATGCCTACTTTCAACTCTACATCGTTACCATAGGTGTATGTTTGTGTTTATGTTGATATGAATTACAATGGCAGATGCCAATATGGAGCCAGCAAAGAAATGTGATATTTTTGTGATAAATGTACTTTTTCTATCAATATTTAAACCACAAACACAATTGAAACAGTCAAAAGAATTTATCAAAACAATATAAAATTTTGAAATTGTTTGGACTTCTGATTTACTGGCTGAGAGTTACCAGCAGTTCACAAGGTTTGTGTTGGAGACCACTGCACTAAACAATTCCACAATATATCGTTTCATTGTTTTAGCCTCTTATTCACCCAGGGAAACATTTCACAGCGCTCACATCCTTTCTCAACAAGACACTATATTTCCTACACATTCACACCTGGGAGCTGCCCAGTACTAAAACGTATTTGTCCTTTTTTTTTTTTTTTTACTGTTGACTGCTGAGCAGCTCGACTGGGCCAAACCGCATTGTTGTGCCTGTTTAGGGAGCAGAGAGGGCTGCGTATCCCCCTCACTAAATCTCCCTTATTTCCATAGTTATTCAGGGACACAAACCCGAGACCTTCCAGTTGCAAACCAGCTACTAATCGCTAAGGCTGCCAGTAGTTCATAGCACCCTGCCAGAACGAGAGGCAGTTAATTGTGATCATAGCATGCAGAGACCATTACATCAGGCAGTAATGGCTGCATGTGTGCGCTGGAAGATGGGAAGAAGGCGACGTTGTGCCTCGGTGTGGGAGAATGTAATGGGATGATAGAGTCCGTGGCCATTTTATGGTTTCCACTCTCCCCTGAGCCAGGATATCTGCTCAATTGACTGTTTCTGAGAGGGGAAATTGAGAAGAATGAGACGAACAGAAAGAGGCCAATTGACTCTGCGAGAGCAACCCAGAGGAGGACAGAGACCTAGCATAGTGGGACGAGCAGGCAGATAGAGGGGCTTCCAGAGGGAGAGACACCCACACGCAGACAGAGATTGACTCTGCCTGCGGCCTGGCGTCTATTAAGCCCAGCTCTGTCATGAGCTCATCTGGGAGATGGTCCTAATGGAGGAGGCAGGATGGAGCGTGCCAGATGTGGCTTTGAGCTTTGGGTACAAGAGCCGCTGCCAGCGCCCTGTGTGTGGTAGAGAAACACTGCCATCTGGTTCCCATTCAGGGAGCGCAGATCATTTCTCTATGTTATTACACACTGGAAACAAAATAAAAACTATTATCTCTCTAATAGGGGACGGCTCCAATCACCCCCCACCTCCCACTCCGCCGGCCCACCGCCCCCACCCTTCCTCCATCCCTGGGATCAGGGGCCTGGCTCAGTGGCACTGCAGACAACACCAGGGTGATTGTGGGAGAAAACATTGCTCCTTTGTTTGGCTGGAGGTCTTTTGTTACTTCCCGACATGCCTTGCTAGAAGAGAACCCCCCCCCGACCCATACACTCCCTCCCGCTCTCAGTCTCTGTCTCTCCCCCTAATTCGGCTTCTCCCCTCCAGGATGGCTGACTAATTGAGAGAATACTGGCCCACTTTAGAGCTGTGGAGCTATTTCCCCCCTGAGCAATACGTCTGCATGCGAGCCGACTAAACCAGTTGTGTAAATGACCTCTTCTTGCACAAACGCCATGATGAGGGGGACAAATGACCCAAGTATTCCAATATCTCTGTTTTTTTTGGAGGGGGGGGGTTTTTCCCCATCTCCATCTATTCCAACTTCCTGTCATTATTGTCCCTCTCCCTATTTTCTGTGTCTATGTTTTCCAGCTGAGCCACAGGGACGCAGGAGGGAGCTGCTCCACAAGGAGGTGAGTTTGGGTTTGGCCGCTCACTCGCTGTAGGAACAACCGTACGAGTCTCACCTCTTCCGAGAGCCCCGAGGGCTGGAAGCCCAGTTGCTGTGTGTTTTCCAAATGGTGCCCATTAGCCCCCTTCACATAAGAATGGTTTCTACAGTGGAGACCTAATGACTTAATCCATCATTCATACACAGCGCCTCCCACCCAACAAGCCTGAAATTGTGGCAGCACAGCGTCCCCCTCGTAACCATTTATATCCACAAGGACTGGTTGCAAAATAATTCACTAATTTTCTACATTATTTTCTCTTCCGTTGTTTAATACTGGAACATGTGACATCTATTGACGAACTAGTATCTAAGTATCCAAAGCAATTTCCTTCATACGTACAGTGTTTATTAGTACTATCTTAAAGTAATTATATCATTTAGTTTGGACGTAGACTGGCATCATGATTTCTTGAATGAGTTCCAAAAACAACCCAGAGGTAATGCTCGTGGGTGAAGCGTCTACTTTAATACGGCCCAAATTGAGATAAACAAATGTTTTTGTTGAGTCTTCCTTTCAGCAATCAAGTAAGCGGAGATCTGCAGGCAATTTGTGTTTTGACCAACACAAGGCCTCATGTACGCCTAACCGTAAAGCTCAAGGTCCTTTTTCTGTTGCTTTTTTTCCTCGCAGTGTTCAGTCAGCCACTAAGCTCACAACAGACTTTCAGCAACAAAACCCGGGAGACGTTTGGGTGGGAGTGTTTTTTGGGGGGTTAGGGACCTCCCTATTTGAAGTTTTATAAGCGCTTGTCTTAAGTAAATTCAGATGCGGCTGTAATAATCGACGCATTCTGTGTGTGCGTGCGCGGTGGGGGGGGCTGATTGAAAACACATGTGTATAGGACGCATAGAGGAGGCATATACGGAGCACGCTGCCATGCCTGGCGTCCATGTGTATTCATATCTGCTTTGGAGAACATTTAAACCCCTCTCCGCTCTGTAGCTGCTCTTCCATAACCTGGCTTATCATGTGAAGAACCGCGACCTTGATCTGTCCCGTAGGTTTGTAGGTTCCTACTGTTTCAATATGGCCGCGATCTTTCGGGGATTAACTTTTCTCCGTGAAGCCGTCTTGCCTTTTTGGCTGATGAAACCGGGCCATGCTCAGCAGCAACCGGTAAATTCTCTGTGCTTTTTGAATAAAAAAAAAAAAAATCAAACTAACGTGGCCTATGAGACAGCGTCTCTCCTGGTCTTCTGTCAGTATTGCACGGTGTAGTTGTACTACAGCAGAACTTCCCCAAAATGTGTTTATTACGATGCAGTGGTAATGTGTAATACTGATGTTTTCTTTAAAATGGTCAATTTTAACAGAAACAAAACAAGATATTTTGCTAATAATCTTTCTTGTGCACCACAAGTGTAGGCACCACAAACCGTAACGCATGCATACGGTATGTTTGCTGTTTTGGAATTATGGCCACAGACCTCACTGACCAGTCAAATTACATCTCCTAGACTGCTATTTTTTGAATGGCATCATTTATTTGTTGCCAGGGCTGCATTCTGCACGCAAAACCCAATTCACTTTGGTTTAGATTAGAGACACAAGCTAAAACACACAAAAATAAACGCACTCCGTGACTCCCTAAAAGGGGAAAACTGACAATGTCATTCTCACCAGATTAAAAGTCTCATGACCAGAGCTGAATACCTCAAAGAGAACCTCAAGGTAAGAGGCCTTATGTAGCTACTGAAAAGTTTAAATTCCTCAGCACAAGTATCCATTGTTCTGCTTTTTTTGGTTGTTACTCTGAGGACTTTGTGTTAATGTTCCAGATGCAGGAGACTCAGAGGGACGTGTCCCTGGACCGAGAACCGCTCTCAGAGTGCGTCAGAAGCTGTAAGTGTCTCAGGGTTGTGCCAACCCTTCTACATGCGCGGCGGTGGGGTGGAGGGGGGGTTATTTGTGTGTTGAAGGCCGCTGATTAGCGGCTCTGTATTTGTGTGTGGTTCGGGTGCTGAGCTGGGGGTTATTGAGAAATGGCTTCCCATGGTCGTAATGAAATTTCCCCCTCGGTGACGGTTTTTCCACTAGTAAAATATGAGCCTTTCTATTACCGTGCCGGCCACCCCCGCGGGACTGTCTGGCGCTTTGATTTCATCCCTGCACAGCGCTTAGACTGGCTGTCCTCTGCCCTCTTGTAAAACCTACCTTGTGAAAGTGAGACTTGGTTCTAGCCAAGAGCAATCCTCCTTCCACACACACACACACACACACACACCAAACACACACACACACAGACACACACACACACACACACACACACACACACACACACACAGGCGTACACTTGAAAATCCATTTACACACTACCACGTACATAGACGTACAGGCATGCGTGGACACACACTTAATCCCTGTCCTTCTGCCCTATCTTTCTCCTGCGAACGAGAACCATATACAGTAATCATATGCCTCGGAGAGAGGTATTTAAAAATCTTTATCTAATCTGTGTGGTTATTACATATTTCATATATATATATATATATATATATATATATATATATATATATATATATATATATATATATATATATATATAGCCTCCCCCCCTACCTCCAAACTAAAATACGAACCCTAACTCCCAGTATTTGCCTAGCTCAGCCGTTGGACGAATAGTGGGTACATAAAGCCGGACAATATCCTGTTTTCAGCGAGAAAATTCCAGGGGAATTATGGATTTAAAAAAAACCAAAACGTGGTAGTGGTGGGACTCCGGTGACTCCAGAGGAGGGCTCAGGTTTCACGAAGAACGTGGCTTCTTCTTCTGCTGCTGTTATTTTAACACAGCCATGCCGCAGTCGGCCGTGTTGAGCTGGCCGCGCTCCAAGAGCAGCTGTACTACGGAGTCAGAGCAACGCCCAGGCAGCCTGGTGACCTCAAAACTACAGCAAACACAACACTCGAGTCGAGCTGAGAACATGTTAACTACTTTTCCCAGCTCTGGAGAAGTTTAGCCGATTGTCTTTTATTCAGAGGCAGAGTGAGTGTTCGAGTGAGATGGAACCTGTGTCCTTCAGTTAAATTTCAGTCTTTAGGCTTTTCGATGTGTACTAACCCCCCTGCTCTCCCAATAAAAAAACAAAGCTCCTCTAGTCAAAAATGAACATGTAGGAGGAGAATGTACGTTGATGTAACTGTTGATCCTGTTTTTTACCACAAAAAAAGAGGCAGTGTTTTTGCTCCCACCCCGAAAGGCATGCAGGTTTAGCTTCTCGGAGACTCCACATTGCATCAAGGTGTGAATGGACTGGCCGAGAAAATGGAAGGATTGATGGATGAATTTAAAAGGGAGTCATAACGTTCTAGTCGTTGCAATTTTATCAGTTTGGCTTTCAGTCCTCTTCCTCATATGATCAAGGTGTTTCTGTGGCTTACTGGCTGGTTTTTACCCACTAAATTGCCTCAATATTTTTTTTAACACATCACTCCATCTCCTCTCCACTTTTTTATTATAATTATAATTATAATAATAATAATAATAATAATAATAATAATAATATTATAATAATATCCTTATTTATTATGAACTTGAATGTTGTATTTCAACAACACTCCTATCGGTTGGGACCAAATTTCACACAAATCTGCCTGAAGTTTCCGTGGTAACCAAGCTCTGTTACTGTAACAGTTCTTACAATTTACAGTGGGGACTTCAGGCCTAAATAGTGTAATATAATATGTAATGTGTAGTATATTACATATATAATTCTTTGGGAAAACTCTTCTTCAGTTCCGCTGCACAACCTGCAATGATGCTATAGAAGAGCGATTGTTTATTTTAGGTTTGAGAACACTAAGGCACGCATCATACACATAGGGCCGGGGTGCAATCATCAAATTTGCCACTGAGCCGCAGGCGGTTCACTGAGTTTGTTGTTTTGTTTTGTATTTTTGGGACATTGGAAGAATAGTAAGTAAGACGTGAGAAAGAAAGCGAAAAAACAGTTTAGTATTTCAGTATTCTTCAGCAAGAAACTAAATCATTCCTTGTAGACTGCACTGGCGAGACGGAAAATACTCCTTTAATGGATAAAGTTTCACAACTATGAGTATGAGTGTAACATAAAATTTACTCTTGAAAACCAATATGGCGATGATTCAAAGCCCTTTTCTGTGAAAGAGTATGTCATTTGAAATTCCAAATTTTGAGCAGCCGACCCCCGACTAAGACCCGTTAGTAATCACTGCCAGTTTTCCCCCCTCAGCTTGCTGTCTGCAGTGAGACCAACGCGGCACAGACTCCCACTGAGCAGCAAACCTTACATCTGTCTTCAGCTGGGGCTGAGGGTCCTCCACGGGACCGGGGCCGGGGCCGAGTCATCACCACCTCCGGCTCCGGCCCCTGCCCGGAGCGGCGGCCGGCCGGCCAGGCGACCCGGCGGCACGCTCCGCATAACGCCAACACCTCCATCCGAACACTGATACACTTTTTGGGTTGAGCTGGGATGTTTGTCGTTTGTCGACCCAGCCAGAAGACGACATGGATTCTATTCTAGAAGGCAACGTCAGCTGGTAAATTATGAAGTGCCCGTCGGGTAAATAAGAAAGTTGTATTTTTTTTCCCCCTGTACACACTGCGGTTCTTCTACTGTTCACCAATTGCCACTAAGACAGAGAGGACCAGAAGTACGACAAAACAGTATTGCCACAGAAAACAGATTTTGCTCTCTCTACTGTAACATTCACCTCGAACATAAATGTGATTGGACGTTGTGCAATTTCTTAAAATGAAATAGGAACCGTGATGTTTGGATTATGGCATTCCCACCTGGAAATGTTTAGATGATAATGCTGTTCTGACATGATGATGAGGCTTCCCTCCATGTACGCTCGCACACACACAATCAATCTCTCTTTTCGTACACATACAACTCCTGCCCTCTCCATTTTCTCCTCCCCCTCCTCCCGCCGTTGCCTTTGCTGTGGGCCAACCACAGGCTCACCATGCTCTCTCCGCTGATTGAGCCCTCTCCACCGCTAAGAGGGAAAAACTAGAGAGGTGCGGCTTCTGCCTTATTTACACTGGACTTGCATTTTCTTAGGTTTGGCACCGTCGGCGTTTTGAGGCGTACGGTGAGTAGCCCCTGAAGCAAAGACTTCATAACTGTGAGCCGGATTAAAAAACAAAAACTCCCCTAAAAAAACACTCCTAGGCAGGCCAACACTACGCGCTGTTGTAGGTCTGCCCCTTGCTGTTTGCTGTGATACAGGTAGAATTCACGATTTTCCTCTCCTGAAAGGGAGCTTTAAGCACTTCGATTTTTGCGAAGATCACTGTGAGGCAACTTTGAGAAGCACCTGAAACTGAGGCCTGGAGAACTATAAAGGTTTTAACGTGTATTGTGTTGCTGCTGCTCTTTAAAGTGATGTGGAGGAGTTTTAGGACGCAATATAAGTGCGTATACTATCACTTTTACCGGTAAAGTCTGGATCTTTTGTTCTGAGGAGAAAAAAAAAAAAAGAAAATCTTGATCCCGTCAACGCAGAAGTTACTGGTGAAAACTGAGTGGCAGTATCTGCACTTATATAGAGTCAAGAAATGTATACAGCCAAATATTCGACTGAATTTCCATTGTACTTTGATATATCAAACTGCTGTATTTTTTCTTTATTTAATTTATTAAACAAATACCGATGGAAAAATAAAATCCCTCTTGCCATCTCTGCAGTGCGTAGATGTGATGAATTCCAGTGCACGCACTTCCCGTCAAATTGGAAGCAAGCAGACGTACTGGCTCCCGCGCGAACGTATGGAAAGATTTGGGTGTCGCGGCGGGAGCGCTGCAGCTGGTCGGCTACCACGGTCGCTCGGGAATGCCGCCCTGCAGGAGCAGCTGGCTCGTCTCCACCAGGAGGGGAGGACTGAGGACGTTTTATGCTTCGGGGTCCTTGCGCAGGTCTGGAAAAATATGGCAAGTGACTTTTGAAGGTTTCCAGGTCTGAAAGGAAGTTTGAAGTGTTTACGCAGTGGGTTGGGGGGGTGTATTCCTCGCAGCTCTCATACGTGATCTCTTCAGGGTCACAGGGTTGTTGTTTTTTTTTTTGTTTTTGTCTGTTTGTTAATTCTGCTTTTAAGACACTCACCATAGTTGATTTTAATGTATCCAGACTAGAAAAAGTTCACCTTGTGTGTTTTTGTTATCGTAGAGCTCCTTGGTGGGCCTCGGTGGTCATAGTGGGCGGGTCCACGCTGGGGAAGGCTGAAGACGTGGGAACAGGGTTATACTCGGAATATTCACCGTCCTCCAGATGCATGAGAAAAAAATGCCATGAGATCTTTGAGATCCGTCTTTTACGGGAAAATGAAGAGCCGTCTCCCCAGGTAACGCTTGGGCTGCAGGGTCTTCACTCCTTTTACCCCCCCAAAAAAGCCCTCCGACAATGTTTTTTTGTTCTTATTGAAGCTTTCAATGACAAAGACGGAACAACAGTCTGACTACTTATGGCGATGGTGACTGCTAAATGGCGTAGTGTTAAAAATACACTTTTGGGCAACTCCAGTTGGATAGTCTTGTCCATGAAAATGCCTTCATCCGTGTTTTTTTTTTTTTTCCTTGCAGAAAGTATGAATACCTTCCTTGGACATTCGGTTTGACTCTTTTGCTCCTTCAGTGGGACATTTCCCGTGGCCGGTGCTTACAAAAACACCAGTAGTACACCGCCATATTGTAACGCGGAGCAGAGGGAGCTATCATAATCTCCACCCCACCCCCAGTTTCCCCCCACCATTCCCAAACCACAACTTACAGCGTTGTGGTTTTAATGGGCCTGCATTTTGCCGGGGCTCCGCTGGAGCCACTGATTGCCCTTTCAGCCTTGGAGGCTGCGTCTCTCTCTTGGGCTCTGGTCATACTGCTGACGGGACGCCGGTTCTGCGTCGCCAGCCGCGATGAGACCCGGCGTTCTCGACTCCGACCACCCCGTCGTGCACGTCGGCCATTTTTGGGTGCGTGTGGACCCGGTGCCCTGAATGGAACATTGTGCCCAGGGGAGACAACGCTGGCCCCCAAATCCCTGTGTCACTCCCACTTCGGGCAGGGAGGGAGGGAGGGAGGGTTTGTTTCAGCCAAACGTTGAATAAAGATAATTTAGAAAATGGGCTCCAGCACAGAGCTGCCTCTGTAATCACCCCCACCCCGTCCTCCCCTCACACTCCCACTCGACTCCCCCACTCACCCGAGGCCGCTCTGCTTATGTTTGTTTTGATTTTGTTCCCAGAAGCTGGGTGGGGGTATCTGGGGGGAGGGGGAGGGGTGAAGGGGGGGGGGGGGGGTGGAAGGAGTTTGGGTTTGTACGGTAAGGTTTAGCTCAAACTGGACCCAGGAGGTTCTCCCAAAAAACTGGAGCAGACGGACCGGGCCGTGCTCTGCTCTCGCTGCGAGACGATTGAAACTCCAAAAAGGCAGCGGGGAGCGTTCCGTCATTTACCATTAAAATACGGCCCGTCACAAAAAAAGCGTTTCCGTTCTTGACGGAATACATTTTGGAAATGAATTGTGGAAGTCTGTCGTTCAGGGCGGGAGCGGCCGACTCCTGCAACGCGCGGCTGGTGGGTTTGAAAAGTAGCTTCTTGTCGAACCTCATCCTCATCATCATCATCATCCTCATCATCATCATGCGTGCGTGTCAAAATATTCATTGATTTTATTCTATCGAGAGAGAGACAATGACTTCTTCATTACATTCAAGTTTGTTTTTTTAATCTGTTAAATCGCCGAACTGGCTTTTCAGTCATGTTGTTCAAGTCTAATGTGTATTTTAATAAAAAATGCATTCAAAAAAAAATGCACCTTTAAAGCCGAAGCCAACTCCTGACAAAATGGTAATGGTGTTTAATTACCTTCTCATCTCTTCCATCCACCATTTGACTTGTACTCATCATGGGATGGCCTGTGGTGTTAAAGTGCGCGGGGGGTGGCAAAGCAGGTGTTAACTTTGCACCTGGTGCTAAACCCTAATGCTTCCCACCCAGCGCTTCCCCCTTTTACAGTTCGCTAATGACTTGTAAATACTTCGGCAAATAAGGACTAAAACCTCAGCCCCGGTCCTGTATTCCTTGGAAGACATTTTGAAAATGTGTTGGAGAAAAACAAGCAGCTCTCCTGAAACCAGTGGTTTGTGACAGCCGAGTCGTTTTATTTTATTGAGTGGTTGGCTGCTAAATTGTCAAAGAGACACAAATTAGAGGCTGCAATCTGGCGGGAACTACTGACTCGCCCGTTTGCCTCAGCGAGGAGGCGTTTCGCGGCGACTTGACAATTCAAATCCCTGCCTGGGTTTCAGTTACACAGACTTAAGCCCTTAAGTATATGACACAATGGCGGCATTATGGAAGATACTTTTGAGTTTAAGAGAGTATCGCCACAGTGGATTCTGGAGCAGCTTGGTTGATTTAAGGATACGCTGCTCAAATGAAGACACTGCTCGTCTCAGAGTGACTTGTACAACTGCCACTTATGTATTCATAAGAGTTTACAGGAATGTGAATTTCTGTCCTACTGTAAGGCCATCAAGGTTGATCTAATGGGATACAATTTTAAATACAATTTTTTATTTAAAAAATATATATATACTTTCTATATGATGCCGTCTCAATTAAAGGTCGGAACTCGGAAGAAAATAGATAAGAATTGAACTCATAAACATTTTATTACAAAAAAGCCCAATACAGAAGATACTGCTATGAGATGTTATTCCAACAGTTGCTGAAAAAAAAAAGTTGTTAAAGTTGTTTCTGACTCTGTGGACAATGCATGATCTTTGACCTACACGTATTTCCTCTGTATAAACTGCAATTGAGCAACATTGGCTGAACACTGGCCTATTGTACTGCATATCACTGAAATATATACATTCCTCATCCTCTAGCTTCATAATTTAAAAGATAACATTTTCCTTCAGCAACAGCCGTGTGATCACACAGAATAAAACATTCATAATCTCCTCCACGAAACAAAGATTCGTTTAAAACAATTTCAAGTGGCATAGATGAGAGCGAACGTCATCAAATCAACAACAGCACTATTCTTCAATTCCCTTTTCTTTTTTCTTCCTCTCCTTTTTTTTTTGTTTTTTTTTGTTTTTACCGAAAAACACTCACTGAGGGGAGGGGTAACCCAACCTCAAGAAAATCCAAAGAGGCTGGATTGAGCGGAATTCGAAAATCTCCGTCGGTAAAATCTTGAGAAGGGAAAGTAAATGAGAAACCCCCTCCACAAGTACTGCTGAGGTTCCCTTGGGCAAGGCACTTCACCACTAAACTGCGCCGCGGAGCCGCTCAGTGGTCGATGGTGGAAGACTGTGGTGTAAAAATACGTCCGACTGTATAAATAAGAATCTGAAATGTTGGGGTCAGCTTTCCTTGGGCTGAATGAACGCCACACTAAGGCTGGTCCCCTCACACCCGCCAGACCCCAAAAAAAGATAAAACTAATGCCGCGAGTGAGAAGCCAGGCCCGCGAAACAGTCCCCAACCAAGATCAACCGGGTTTTAGCGGGAACCGGTCGTCCAGCCGACCCGGCCCGCTTTTCAAGTTCTCGATCCAAAAACAAGACGCCGGCGAAATTGGGGAAACCCCCGACGGGGCTCGGGGAGAACGGTTTGCTCTCGTGAAACCAAAACTCAATTTTGGATTTTCCCGAGTTAAAATCCAAACGTTGTTTCTCCGGCCCCGTCGGGGATGTCTTCTCTGAATGCACGTTTCAGAACGACTTCATCACAGACTTCTGCTTTCGACACGACCTCAAAATGCAAAAACATTGTGGGATAAAGCCCTTTGAAAGCACATTCACCCTGCAGGGACACGTGTGAGGTACCTTTCTAATCCTGGTTTTGATCTCCCTTCGATTTGTGTGCCTTTTTTCAACCCCCCTTATAGCTAAATTAAGAGCTGTGAGGATAATCTTGAATGCAAATGACATGCACCCGATATGCTTTGTCTGTGCGGGGGTCGCATCTCTTTGAAAAGCAGGGGGTCTATAAGAGGTGTGAATGGGGAGGGGTGGCTGAGGAAAAGGAGGACATAAGCTCAATAAAAACAAACTCAAAGGGGAGGGGGTTCCAGACAGACGACCGGAGAGGCGCTTAAGTTAATTTTGCTACTTGATCCCAAACCGTAGTCTGTTCCTGCACAAATATTTGAAGTGTGGTTGCTGTTACAAAGCGGTGGCCCCTGAAAAGGAGAGCAGAGCAAACAGAGACTGGACGGGGCCCAGTGTTTGTCTTTAGTCTTAATAAAGCCACACTCCAAGGGCCATTGAGACCAAACCAAACAAACAGGAGCAGTTTGGGCAATGCCCGGTGACAAATAACACTTGCCACAATTAAGTTTCCTTCAACTCCTCTTAGGACATCACCGGGAGGAGGGTTTATTTTTTTGGGGGGGGGTGGGGGTGGGTGGGGGTTCGGACCCCCATTCCATGGTCAACTGGTGCAAAAGATGTGTTTCAAAAAAACAGCATTATCCAGTAAACTGAGAGTCAAGAGTTCAAACTCGTGGTGTTGAGCACACGTTGTTCTCCCTTCAGTTTAAAAGTGTTGCAGTCAGCAGCAATGTCAAACTAATATCCAAACAGCAGCCAGAGAAGCTCCAGGACCCAGAGTGAACATCTGGGTTCATCTCCTCTTCCCTTCTTGGGTCATAGTCTTCATCCTCGTACACATCGTCCACGTCGGGCTGGTCCGAGACCACGCTGTGGTCCCCGATGGAACACAGTTTGCTCATGTTCTCCTTCACCACCTCGCAGAACGGCCTCTCCACGCCGTCGCACACGCACCGGTTGAGGAGCGCCCCGTTGGGGATGAAGAGCATCTGCTGGATGGTGGCCCGGCACCGGGAGGAGCATCTCCTCCCGTTGAACAGCTGACCGCAGTAGGACAGGTAGGCGGTCAGGGAGGAGTGGCAACCCGGGTCCTCCTCGCACCGCTGCCGGGCCTCGGTGCACCCGATGCCCCCCGCCGCGTCCCCGCCCGGGTGCCGACGCGGCAGGCACGGCTCGATGGCGCGCTTGGCGCCGGCGCACTCCGCGTCCTGCGCGCAGTCGCAGGTCTCCAGGTCCGGCCCGCTGCGGGTGTGGTTGAGGCGGATCAGGGCACCGATGCAGTGGCTGGGACACTGCCTCCTGGTCCCGCGGAGGTTGCCCTCGCACGCCGCCAGGTACTGTCCGTAGGCCAGCTCGCAGTCCGGCTCGTCGTGGCACCGCAGCAGGGCCTTCCAGCAGATGAGCTGCGCGTCCAGGGCCACGAGGACCCAGGAGAGGAAGACCCAGGACAGGAGCGCCAGCCGGGCGCCGCACCCCGGGTTCATGCTCGGATCGGGGTGGGGGGCGGTGTTAGACCGGGGACGCGCACCTTCTCCCTCGGAGTGAAAGGTCCATTTGGTCAGACGGAGCTCGGCGGGTGACCCGTGTCCATTTGGTCGCTCAGCGGAGACGGTGGGCGCAGATCCCCCCAAAAGATCACTGGCGTGGCTCGGCGTGGAAACAAGTTTTTTTCCAAGCGCGAAACTTGGACCGGAACCCGGCGGCGGCGGACGTCCACCCCGCGGTCCACGGTTCTCGGTCCTAGCGGGGAGTGGATCCGCTCCCGCCGAGCTCCGCAGCGCCCCGTCCGCCGTCGACGCGCGTTCGCCGCAGAGTCGCCGCCCGCGTCTCGGTGTGCACGGCCCAAATCATCCCCCGCCCCCCGCGGCCCCGCTCAACTTTTTCCCCGCTCCGCGTCCTTCTGGAGGAACCTCCATCCGCGTGTTCTGTGTTTCCTGTGCTCTCTGTCTGCTGGTTTCTCCCGCTTGGCGTCTTTGTCCTGCCTGCAGTTCCGCTTCACGCTCCGTGGAGCATCCCCCCCGCCACCCCCGCCCCCACCCCCCCGCTGCAAAAAGAAAGAAAGAGAGAAAGGAAACTTCTCCTCCTCCTCCTCCTCCTCCTCCTCCCCCTCTCTCTCATTTGCAACCCTGGCCTGTGATTGGCCGCCACCGAGGAGTCAGCCGTGGGACCCGTTTCCATAGAGACGCAGATTTTTGGCAAACGCACACAGTGTGACGACGATGATCATGATGATCATGTTTCCTTAATGGAGCTTAGTGTGTGTGTGTGTGTGTGTGTGTGTGTGTGTGTGTGTGTGTGTGTGTGTGTGTGTGTGTGTGTGTGTGTGTGTGTGTGTGTGTGTGTGTGTGTGTGTGTGTGTGTGTGTGTGTGTGTGCGTGTGTGGTCCTCTCTCTGCCGCAAACAGGAGTGAAGGGGCTGGCAGTCCTCAGTGCAAAGAGCTTGTGGATCAGCTTAAAACTGTTGCTTCACTTTGTTGAGCTCTCTCGGTAACCTCGATTATTATTAACCTGATAATTTTGAAATTGGGTGCATCTTTCAAGCGCTAGCGGTGATCCCCGAGAGTAAAGAATTGCACTTTATTTCCCTGGCACTTAATAAGAATCAGCGCTTCAAAGTGTTTGCGGTCTATGAGTGCTCCGCTCGTCGCCGTTCCCATTGTTGGTGGCGGGGTCCGCCTCTCCCGGCAAGAATGCACTCATATGGAAGGCCTCCACTTGGAACTTGATGAACCTCAATAGCTGGTAGTGGTCAGTAAACGGCGGATTTGGGTGGAACATTACTGTAACAGCAAATAACGAAAATATCTCCACGAAAAAAAAACGGACGAATTAATTGACCAGACTAAATATTACGGCGTGTAGCTGTAGCAAAGAAAGTGTCGACGAGGGTAAACCTGGGTGACCTTTGCGACGCGGGCAATCGTATGGATTTTCACTTTAAAGTTTATCCGGCGACTCAGATTCAATGATTTTTTTTTTTTTTTTTCAGTGCACATTCCTTTGCGAAAAGCTCACATCTGCAACTCACGGCTGCAAAACAAATCTGTTCCTTTTTAGCGGAGGAGGGGAAACCTCTGTGATAGCTGCAGTGGTGTGAGGCTCCCACTTAAAAGTTCTCCCTAATTGTTGCGCCTTTTCACTTTCTCCCGCCCGCTCTCCATTCTGCCGTGTTTTTAAGCCCCGATTGACAGAAGAGAATGGGAGAGAATAGTATTTTCTGGCCCGTTTCACCCCAATTGTGTCCGACTAGCCGTGCACTGGCCCAGTGTCTCTCCAGGTTGAGGATTGTTCACGCACCGGGGCCCATCAATGGAGAGAGGGTTCGGCATCAATGTATTTTACAGCTCCCTCCTTTCACGCCACACTTGAAAACTACCAATAGCTCAGGCTCTCCTGGCATTGAGATGGTAACTAACTTGATTTGGGGGTGGGGGTGGCTGGATGGAGGTTGGAGGCTCTAGTCTGGGTTTTTTTTTTTTTTTTTTTTTTTCTCCCCCAAAGCTGTTGCAGAGCTGTCACGGCGAAACTGGGCCAACTGTGCAGCCTCAACAAACAAGATGGATCACGGCTCCACAGTGCACTGAAATATTATGTTTCCACACATAAGTGTAGACGGATACAGTAGATATAGATAAATTATTTCCTCATTCCACAGTACAAACAGCATATCACAAAAAAGTAAGTATTACTCATACATATTTATAAAATAAACAAAATTTCCAAATCATAGGCCGAGATACATTCAACATAAAAAATCCGAAAAAGGGAACCTTTCACTGGTGGAAGGGGGTGGGGGCGTCCCCTCTCGGAGCTGAAGAAATTTTGATGTTGAATATCTGAGACATTTCCTGCAATCTTGAGCACCCAGACATTGACCATAACAATGAACCTCACCATAAAAATGGTATGGTCAACTTTGCACTTTACACCATTTTTTTTTTTTTCATTGTAGGGGCTCTCCAGAGGGCACTTTACAGTTTTGTTTACCATAGGGCAACACCCTTTCCACCAAAGGGGTATCAGGTTGGCATCATCTCAGCTGAGAAGCTGGAACCCGACAGGACCCTTTTTCCATCCAAGTCACCCCATTTTCCCTTAAATCAGGTGACCAGAGGAGACCATGCAACTCGGTAAGACTCGGTGGCTCAAAGAGATACGTTGTTGGACTTGAGGGTTCGATGCAAGTGAGTTTTTAAAAGGCGGCGACCCAGGGGCGCGTTTAAAAGCGCCCGGAGACGAGGGGTCGAGCGTGAAAGGGACCTGGTGGCATGATGGTTCAGACGCTGCCTTACAGCGCGGCTGTCACAGGTTCTGGTCTTAATTCTTGGGTGGAGGTTTCTTTAATCCGATGATTGCAGGAGGTGACCAAGCTCAGTGATGACCACGCTGAGAGTCATTGGCTCAAAGAGATAAGCCGCTGCCTCCCCCCTGCTGTGGGTCCTGAAGAAGCAAACGGTATTTGTTGGTAGTGTATTATAGGTGATATGTTGGCACCGCCTGACTGTACTTTACGAGTGGCAGGTTTACACCACTTAATCTAACAAAGCACATACTAGTCGCCCAGTGTCTGGCACAGAGGACTGTAACATCTGCGTATTGGCAAATTACACAAATAACATTTGAAAATATATGATACTCTACTTACGTACCTTTTTTTAAATGTAGTTAATATTTATTTCGTATTTATTTAATTGTAATTATCAAGTGTAATTTGCAAGACAAACCCATGGAGAAAAAAAGGGGGAGAACCCTTGGGAAGGGGCCACGGAAGGAGGGATCACCCTTCCAGGAGGACCAGGCTGCAGCGGATGCCGAGTGCGCAACATTAATAGGGCAATATGACAAATCATGGAGTATGTACTTTGCACGATGCAGTGTTTAAGCTAGACAGTATGAGAGTCTATTTTTTGCTGCTGCGTCACCGCAGGTAGATGCCTCCAGAAGGGAAGGGAAGTGGCGAGCATCAGGTCAGGTCCAGGTTGGTCGGAGTGGTGCGTAGGGTGACCACTGCCGGTTCTTTATTTAACTCCAGGAATCGCTTAAAGACCGGCATGTTGTGAGCCTAAAACCTCGAGATGGTGAGGTACCACTAAGTCAGCAAGATAGGAAGGTGCGACGCCCTGTAGTATTTTATAGGTGAGCAGCAGAAAACTTAAAAGTCACCACTGAGGTGAACCGGGAGCCAGTGCAAAGTGGCCAGTGTAGGGGTGAAATGGTCAAACTTTCTCGTCTTCCTGCTGCGGTGTTTTGTACTAACTGGAGGCTCTTAATACTCGTCATACTAATACTCTTAGCAATTTTGCGAAGATGAAAAAATGCAGTTGTGGTAATGTTCTTATAATGTCGTTTTAATAGAAATAGAGATAAATAGAAATTTTTGAGGGTTATTATAATAATGTTAAATAATACAGCACAATAAAATACTACAATGTAATACTATTTACAAAGTATGTGAATAGAGATAAAATAGAGATATGTATGAATATAGGTAAATGTAGATAGAGATAAAGAGACGGAGCTCTCGGATATTCTTACAGTAAGTTGTTGTCTTGCTTGTATTTCTGTCTCCACCTGGTGTTGGAGGCAATCAAACCTGTCCAACGGTTCAGAACAAATAGAAAAAAAAGTAATAATGCCAAGAAAACGGGGCATTATCATAAAAACTGGTTTATTATAGCTTTCAAAGGTCAACTCAAAGTCCTTGAGATCCCTTAAGAGACGGAGAACAACCAAAGAAAGGACTCAAGGAGGAAACAAGAGCAGAATAGCAAACAGTGTGTTATGGAATCCATTTCCTGAAACATCATCTCATAGGACGACAAAGGTTACACGGCCCTATTTGTACATATTCATACACAGCAGCGGTTGTGCTTCATGGTTTCAATTGCGGTTATTGATCTCCCATTGGGGGGGGCGCGCGCGCGCACACGCACACACACACACACACACACACACACACACACACACGCTCTAACAATGATGACTGATTGCAACTTAAGCCCGTCCTTTGTATTTCCCTAATAATACAAAATAATAGTCAGATCACGACACATGACGCCAAAGAATTGCGTTTTCACTGTATTTATCCAAAAAGTGATGTGGTGCAGAATGATCATATAAATAACCACTACTGCAAGGGAACATCCTTTAAATAATTCAACAGTGTAATTTAGCCCGTCGAGTTGGACCCGAAACTCCCAAAAAAAAAAAAAAGTAAATAAGGGCACCGCTGCCATGTAGGAGTCACAGAGAAAAAACAAAAGTGAATATCAGTGTAATACAAACAGCAACAGCATCCACTCTCCTCCGCCCAAGCACAGGTTTACTTTAGCACGCCGGAAGGAGGACTCAAGACCGAATAACGGGAACACGGCATGGCTACAAGGACCGTGTGTCGTCTAACACCGCGTTTTCCAGAGACAGCACTTTGACGTATCACACCGGCTAAACGACACGAAATAAACCACAGCACCACTGCCACACAGAGGTCGGCGGGAAACGAGGGGGGGGTCAGAGGTCACCACCTGGAGGGGTTCGGCATCGTATTCCGGAACCCAGCGGGTGGAGACGGGAGAGGAGCCACAACAGCTACGGTGACACTTACGCATGGTACGTTTTCATTTTCGATGGAAATACCTGCCTCACGAGTCGGTTACTCGCGGTATTTCGGAAAATCCCGTCCGGGTGCCGCCATTCTTACAGTTTTGACATAATTGTGCCATTTTATTTATCACACGTCGGTCGGAATGTTTTCAGCAGAGGCTTTGGCTTTCGACTTCTGAAGCAGTTATCCGTACCGCGCGCAACGGATACGCGCAAGTGTGTATTTATTCAGCGTATAACCATCGTACATACCTTATTTACACTGCAGTGGTTCAAGGATGCCCCGTGTCTGATCTCCACAACAAATACCCCAAACATCCATCCGAGAGCCTGGACCTACCAAGGCTTCAAATAAGACACTAAAGCCATTCTGAGAGGGACTTCCGTCTAAGACCCTGTAACATCTGCCCCTCTACATGTTCGTACTGCGGATCAGGCATTATAATATCAGTAGCGATGCGACGTACACAGAGCGGGAGGCGACAGGAGCGGGAGAGGAGGACAAGGAGGAGGAGGAGGAGGTAGGTACAGGAGAGAGAGAGACAAGGAGAAGCAGCAGGGTTCTCTTTTTTTTTTCCCCTCCCCATTTTTCTTTTCCTCCTGTTTAGATCACATGAGGCTGCAGTTCTCTGTCTGCTTCTTCAGGTCCTCCAGCGTGGCCTGGGCCTTGTCCTTGAGCTGGTCGATGTCCACGTTCTGGATGTTGGTCAGCTGGCCCAGCACCGACTGCTTGTGCTCCTCCTCCTGGTTGTCCTCGGCGATCATCTTGGCCAGCTCGGTGGGCAGCTCCACGTCGTCCCCCGCCTGCTGGATCTGGGTCTCGTCCAGCTCGTTCTGAGAGAGAGAGAGAGAGAGAGAGAGGACGGACGGACGGACGATGGGACAAACAGACCACAAGCACACGGATAATCAGAGCTGGAACCGGTGAATTCACACATGAGGCAGGATTGGCGCCGGTTAGGAAATCAGAAAGCTTGTGAGTCTCGGGCGGGGTCATATATACACACACGCACTCCACGTGGCCCCAAAGCTCCGTAGTTGAGCCGTCGCTCCTCGACGTTTCCACTTCACAATGACAGCGTACGGTCGACCGGGGCAGGTCCAGCAGGGCAGACAAACTGATTTGCTGGAAAGGTGGCATCCTATGACATCCTATGACAGCGCCATGTTGAAGGTCACCGAGCTCTTTAGTACGACTCATTCTACTGCAGATGTTTGTCCAAGAGGTTGAATGGCTGTATGCTTGATTTTATGCACCTGTTGGTAATGGGTGTGGCTGAAACATCCAAACCGGTTAATGAGAAGCCGTGTCCACATAGCTTTGGCTATTTAGTGTCTATCGATGCACTGAAAAATTGGGGTCATTGGATCATCTTGAAAAAAAAAAAAAAAATGGCTTAAATGTGTAAAATCTATATTTCTTAGGTCTTCTCTATTAGACATTTAGAAAAGAGGAAGCATATTTTAAATTGAAGAAACATAAAAAAATAGGTTTAACAAATGTAAGATCTTTGTTTTAAATTTGATCCAATTATTATTCCATTTGTTATTTTTGTAAAGTGGCTGAATTACAGTAAAGTGATGGCCTTTTCTAAACTTCATGGAGTGCTCTGGCTGTTGTAATCAACGGTCAGAATATCCACATTGCTCAGGATTGTTTCTTAAATATTTGTGTGTAAGTATCTTATAAGAACATCAATAGGCATCTCAAAAATATCACCCAATGATCGATAGAGGTATTTGTCGCGAAAGGATTCTGTTATTTGAGCTTGACAATATCGCCCGCAGCCCTATGTGAGTTGATTTAAAATCCAGCAGATTGCATAGAAATGTAATTGTTTTCCTGTGTGTTGGAAATTAAAGCAGTGAATACATGTTTGGTTAAAGTAGTGATTTCAGTACATTCCACAGAGCTGGAGCGTATTATCTATGAAGAAAAAAAAAACTAAGCCGGACTAAGCTCTCCTGTTACCTTTGGTAGTCTGTATTTTTCCCGGAAGTGACTCCGCACCGTGGCTCGTTCAGCCTTTTTCTGGGCGAAATTAGCCTCCCGCTCCTGCCTGGTGGGAAAAAGCAAAAGAAAAAAAAAAAAAGAAATATTAAAACTTAAAATATGCAAGAAGCCTCTAAGTATCCAAAGTTAGATAATCTGAGCTTGTGACCAAAGCCTCTTAGCGAATGCTTCTTTCTATCAGCTGTCCACCTCTTCAGTTAAGAAGGATTTAATTGTCAACACACTTGCGCCTTCAAGTTCCACACTCATTAAGTACGGTCACATCCCCGCAGCCGTCGTCGTCGAATATTAGACGACATCCATTCAGGTCTTCAAAATATGGAAGACTCCTTTGACTTTTAAGAATTTAAGTATTTCTGCGGGACTTCCCTCTACAAATAGTTCTCGTCTTCGTCGCCAGACACCTGCAGGAATTAGACCTCATTCAGTGTGAGCGATATAATAATTATACATCATTCTACTTGTTTTAAAGCATTAGAGTACTTGACATTAAATATAGTCAAGTCTCCAAAATTAATGACTTGTTCAAAATCGTGACATGGTTGTCGCAATTCCGCCAGTTCGGCCCTCCGACACAGAGAGACAGGCAAAGATGTTGCAAACACACCAGTTTATTGTAGAGAGTGGGCAGGGTGTAACAAGCCGGGAGCAGGTGGACACGTGTCATGACAAGGGCTCCTCTCCCTGTGTGTGTGTGTGTGTGTGTGTGTGTGTGTGTGTGTGTGTGTGTGTGGGGGGATGGGTGATTTACCTGTTGCGTGTTGATTGCTCTGATGAGCAACAGGCATACAGCCACTTCTGATCCCGGACCAAATTACCTTGAGCCAAGATAGGTGTGGCTGCTTAAAGCACACCACCCCCAAACCACAATCATATTTTAGTGTGACGACACATTCCATCCTGAATGCATTGACCTCCATTGGTTAAATCAATGGTGTTGATAGCCCAGATTTGGTTGTTCTAACGGTTTCGGCTTGAACTTAAAAAGTTAACCCATTTCATAAACTACACTTATCAAAAGTATCTTCTAAAATGGAATTACCAAAGTGAAGTGCAAATACCTGAGGATTGTGCTTATGCACAGTAGCTGAGTAAAAGTACTCAGTTAAATTCCACCTCTTCCCTTTGCCCTCGCCGCCCTTCCTCCAAAGCCAAGCGAGAAGCAACGATCGGCTCCGCTTCTATTTGCGAGACGTGGATGCAGCGGACTGACGGTCCAGATTCCTCCCAGAGGAACCTCGCATCATCTGGCGGAGCAGCAGGCCGACGCCTGGGTCTCACCCACCTCCACAGCTGCCTACATCTCATTCATGGAATCAAGTGTTCGCCGCTGGGTCGTGAAGACCCAAAAAGCTTCAGTAAAATGCATAATCCGTAAAGTATTATTTCTCCAGATTGGATGTCCGGGGGGCGAGGTGGTGCCTTCGAAAGTGTCTTACTAGTAATTTATCTTTATATAGTCCAAATGTAATCCAAATGGTCAACAGGTGTCCCCGATCACCATTTCGATTTCCATCAGGTATCGATGAGCTTTCATAGTGTTTCTATGGTAACCTATCGTTGTGGCCTGCGTGTGGGCTAGTGACTCCGTCTGCTCCATTGTTTTCTCATGCATGTCCACTACCAAGAAAACATTTCAGCCAGTAGACATCTCTTGGTGACTGCATTCCATTGACTTATTGATATTAAATGAAAAATATGAATTGCTACTCGCTCGTAGCGTGGCGTAATGCCCAACTCATTTGTACCAATATGACTGAGATTTTGATTAAAAAAAACATAAAATATGACTTAATCAAATTGTATTCATGATGAACCACATTTATTACCAAAATAAATATTATTTTTCTTCTTCGAGGTAACATATCTTAGTTGCCATATTTACCATATACCAGACCTTCTGCAATCCAATGTTACTCTAAAACCAGGTTCTTCAAATAAGGGTAATGCAGGATTTTCTTTATTATCTAACACCACACCAGGTGATTTTACTAACCGAGGACACACTAGAGAGAGGAAAAACATGTTTTTTTTTTGTTTTTTTTTTAAATCAGCTAAGCTTTTGCACATAGCACTGGTCTGGGTTAGATGCTCCCAGCAGAGGGCAGGCAATGGTCTCTTGGTGCTGTCATCTCAAACCAACAGAAATGAAATGTTTGCGGCTGTAATGCAGCCCTGAAATGTCATCTGGGTTTAATACATTTTCCCGAACTGCGGCCAACATTGTATGAGCTAATGAGATGGCATTTAGTGGCATGTTGAAAGAAGTAGTAGAATAGTAGAATCTCAGATGCTGAGATTCCACTATTGTATTATGGAATAATCATTCAGGAGGACAAATGAAAAAGCAAGTCGGATGACATAGTAATGTGTGGAACACGTTGCAGAGCATGAATAGAACTGTCAAATCATCAGTGCGATCTGAACAAGGCTTCAGGGGGCCCTGGGACTGCAGGCCTTTTGTTTTTGAACCCAATATGTCAGAGGAAGGTCACTTACTATTTGGAGATACGGCGTTCATAATGCTGTCTGTGCAAGTCGCAGCTCACTACACATTACCGCAAGCGTGCAGAATGGCCAGCGCCACGCAGATTGTGGCGGGGCTCGCCACCCACAGAGCTCCTCCTATAGGTTGCGGCCACAGGAGAGAGCAGCCTTCTGGCTTCTTCTCTCAAGGACATCAGAGGGCCAGGGTGCCACTGTGGCCGAGGTGTCCGGGGCTATAAAGTGACTGCATGCGTTATGTCAGTGTGAACACACAACCCCCAAAACTCTGCTCTCCTCTAAGCTCGGCGATGCTGTGGCACCTCTGCCTCATGATTCACATTCGGCTGAAGGTCAGTGTGATGCATCGAGGTCACAGTTTGCTGGGAGCAGCCCGGGCTCCGAGCAGAATGGAGACGCATCAGAATCCACAGCACTGTCTGAGTTAAAGGTTAAATTTTACCTTTTTACCACTCATACTAATGGCGGATGCTGTTCTCCACTTTAGATAAAAGTGCCGCCAAATTTGCATTATTATTGGCTATGTCTGGCCGTGGACCAGGAAACATGCAGCACAGATTAATTGTGTTTGCATCATTGAGCACATCATGTGCACAAAAAGCATCCTTCAATCAACATTTTATGCAATATGAATAATCTGATTAATTCCGGAAAGGGAAGCACAGACAATACAATGTGAATGAATTACAATGAATTGACTAAACTGAAATGCCACCTGACTCGACAACTAGAATCCATTATTTCCTGCAAAAACAAATTGTTATTACTACTTAATGTTTCATTTTTTTGGTGTTGTTGTGTTGTGCGCAACAAAACAGCATGGAAGCGGATATTGCTATGAAATTCTGGGGCTGAGGTCCCATGGGGCGCTGGAGAATGAACATCAAATGTGAGATTTGAGGGATCGTCACCCTAATAAGTTGTGAGCTGTCTCTTGTGTTGGCCAATCGACCTTGTAGCTGCAAATGCCACTTTTAATTGTGCTCCGCAAGGGACTTGCACAACACGGGGATATAAGAGATTCAGACAGCTCACTCATTTAAACAGAGTCTATCAAACACAGCAAAGACGTCTGACATGGGTTCCAGTTAAAAACGTTGCTTTAATTTGTAAAGCCTACATTTTTAAGTTTCTTTGATTTAAAATTGAAAAATCAAGAATAAGTGTTCCTCAAAAAAACCTCAAAAATACATTCAGGTTTAGCAAATTAAAGCAACATTTTTAGGTGGAACCAATGACTCAAATGTAATCGATTTTTTTTTCCCAAGAAGCTATTATTATCTCTTGTCCCTGCAAAGCAAACGAATCCATGTGCAGATTCCAGAATAATCCCCAATTGAACCCTCACTACAGTATGTGCCTAACAGAGAGGAGGGATGCTCCCTGGGCGAGAGCAGCAGCTGTGCGCTGTGCGTTATGGCACTGATGCGTAAAAGAGCGCACGGCGCACGGGGAGCTCACCGGGTCACACGCCAGTTGGCTCCCAATATGTATATGTTATGTGTATGAAATGTCATTATACATATATATTATATACATACATATGCAATAACAACGGCATTCCGACAAACATGCATTGTGCGGATATTGACATGCGTGATGGATTTCCTTACTTTTCCTCCTCTAACTGTTGCTGGTACTGTTCGAACTCCTCCTGGGTCATGCCTTGCGCAGCGGCTTCTGACTTCTCCGCTTCGGGTTTCTCCTCCGTCAGGCCGCCCGTCAGGTTCTTCAGCTGGCCCCCCACCATGTGCTTCACCATGAACGCCATCGCTTCTCCTCGGAGAGCCGGAGTCTGCTGCCGAACCGCTGGAAAGTTGAGGGACTGACGCGCTCCGTGCGCACGGCGGCGGAGCCCGACGGATATTCACCGAGCGTCGTCGTTCGGATTCAATCTCTGGGAAGCGTCGCGGTCGAACCTTTCGACACTCGGAATTCTTACAATGGGGGGAAATTGAAATGGGGAAAAGTGTGTTATTCCAGCGACGCGCCGCCCCCGTGGAGTTTCAGCACCGCCGGCGTGGAGAGCTCTGCGCGCCGACGAAGGACGGAGGAGAAGGATGGAGGAGAAGGACGGAGCTGCTCGGATCGAGTGAGTCAACAAGTTGGGAGTCGGAACTCCACCAATCCCGGATTCCCTGTGAGCTCCACTCCTCCTCCCCAATTCCACGCACCGTCGGAAACAGCGTGCGCTCGCAAGGTGCGCGCAAACACCGCGGCCGACGCGATTATGACCGAACAGGCACACGTGACGCGGGGCAGGGAGTCTGTTCCTGATGCTGCCGAATAAATCAAGGACTCCCGTTGGCATCCAATCCAAATGAAGCAGGACTCCTCCAGAGCCTGAATCGGCCTTGTTTTTTTCGTTTTTTTTTTATCCTAACCAACTATAACTGTGAGGTTTTGCATTTTCGCTCCTCAGTTTGGACATGCTCGTCTCCCTTCGAGTGTTCCCTGGACGAGCTGAAGCCTAGTTGCGTTGAATCGGATGCTTGGACCTCATTTTAAAGCGGTAATCCGTGAGAATATTTTGTTTATTTACAATTTTTTTTAAATCGAACTGCCACTTCACGGTAAACAGCCGTTCAATGTATTTGTACATATTTGTACAGTACATTTGTGCTGCTCCTCTACAGTATATGCTGCTTCCATTGTCGGTGGCGGGGTCCGCCTTTCCCGGCAGGAAGCGAGAGGCAGCCGGGGTGAATTTGACGGAGCGGCGTCGTCGTGCTCAGTAAACCGTCGACGCGGATGAACATTCGCAAAAAAAAAGCACGAAAAACTATACCCACCACCTCAAGCGACCGAGAAAAGAATTCCCAAATCCTTCAAACAGGAGGAAGGTAAAATTTGGAGAAAAGAGAGACCGGAGATGGGGGTAAAACCTGATGTTGAAAACAAACTGTTGAAGTTTCAAATGGAATTCTGGGAGCTGTAGTGTAACCCACCGATTAGAGGTGATCTTTAAAAGGCTGCCTATTTCCTGCACGGTCAGCCCCGTCTTAAAACATAAAATGTGCAATTTAAATGGCGCCCCACCCCAGTTTAGTTATCCCGCCGCCACCTACAGCGCACATACATCCGGCTGAATTGGGCTTCAGGTGGAAAGCCAGACTTACTGTAGTGAATATTTTAGCAAAAATGATTCCTCTCTCCCTCTCTCTCTCTCTCTCTCTCTCTGAGATTCAGAAATCCAGAAGGTGTGAAATGGAACTTTGATCAGTTCAAGTCAACAACCTGAGCGTCCTGATCCTCGCAGCGGCGCGGGGGCCTGGCCTACTTTCCCCCCGGTCCCCGTGGATCGGCGGCGGAGACGGGGCGCGTCTCGGCGTCCTCTGCGGAGGCTCAGTGGGGTCTTACAGCCTACCTGGCGCCCCCCAAACCCCGACTTCAAAGGCTCCTCTTCTCGACAGATTGAATCGCAGCCTGGCGGAGGACCACGGAAACGGAGAGCGGGACGCTGGGTGAGATCGGGGGGATATTAGCCGCGTGCGTTTCTTACGTTAACGTTACGAGACTCGCTCGACAGGATGAGGCGCATTACCCAGACGTAGACCTTAGATAAGTACGTGGAGCCAGCTGGGGGCGACGATGGTTCCGTTTTAAACACCCGTGACTCGGGCTCACATTCCTCGGGTCGCCCCAGGTGTCCGCAGATCCGAAGGTAAATGTCGATAATAACCGCGACGAAGAGAGCCATTATGACAGCAGTGTTGGTGGTGACGACCCCGATGATAGCGATTCGGTGAGAGTCGGGTCAGACGACGAGAGATAGAGGTGCCGTTACTTCTGCCCCCCGGTTTTCAAGCACATGAGAAACAAGCGAAATAAACTGTATTCGTCAAAAAGTTGTCCGTCTTTGCAGCCATCGAGACACCGTTTGTTTTGCTGATCTGAATATAACACCGTTGCGATACAGGGCCCCTCACATGCAAACCCTATCAACTGAGAAGAGGCGAGAATCTCTGCTAACACTTCCATGTGAGTTAATCACATGGAAGCAAAGTGGTTTGATATTAAAGTCTATAAACGCTGAATAAAAAAGGCAATATGCATGCATGCAAATAAGTGAATTACACTCTCATCGCCAAATTCTCATTTTGTTTACAGCAATTTAACTTTTTTTTTTTTGCAGATTTAAACACTATTGTATGATTAAAAAAACGAACAAACAACGCAGCTATTGAGCCTCATTCAAATTACACATGCATGCGTCCGGACACGCAAACACTTTAAACAGATGTTTATCTTCCCCGGCTGCGAAACATCCCACCACACAGGCGCCCCTGTTAGCACGCAACGCCCCGGTTGTTCATGCCACACGCATTATTTTTATCTTTCCGCTGACGATTCCACAGTCTTACCTCAGCTACCACTGTTTTTCAACGCTAACGAGCCCTTTTATGAGCTCTCCCTGTCGGGCGGGGCAGATCCCTAGATGAATGAAACGTGGCGCGATCCGCTCGCCTGGCGGTATTCTCACCACTACAAAGACATCGCTTCTATATGAATTTGTGTGAAACGGACGTGAGCAAAACACAGATGACCGAGCAGAGAACCGGAGGGACCAAAACGCCGGGGCGAAGCCGCCGACTGCGATTATGGCGTGAGTCAACGTGACAGCAGGCGTCATGTTGCCTCTCGCCCCGTCATGCTTCCTGGTTAGTCACTTGATCTTCCAGGATTAGGAACCTGGGAGCAAGTGAGAAAAGATGGATTTACATACACCATCCTCCCTGATCCCCAGCAGCTGGGTGTCACGCCTTTATGTCTTCAGACGAGGGATTAAAATCATCCCCAAAATACCATACACGCCCCGCGCCAGACAATGGGAACGGGTCGGCGGAATTTGTTGATGTTTTACAGTCGCATGGAAAACAAACCGTATGAAGTGAAGGAGGCAAGAAACCGTCAAGCCCCCGTGGCTCGTTCATTTCGCCGTTTCTACACCGCGTCGAGAATGTGGAGAAGCATCTGCTTACAATGGCTAAAATGATCAGATTCATCTCCGCGTCAACTTGTTTAATACAACACAGACAATTAATACTATTATATAATAATAGAACCCAGAATCGCGATTGTGGCGCCACCCCTTGCCGCCGGCCTGCGCGAGCGCCTTGTGTTGATTACGCACTTTTTAGTATTTTTAGAGCCTATCGTGCGTAATCACTGGGTGTCATGGCATTTCACTGCATAAATGTATGACCATAAGTATATGTATGTGACAAACAAACCTCTTGAATCTTGAAAAGCCGGCCTGTACCTTTAAGTAGGCAGTATACTACAGACAGAGAAAGAACCTTACAAAAAAGAACAACAGGAAACATGTCGCCGGTATACATAATATAGTAATATAAAATACTGTATATATTATGAAAGAACGTTGACCTCTGTCCACTAACAGTGAGGCGCTCAACCATCCGTTTGGCCCGTCACTGGTTTGTGCATTGGTCTCACACACACTTCTGCATGCAAACTCAAAGCGCCGCGTCGGTTTGTCCATTTCTTCTTCCTGATGCATCGGTTTGCTTGAAACGTTGTGTTTCACTTTTAGTATACTGGGACCTGAACTCCACAACAGGCTCTGGCTCTCTATCCAGGATGATAAACTAGTTAAGTACGCACAAAGTCATAGTTGCAGTTAGTATGTAAAAAGTATCTGGGTGACATACTACCTTTGGTGAAATATCCGACTATTCAAGCATCGCACCCTATGCTGGAAGTGGAAGGGATGTCCCATAATGCACTGCAACATGTCACGATGGCAACTGAAGTTGACAGATGTGGATGCAAACAACGGTTGTGGGCGAGTCACACCAGTGACATGGATGTACGACAACAGCTTTTGAACAAAAAGCAGTCAACCAAAAAAGCCATTTCTACTCACAGAAGAACTTCTAGAGTACTAAAGCATGCTGTACTACACACATGTAGTACCTAGTCTACCAGTAGCTATAGTATGCAGGACCTAGTATGCCAGTACCTATTGTATGCTGTACCTAGTACTCCAGTACCTATAGTATGTAGTGCCTAGTATGCCAGTACCTATAGTATGCCAGTACCTATACCTATAGTATGCCAGTACTGCCAGTGCCATTCGGGACGCAGCAGGGGATATGGGATGGACGGGGGAAGGGGGGACAGCACAAAGGTGCAGCAGCGAAGGCCAAATGTTTGATTTGTTTTGAATTGAGAGGATGTCTAATAAATATTCAGCGGCGAATTTCACCCGGTGGCACTTTCAAATGTCACAGGGCAAGGGGACGCATCGGGAAAAGGGCCGTGACGTCTTTACATCTCTCCCGGTCTGTGATGAAAGAGTGTTGCAACCGTCCCCTCGGAGGGCGGGGACCCTCCCATCGCCGTCTCATCCTCCATCGTCTTCATCAAAAAAGCCATGAAGGGGGTTTCCGCAGTGACCTTCTCTGACGCGCCGCTTACTCCCAGCACCAAGGTTTTTTTTGTTTTTTTTCCTTTTGTTTAAACACCAAAGATCAACGAGACCAGCGGGGCCGCAGCGCGACGACATCATATGGCGCCGGGCGAATCACCCCGTGAGCGGCACTCGGCTACGACCCGGGGCGCTAAACGGCGCCGCCCGTCCGCCCGTCCGCCCGCCCGCCGGTCCGCCCGTCCGCCCGTCCGCCCGTCCGCCCGTCCGCCCGTCCGCCCCGCCTAACGTCAACCCTCCGCTTGGCCTGTCCGGCGGCCGCCCCCCTCCCTCCTCTGGTGAGCTTCTCTTTCGCCGTATCTGCGTCGTTCCTTTTCTGACCTGGCCTTCCAGACGCCAAGTTATGTGCACCCGGGGGGGGGGGGGGGGTTCCAGATGACTACGGCCACATCCACAGTGATCTTCTCGCGCTCGGCGTTGACGACAGAGACCAACACGCAATTATTTTGCTTTGTCTCAGACGTTTTGAACATTCCAGCACCGCGGCGACGGCGCTGTGATTGTTTGAGACCGGAGGTGATGAGGAGTGACAGGGAGCGACTACACCTTCTTATTCCTTCCCGTCCTCCCCTCCTTTTTTATTTTTTAGGTCATGTTTTATTTAACAGGACGCGTAGGGTAGAAACGAGGGAGAGAGAGAGGGAGGCAGGGAGAGGGAGAGGAGATGGGAAGTGACAGAGGTCAGGGGTCACATTTGAATCCACCACATCATCAGCATATGGCTCGGAGGGTTAGCCCACCGAGGCGCTGCCATGCCCCCCGTCCCCCCAGCTGACGGGGCCTTAATTCCTCCTCTTTCTCCCCAATTGCTCGCTCTCGCTCTCTCTCTCTGACCTATTGCCTGGGAGTAACAGCAGGGCACAATCGGTTAGTGCTGGCTGGGCCTAAATGGAATGCAATAACTGGAAAATTCTACCATGAATACATACAAACAATAGCCAGAGAGAGAGCGAGGTCAAGAGAGTGAGAGAGGGCGAGAGAGAGTGAGTGAGTGAGAGAGGGCTGTTTTGGTAACCCGAGGGGTGAAGGTCTGATGGAGAGTGAAGAGGAAAATGGCTGAAAGGGCCAGAAGAAGGGAGGAAGAGAGGAAGGGAGGAAGGGTGAAGGTCAGAGGGGAGTGCACAAGTGGAAATGACAAATAGTTTTTCACTTATATATATATATATACACATATATATCTGAATATTAGTGGCTCTTCGGCCCTAAACATAGAAGATAGATAGAGTGAAACCTCAGTGAATTCCACGGTCCATGCTTCCATTCTCTGTGTGGCTTCCTGGCAACAACAAAGCCAGGATTATGACTTCAAGTCGGGCTCCTCATCTGTAAAACCAAATTGAACCGTGAGGGTTTTGGTTATAAAATAATGAATTGCCTATAAATGGTTTAATAGGTGTGGAACTACAGTTATTTGGTAATCCTAACTGTGCTGAATTGTGACCATTTGTTGAATCTAGATATAATTTTCAGAAATATTTAATGGATTTTTAAAAAGAACCTCCAGCGGAGTTCTCTCCAAGTTCTGAGTTGACAAATAACGCGGTGTGTACACCAACCTTCCCACGATGCAGCGCTCCATACTTAACAAATGCATCTTGTCATCTGGCGGCGGCCCCAGGGGCGGCCAGGGGCCCGACACTCCATCTGCCTCCACAGTGTTTACATGCAGAGAGCTACTGGACACACACACACACACACACACTTTTTCCCAATTGTTTACACGTTTTCTGACACACCTCTTATTCCCAGAACTCTACACACAAATCCAAAAACACACACACACACACACACACACACACACACACACACACACACACACACACACACACACACACACACACACACACACACACACACACACACACACACACACACACCAAAACTCCAAAAATATCCTACAAAATCTAACTCTGCATTCAGAACAATGTTATGTCTTCTCAAAATGGTATTTTGTATTGAAATAACACAGACACCATCACATGAATATAGATGTCTAAGAACCAATTAAATACTGATGTGCTCAATGGAAAACACAAGTATCAATACCTTATCAGGAGACGTATTGTTATACTTACTAAATATCTACAGTCGTCTGTTGCAAAATATTTTTGTACATTACATTTAGCAGACGCTTCTATCCAAAGCGACTTACAATTGCTCAAACACTGACGGACGCAGCCATCAGGAGCAATTAGGGGTTAAGTGTCTTGCTCAAGGACACTACAGCATGCTAGCAGGAGGAGCCTGGGATCGAACCAGCAACCTTTTCAGATCACTAGACCACCAGCTCTACCTCCTGAGCTACCACCCCCTGTACAATGTCTTTACCCTCAAACAACAAAAAACATTTGTATTTTTTTCCCCCAAAATACTGTTTACATCTGTTTACAAAGTTGGATGAGTCAAGTGCTCTTCATACAGCACAAATAATGTAAAACATGTACTGTACAGTACATGTACAGTAATCATTGAGTACTGTATTGATGTGCAGTACTACAATACTGGAATGAGAGTAGAGTAGAGCTACTCTCATTTGGGATTGGTTGTACTCTCTTGCCCAGCCTCCCTCGTTGTTAGATCGTGGTTAACCACATGGTCAACCAAAGTGGTCTGGATTTCATCAGAGATCATGGCTCTCCTTCCTCTTCCTCTCACTCCTCTAACCATGCGTCTCTCTTTGCTCTCTTGGCGTCTGTTGCGCCAAAACAGAAGAGCTCGCCCGTGGCCCTTGTGTCACTGAACCTCTGATTGCTAATTGAACAATTGTGCAACATGTGTTCGCTCATGTGCAGAGTCAGTGTGGATATTGGATATTTAGCATTTTTGAATGCAGTGCTCACTTTGCAAATCAGGAGGTACCTGAACACAGAGCGGCTGTTGATCCGGCGGGTCGGGGGAGGCGTGCTTTCACCGCCTGAACCGGCGCAAATGACAGAAAGGCAAGACTCTATAATTCACAAAGCAATACATAAAGTAAAAGGCAGCGCTGCGCGGTCGTCTGCAGGGAGCCGGTGCAGCTGAAGCTCATTCACCAGGAGGGTCACGCCCAGACCTTCCAGAGATCCGTGAATTATTTTTGACATCATTATTATTATAAAAAAATATTATCACTGTCACAGCATCCGAAGGCAGCGATGCCTTGCGCGTTGTCAGTCCGCGGTGGTTTCCAAAACGCACTTCAAAAGCAACTTGACACTTTGAAGGCGTTACGAATGTTGACAAAAATGGTTTCATAATTTCTATTAAACTCAAATGATATTTAAAAAAAAAAAAAAAAAAAAACAATCAAAGTTACAGTATAGGGAATAGCGATAAAGTGGTCAAAACTGGCATTGAACCACAGATGGCAACGAACCTCATAGGCAGCGGAACGGTGCCTACGGCATCAGATACCTGTCGCTGGGATTTGAAATAATGGAAATTGTCCGGCACCACTCCCCACTCCTTCAACCAAAATAACTATTCATGGTGCTATTAGCGGCCGCTTTGTGAATCGGCCCCACGCACACGTTTTTATTTGTTTTCTTTGGAGAAACGGGGGCCGGGGACGTGCAGCGGAACGAGGATCGCTCCCTCTCCATTACGCATTTCCCGGCGCTGCCGCGGAACGCATCAAAGACCCGCGGTGCCCGGCGCACAGACAGCACCGAGGTGCTGCTGTGCCGAAACTAAACAGGAACGACATATTAAACAACACGCAGCGCACCGATGGGAAATATTGTCGCACCTTCTGAGGAGGCGCGTGATCCGATCTGGGAGGTCCCGGATCATGTTTCCGGCGGGATCTGGCACAAATTAAGCCCCGGTTCCATGTGAACACAAGAGATTTTTATTCACGAAGATTGTGTCAGATGTTGAGAATTGTGTGTAGCGTGGTTTACAACGGCAAACTGAGTGTTAAGCAGGAAATGTGCATTTTAGCAGATCTACTTCAGGGGTTTGCTGCATGGCAGGTTGTTGTCATTGTGTGTCATATACCAGTGTAAGTGTGTCAATTGAGGGAAACTGTTATAATTGTGGTTAGAACAGATGCGGGGGTGTTTGGAAGCTGCCTTTTTGTTGTGTAAACTGTCACTGACATCACACACACACACACACACACACACACACACACACACACACACACACACACACACACACACACACACACACACACACACACACACACACACACACACACACACACACAGAGCGAGAGAGAGAGAGCAAGAGAGGAGTTCATCCAAGTGTGCAACCACACGGCCATGCAAACATAAATCCTGGTCCTTTGCTCGACCCCAACACTGATAAACAGTCGTGACTCCGTGTCTGGAAGGCTCTCCGACCCCGCCCCTCCCCCCTCCCCGCCCTCGTCCTCCTAAAAAAACGTCATCGGGGCGATGGCGCTTCTCCGAGCAAAGTGGCGCACGTGGGTTACGGCCGAGCTCCGCGCACGGCCCGTTCCTCCGCCTTCAATCAAACAAGCGTCTGGCGTGTTGACGGCATCGCAGCCGACTCCCAGAGAGCGTCCTCAGAAGACACCGTGGCCGGGGGATCCTGGGATTCTTAGAGAAGAGGAGGAATCCCAGAGAAGAGGGAGGGACGGAGAACAGGACCCTTAGCTTTGGACCATAGAGCATTAACCCTAAGTCACGCACGCACGCACACACACACACACCGCCACCACCCTCCAACCCCAATGGCATGAACCACAACCCACAGCTCTCGCCGTGGTCTGTCACACTGACCCATGCCCCAACGACTCCAGACCAATCTGCTTTATATTAATGTGTGTTTTTTATGCATAAAGGCTCTTGGAGCCTTTCGCGGGTCCATTCACTGGGTTTAGCTACTCACTGGAACAGCATCTGTTTGTCTGTCTGGAGAGCAGCCGAAGCGCCACAAACACAGAGAGAGCGAGAGAGAGACATGCGGAGTCGTGTGGACATGGGAGGAGGAATGCGAATGAGGGCATATGAAGTCATGATCACATGAGAGAGACACACACACACACACACACACACACACACACACACACACACACACACACACACACACACACACACACACACACACACACACACACACACACACACACACACACACACACACACACACACACACACACAGCAGAAGCCTCCAGATGCTATTAATAGACACGGGAAAGGGTTATGTCGGGAGACGCAAAGATGCTAAAAACGTTGAGGTGAGGTTGTCATTTCGTTTGCCATCTGTGCCGTCGACAGTCTTTCGTTTAAAAAATGAAAATGAATCTCGTGGAAGAGCTCAGTCTGTGACAGGTGCTGAGACGCGTGCGCGTCCGTCCGTCCGTCTCCAAGCACCGCGCTCCCAAGGCTGATTCATCCGAGCCGGCCCTCCCCGGTGACCTCCTCTGATCTGGGTTCCTCTCACACGTCACTGGAAGCCGGTCCAGGCCGTCCCCGCGGGCCTCCCGTCCAGAAACACACAGATCAGCGGGGGGACTTGGGAATGGTCTCGGGCTGCGACGGCTCCTACAACGCTGTCAAAACACAACTCGGGCAGCGGGGAGGTGTTAACACGAAATGCACTTGAACCGCTTTATTGGTTTCCTTGCCACGTCCACCTTGTCTGACATGTGAAAGTCTGATATCTCAGCTCACATGACGTCTTGACGTCTTGACGTGTTGCCTGATGTGCGGCGGCCGCCGTTTAGAGGTTTGAAACTTGCCGTTGTCCTTTTTGTGCTCTTGCTATTGTCTTTTCCCTCATCCGCCCGTTTCCTCCCTCCTTTGCTGAGTAATGAAGCAACGAGTAAATAAATCTGACTTGCATATTGATCAACGCGTCCGTGCACCAAGGCCGCCACACCGCCGGAAGAATACCAATAAAGGCCGGTTTGTCCTTGGGGTTGAATCACACCTCTCCAGGAGTTCTGCGGACGCCGGCCCCCGCTCCCAGCAGCAAATCTGGAGCCTTGGTAAGAAATTGTGACTTTCATTTCAATAAATAACCCACCCAGATAACACCCCCTTTCTCCCCGTCCATCGCCGCCATGACCACAGCAGCCGGCGGCGGCGCTCACCGCGGCCTCAAGAGAAGGCAGCGGGGGGGGGGGGTTGAATTCCGATCCGCCCCGCCCCCCCTGCTCGCCGCTCAAGCCTAAGCTCTTCCGCGTCGGAAAACCACCGATAAACGGCGCATATGCTCGGCAGATTTTGGGAAAATTACAAGTCTCGCCCCGGAGGCAAAGCCATCATCTTCATCTCCGCCGGAGCACTAACAGTCCCTCCTCCCTTCTGCTTGGACCTTTAGTCACAGAAATTCAATTAACTCCGGCTGTTCTTCGGAGCGCCGATCCGTGCGTCAGGGCCGAAGGTGAAGGCAAGGTGGACCGCCCAAAGTAGGCCGCGTGCGTCAGGGAAGTCGGGGCCCGGCGAGACGGCCGTCAAACTTCCAGAGGTTGGACAGGAGGCCGGATTTATGTGACAGGCTGCCTGGAGAAGTTAGCTTTGCCGGGCGTCATGGACTGGGCCCCCCTCCCACCCCTCACTTGGATGTCTGCGCTGCGAGTCCCTGGCAGCCATTAGGAGAGACTCCCGCCCTGCATGTCCCTGCTAACCATACGACCTGTCACATCTCCACAGCTCCACACCTGGCCTGACACACACACACACACACACACACACACACACACACACACACACACACACACACACACACACACACACACACACACACACACACACACACACACACACACACACACACACACACACAGTGCTGTTTATTTTAGCCGCACAAATGGTTTAAGCAGTGGACTAAACAAGACGGGGGCTGAACCTGAGGGGAGAGAGACAAAAATAAAAAGTGAGAAATGGTAGAAAATTTTTGAACAGTAACCAACAAGAAAGATGAAATGTTTCCCCGGCCAATCAGGCTCTGGGGGTCTGCCGCTCCCCCAACAGTAAAACCCTGGACCCACAGACACATGACGTTCCTCCTGGACAAGAAGAAGAGGGTGTTCATGGCCAGTGACAGACAGGAGGATGAATGTGTGTGAACGATGCTGAGCTTTGGCCAAAGAGACGAAGAGTCCACCCAGCGTGGAGGTGGAAGATACACTCCAACACAACAGCACAACAACACAACTACACAAGAATACAACAGCACAACAACACAACTACACAAGAATACAACAGCACAACTACACAACAGCACAAGAACACAAGAACACAACAGAACAACAGCACAACACAACAGCACAACAATAAAACAGCACAACAACACAACAGCACAAAAACACAACAGAACAACAGCACAACAACACAACTACCCAACAGAACAACAACACAACTACACAAGAACACAACAGCACAACAGCACAACAACAACACAACAGCACAACAACACAACAACACAACAGCACAACAACACAACAGCACAACTACACAAGAACACAACAGCACAACTACACAACAACACAACAGCACAACAACACAACTACACAAGAACACAACAGCACAAGAACACAACAACACAACAGAACAACAACACAACAACACAACAGCACAACAACACAACTACACAAGAATACAACAGCACAAGAACACAACAGCACAACTGCACAACTACACAACAACACAACAGAATAACAACACAACAGCACAACAACACAACAACACAACAGCACCCAGGACACAGGATCTGTGGAAGGTTGAACTGTCCATCCCCAGTCCCCCCTCAGCAACAGACCTCTTCCCTGGCTGCCGCCCTCCAGGACCTTACTTTACATAATAACTAGGATGTGTCTTGTGTCTTCAGATGTCATTTTGGTCAAAATTGGATTGGCCTTGGACGTCGGCATCGACTGATGCTTTGGGTACTATAGTGACCTTATTGGTCAAATATTAACCATTGAGATTATTCTGTTTCCTTCCAGATGTCGGAAGGCGTGATGGACTCGAGGCTGCAGCATGCACAGTGAGTGACATCACACCGGGGAACATACATGACAGCGCGTCACTCACACTGAGTGATGTCGAATGGACGGATTGAGCCTAAATCCCTTCTTCACACACATCTCCAAGGAACTCTTTCTTGAAATATGACATGGAGTCATAGTGGCTTATATATCATTTTGATTCATATTTACGTTGAAAGTGACCAATTTCCCTTGGACTTGGACTCACAAACCACATCCTGCTTTTCTCCACGAAATCTTTCTCCAAAAGGGAAACAGAGCAATAAATAATTCAACATCACGTAATAATAACACCATGGCAACCAGTGATCTTTCAAATAGACCAACACCAGGCTAAAAGCTGGCATCAACAACGGGGAGCGAAGGGCGACGCAGCGAGCATTTAAATGACAGGTTTGAGGTGGAGGATTTATCAACGTAAATAGCTGCCTCTCTCCAGAGACGTGACCCAAAAACAAAACGCCGCCGTCGAGTCTCAAAGAGAATAAAAAGGGTTCTGGAGTCTGACGGCGAGGCGGCATTAACCGTTCGGATAACGATGTACCTCCCGGATAACCGTGCCGCACACCCCCCGACGCCGAATGTGGAGCGTTTCATATATCGTGGTAGAGCAGAGGCTTCCACCTCTCCTTGGGACCGAGGAGGGTTCCCGCTCTTTGGTAAACGTCCGGCGGCGGGGTCGAGAGGATGCCGCCGGATGCAGACCAGCATCACCGCCGACATCACGCGTCGTCGAGGACGTTCAAGATTATGAAGATTACGCGACCCCCAAACCCTTGGGTGACCCCCAAACCCCCGCCACCCCCACCCCCATCCCCACTGCCCCACCACCAAATGTAAATGAACGCCACTGCAACGCCGCCTCGCCTCAGATAAAACCGCGGTTGACAGACGCCCCTTTCTCCCTCGGATTTCTCCCTTTCCAGCCTCCCCCGGGTCTGCCGCCGCAGCCCAAAGGTTTTCATCTCCGTCGCCGACGTCCCCTCGGCGGACGCGCCGAACGTCCACGGGCTCAGCGGCACAAAGCATGGAGGACACATTCATCCTGATGTGATGCCTTTTATGCCTTTTCATACCCTGCTTTTGTTCAGAACGCTCCACCTATTACGTCTGCCTCATATAGAGTGTGGATAGTTTTGCTGTCGTTTCACATTAAGTTAAATTGCATTCCATCATGATGGTATAGGGTATTTGGTTCTGCGCGGCGGCGGGCCAAGCCGCTCCATAACAAACTGAACAATCTTTCTTTCATCCGCGGCATCCGCCCTCAAATGAACATTCTCTGCAGCCACGTGACTCAGGCACGACGGAGCTGACCATGTCTGTCTGGACGCCCCAAGGTCGATGACTTATCCAGCAGCGTCTCCAGCCAAAAAAAAAAAAAAATGCGGGAGCGGCAGCCGTGGCGACGACGACGCAACACGCACGAGTGGAAAATGTCTAAGGTTCTTCAGTTTTATTTAATTGGATCATTTCTTCATTCTTCATCTTTTTTTTTCTTTCATCGTTTTTCGTTAAATGTCCTCATTTGATCGGCTCTTGGGTCGAGGGCGACGGGAGGGACCGTCGTGTCTCCTGCCCGCCGCCGTCCCTGGGCGGGGTCAGGAGAACGGTGGGTTCGGAGGTGATCACACCTGGGGCCAAATCGGACTCGTTTTCGTTTCATTTCGCAATTTCTTTTGGAAAGCAACTCATGCGAAATGACACTTCACATTCATTCAGGCCCAGCCAGACGCTTCGGATGACACAACTGATGGAGCGTTTTGGGGGAGGGGGGGGGGGGGGGGGTCGGGGGGAGTCGAATTCGATGAAATGGGGATAATGCGGAACAAGTGATGAAGGCTCGTACCGTCGTACCGAGCCTTCTCCACCAACCCCATCAACTATAACTGTGTTATGTTACTAGATGATATTTCGGTAGAGCTTTGATTTATGAAAGAAAGTGATGATACGAGAACTGACTGGAAGCATCACGGCTCTCGAGACGACGTCTACCTGCGCTGCCATGATTAGGACACTTAACCCTTCCACCCATCCACACACCCCCCCCCCCCCCCCACACACACACACACACACACACACACACACACACACACACACACACACACACACACACACACACACACACACACACACACACACACACACACACACACACACACACACACACACACACAATGGTTGGACAATAAGACCATAATTAACATGAGTTGGATTGAACATACCTCTTTTTTTTTTTTTTTTCCCCCCCAGAGGAAATTAAGCAGCTTTGTCTCCTGCAGCTCAGACAAACACTTGCACACAAAGCAGCGCAGAATGACATCAGACGCGCTGTGCCACTGATTCACCCAAGCCTGAAACCGAGCCCGTAAACGGGAGAAGTGGAAGAGTCGAGCACTGCCGACAGTGGAGTTTATGGTCGGGTGAAGAGGACATGGCGGCAACATATCCTCACCGTGTCAGGACATAGTGTATGGGGGCCGCGGCACAAAGAAAGGATGCCGTATATTTCGGCGTCGGGAGAGCAGGGGCATACGCGCCGACAGCTTGCCTCTCCACGGCGATGTGATCATACACGTCTGCTCACATGTGAGTTGCCACAACGCATCAACTTAATTAATGCGAGTGTGCTCGGCGCAGCCGCGAGTCATTCCTGCCCACGGTACAGAGGCTGTTACATCACGGCAGACGGGACGGGCGTGCTGAGCAGGAGAGCAGGGGAGATGGAGCGAAGGAGAGAAGGTAGAGCAGGAGAGAAGGAAGAGGAGAAGGAGAATAGGAGGAGCGGGACACCACGCTGCTTTTCCGAGACGGCTTTCCCAGGCTGCTCACTGGACCGGTGCACGGCCATTGAGCTCCGGTGCAGCTGTCGGGCCCCTGCGTCCATTTCAAAGCATTTACAGGACTCACGCGTCCTTCAGTCCGTGCTCCTCCGGTTGCTCCGTGCTTCCGGGAGAACACGACCACGACCCCAACGCCAACCCCAACGCCAACCCCAACTCTCCCACTGACTGGTTCTCCAGCCTCAGTGTAGCCGGGAGCATCAGGCTAACAACCCTGCAAAGCCTTTCACCCTTCATCTGCGTCACTCCTCCCCCTGCCAGCATCTCGGGCTCCGGGATTTAAGATCAGGCCAAGTGTGGTCCCCTAAAGGTGGGAGAGGGTGGCGCGCGAGGGGAGGGGGGGGTCTCTCTCTCGCTATATATATATATATATGTGTATATATACAGTAGATATGTATATATATATATATTTACACACACACACACACACACACACACACACACACACACACACACACACACACACACATATATATATATATATATATATATATATATATATATATATATATATATATATATATACAGTGGGGCAAAAAAGTATTTAGTCAGCCACCAATTGTGCAAGTTCTCCCACTTAAAAAGATGAGAGAGGCCTGTTATTTTCATCATAGGTTCACCTCAACTATGAGAGACAAAATGAGAAAGAAAAATCCAGAAAATCACATTGTCTGATTTTTAAAGAATTTATTTGCAAATTATGGTGGAAAATAAGTATTTGGTCAATAACAAAAGTTCATCTCAGTACTTTGTTATATACCCTTTGTTTGCAATGACAGAGGTCAAACGTTTTCAGTCATTCTTCATAAGGTTTTCACACACTGTTGCTGGTATTTTGGCCCATTCCTCCATGCAGATCTCCTCTAGAGCAGTGATGTTTTGGGGCTGTCGCTGGGCAACACGGACTTTCAACTCCCTCCAAAGATTTTCTATGGGGTTGAGATCTGGAGACTGGCTAGGCCACTCCAGGACCTTGAAATGCTTCTTACGAAGCCACTCCTTCATTGCCCAGATGGTGTGTTTGGGATCATTGTCATGCTGAAAGACCCAGCCACGTTTCATCTTCAATGCCCTTGCTGATGGAAGGAGGTTTTCACTCAAAATCTTTCCTTTACACAGATCAGTCGTCCTGGTCCCTTTGCAGAAAAACAGCCCCAAAGCATGATGTGTCCACCCCCATGCTTCACAGTAGGTATGGTGTTCTTTGGATGCAACTCAGCTTTCTTTCTCCTCCAAACACGACAAGTTGAGTTTTTACCAAAAAGTTCTATTTTGGTTTCATCTGACCATATGACATTCTCCCAATCCTCTTCTGGATCATCCAAATTCTCTCTAGCAAACTTCAGACGGGCCTGGACATGTACTGGCTTAAGCAGGGGGACACGTCTGGCACTGCAGGATTTGAGTCCCTGGCAGCGTAGTGTGTTACTGATGGTAGCCTTTGTTACTTTGGTCCCAGCTCTCTGCAGGTCATTCACTAGGTCCCCCCGTGTGGTTCTGGGATGTTTGCTCACCGTTTTTATGATCATTTTGACCCCACGGGGTGAGATCTTGCGTGGAGCCCCAGATCGAGGGAGATTATCAGTGGTCTTGTATGTCTTCCATTTTCTAATAATTGCTCCAGCAGTTGATTTCTTCACAACAAGCTGCTTACCTATTGCAGATTCAGTCTTCCCAGCCGTGTGCAGGTCTACAATTTTGTTTCTGGTGTCCTTTGACAGCTCTATGGTCTTGGCCATAGTGGAGTTTGGAGTGTGACTGTTTGAGGTTGTGGACAGGTGTCTTTTATACTGATAACGAGTTCAAACAGGTGCATTAATACAGGTAACGAGTGGAGGACAGAGGAGCCTCTTAAAGAAAAAGTTACAGGTCTGTGAAAGCCAGAAATCTTGCTTGTTTGTAGGTGACCAAATACTTATTTTACAGAGGAATTTACCAATTAATTCATTAAAAATCCTACAATGTGATTTCCTGGATTCTTTCCCCCCATTCTGTCTCTCATAGCCGAAGTGAACCTATGATGAAAATTACAGGCCTCTCTCATCTTTGTAAGTGGGAGAACTTGCACAATTGGTGGCTGACTAAATACTTTTTTGCCCCACAAGATATTGATTTATTATTACACTGTGATTATAGTGTATATTAATTCGGCATAATAACCTTTTCTGTTTTTAATAAATGAACCTGCCGGATTTGAACCCCTTCTTGCCCTGAAGCAGGAACCATCCACCGCTTGTGCCGACAAAATACCAGTTGAAAGCCGTGAACATACAGTTGTGACAAGCCTTTGTCCGTGTGGGTTCCAACCTCAAAAGGCATTACACAAACCTTAATATTACTCATGGTCGCCTGCGCTTTCTCATGTGTCACAACAGTTTATGGTCTGTCCTCTGTTGATGCCGGCCAAGTTGCCCAAACAGTGCACAGCTCTTTTATATAGAAGGGTTTATTGTTTTGTTTTTTTGCGCTAGTCTGGATTCCCTGAAAGGAAAGAAGGTCAAGCCACTTGGAATGTCTGAATTGTCTGAATCGTCGCCTAGTGACCTCGCCAAGCAGAGGCATTCTAACGGCTTCCCGCCGTGAGCCGGTGACGCCTGAACGGGAACGACCGGGAAAAGTAAGCGAGGGAATGCGGGGGGGGGGGGGGGAGCCGGTGGTGTTTTCCCCGTCACTCGCTTCACGTCCAATTGCATCAAGGTGACGACGACGACGACCTGGATGGCGTGCAGTCGCATCCTCGGAACACGTGCGCAGTATCTACGGCTGAGCCAAATCTCATGTTATTACAGGGAGGATTCCGGAAATACACACAGCGTGCGTGAGCGCCGACACGGCCGTGTGCGCTTAATGGTTTGTTTGATGGTGAGGCGGCGTGTCAGACTTAGCGCTCCCACCGCGACAGCGCGAGGAGCCACTTGCTAGTCGGGCTGTCGCAGGTCTGTCGCTCATCTGCATAAAGCCAGAACGCACTCCTACTTGTGGATGACAGCCCCGGGCGGCGCATCCGGTCCCCGGTGTCAGACCAAAACACAGATTTCACGGGGACGCGTTTGAATCCTTGTTTCATCTCCCCGGCATCAGCACATTAGAGGAGGAGGAGGCGCATCCCTTTTTTTTTTTTTTTTTTTTTTTTTTTTGGCCGAAGCCGCGTGGAAAGTTGGCGTTCGGCGCAAATTGGGGTACCGAGGGGGAACCGGGGTCACGGCGCGAGGGCTCCCCCGGGGGCCCTTCGACCTGCCCTCTGAGAGATGTGTGTTGGCAAGACAATCACCCCCATTCCCTGACCCCCACCCCCACCTTCCCACCAGTTGCCGGGGGGGGGGGGGGGGTTGGTTCGCTGGGCATGAGGAGGTGAAATGTCAGGAGAAAATGCTAATCCATGCTGACAAGTGGTGCAGAAAACATGTTCTCTCTGACTCGGGGAACCTTGATATTTCACAAAGTCAAATGAACATGTCAGCCGTTGCCACAGGCGGAGTATTGGGTTATTTAAAGACGGGCCAAAAAAAAAAAAAAAAAAAAAAAGACAGAGCGATGTTACGTCACAGGCCTGTTTACGTGCAGATGAGCGGGCAGCCCTTTGTTGCCGTTGTTTTCCTCCTCTCCAGGCTCCGTCCCCACGTCTTGGAACAATCCGGTCCGAGGAGGAGAGGCGCGACGAGGGCGGGCTAATAGAAGACACACGCCGTTGGGTCGTATTCGCCGCGGTTACATCACCGCTGATCCCCCGCCAACACAGGGCCAGGGGCCCAGTTGGTCCATCTGACCCGCAGAGGCCCTTAGCCCGGGCGGCCAGACGGCTCTTTTTGGGGGGAAAGTCCCCGGATTTGATGCTTTGTTCCCAGTTTGTTATTTCCTCAATATTTTTGTGCACAAACCCCCCTGAGGCAGGCAGTTCTGCGTTTGTAATGTTAAAGGCGCAATCGGCGACGTTGGACAAATAGCGACAAAAAGCGCCCCCTAAAGGACGCCATGGAAACCACACCAATATTACCAAAAATGTGACGCCCCTCCTCCGCGAGGCTTCTCTCGCTCGCTTCCGCGCCCGCAAACTTTGGGATATAAGCGTCGTAGTCCGGGTCTGGCCGTGAGGAGCGTTTCCTTCCAAGCAGACAGTCCGGACCGGGCGGCCGGTTCGGGGAGCCTGAAATCCCAGCAGCCATCGAGGGAACAGTGGACCGCACTAAATATTACTGATTGCACCTTTGAGAAAGTCGGGTAGCAGTCGTCGACACGTGACCCGAATTCTCGCCATGCTGTAGTGTGTGTGTGTGTGGGTGTGTGTGTGTGTGTTTGGTGGTGCTATTCCCTAAAGTACTATTCAGGTCAAACATGTTTCAGCTAATTTGCAGTAATTCAGTGTCCAGTTTGACGACAACTTTTGGCTTAAATATCCTTTCTGGCTCATTCTTTGTGGATCCCACAATTTACCGAGAACCATTGGTGACCAGGGGCCACCTTACTGACCGGGTGGCTGGTTAAGAAATGTAATTTTCATGTATTCTCTTTATCAGAATGGGTTCTAATCTGTAGATACCCTGAGAACAAAAAGCCGTTGCTGTGCTTTTTAAGGATTTAAGGGGATGCAAGTGCATTATTGGAGTTTATTCTGCTCTAGTATGCGCAGCGCTCCAGTCTGTTTGCACTAGCTTCACTAAAACGACTTCTCTTGACCCATTTTCTCAATGAGTAGACGACGGCTCAGGAGGTCGGATAATAAAAGGAAATAACAATACAGGTGGACAGGCATTGTACAAAGCCAACAATACGCAGGCAGGCATTGAAGCAATTGCTTGCCTGATTATTATTTGCTGGCGATGATTGATTAGAATTTGCTGGTTGAGTGATTCCTGGGAAAAGGCGCCGGCCAAACACCGACTCAGCGACGAGTCGAGCCCAAGTGCTTCGGCGGCAGGAATTACAAAGTGTTTCCTTTCCATCCTGAGCCCACGTGAGGAAGAGCATGTTCACAGCGCGGCGACTGCCGCGGTCACGTGTGCCACTGCATTCCTGTGATTCACAGCCCCCGGGACACCGCACCCGCCCCGACCGTCGGTGGAGCCAACCGGGAGACGGCCGCCGACGGCCTCCGTCCGCCGGGTCCCGGTCCCCTGCGGTCGGATGCGAAGAACTGCGCGCGGCCGGGGAACCTGACGGAGGTTCCCTTCCCCCGACTGCCGTGGATCGCCGCCGACAACGCGACTGGCATTGCGAACAGAAGTCAGGGGGGGGGGACAAAGCCGTTGAAGAGGAATTTATATAATCCCGACCTTTCGCTGCAGACGATGAAGGATGTTCAAGGATCTACACTGAGCACAAGAGACTGTCCCACGCAGGGAGACAGTGGCAGCATATTTGAAATGCTAATGCTCCTGTCTGCACGCATGTTCCCGAATAGAAGCTAATTGCAGTGGGGGACATCAGCTGAAGCAAGAGAGAGAAAAAAAACAAACAAAAAAAACAACAGATTTTTAGGCTGCTCATCGGAGCGAGAGGCCTGAGAGGGCGGGGAGCCCAGACGGAGAGGGGATGAGGCGGCCGCTTGAAAAAGATGAGAGGGAACACGAGTCGGCCACACATCGCTGTGACAATGTCAATACTATTTCCTTCAGCCGCCGTCGGATCAGCACAGCGTCTCGGAGAAGGAAACCTCCACACACACACACACACACACACACACACACACACACACACACACACACACACACACACACACACACACACACACACACACACACACACACACACACACACACACACACACACACACTTTATAACGAGGGGGTTGTAAGTACGCCCCCACCCCCCTGCAAACGACTGTATTACTTATGTTTAAAATCTGGTTGTGATAAGAACATAACTACCAGCAGGTATTACTCAGTGAAGACTGTTCACAGGAAGGTCGTCATGGTGCTGGGAGCTTATTTCTAAGCCCTAAAGTCTGGGCCTAGAAATTAAATCAATGACGGAGACCACGCCCTTAAAGCTCTTTAACGTGGTCATTTGTCATAATATTTTGCTTTATTATCTCAAATTTCGTCATTTATTGAGCTGGCACCCGATAAGAAACAAGCCATTCAATGTATTTGCATGGGGCATGTGCTCCTCCGAAACGCGGTTTCCGTTCCCCGATGGGGGCGCCGGGCGAGAAGTGGATGTCGGCCACGCCCGGGGGGGGGATTTGATGAACAGGAGCGAAGACCGGAGCAAATCCGGAACGTGGCGGCTTCGAGTGGAATCCTCAGACTCGTAGTGTAATCCGCACCACACAGACGCTCTTGCCAGCACAGTGAATGTTGTCGCCGCCGCCCAGCTGCAGATTGATTAACACCGAAGATGACCTCGCGCACGCGCACACACACACACGTCACGTGGAGCTCTTGCCGGCGGCGGAGGGAGGACAGCGTGGGCCTCCACGTCAACGCCACACAAGGCGTGCAGCAGTCAGCGTCTTAGTGAACTAATCCTAAACCTGTTGGCGTAATCAGATTAATTCACCAGCTAATTTGCCGCCGTCAACAGCGCCGGGCTGCCTTCAGCCGAGCAGATCCATAACTTATCCGAAGCTGATTAACACATCATCCTCCTCCTTGCGCCTGCAAAAAAAAACAAAAAAAAAAAACAACAACCCTAAAAACTCTGGGCTCAGTGTGCCCGCCGAGGGATATGAAGTGTAAATGAAAGACAGAATTATCCTCTCGGCAGAACACAGAGAAGCTGTTGCCTTGGCTTCATTCCCCCGGGAGCCTTCCGCCCAATGTGCTGCCTGTTCATTTTCCCATTTAAATGAGGCATTCCAAACTCATAACGGATAAATATATATATAGATAGATAGATAGATAGATAGATAGATGGATAGATAACAGAGCCATACAATAATGGTTGTCCAGTTGACCCGGGCAAGCAGATTTTTGCCATCACCACCCAGGTTTAAAGATAAAAACAGGGGAGGCAGAACCTCCATGTGTTTAGAAACTTCTGCCAAGGAAAATGAGCGATCCTGGCTCACGAGTTACTTCAACAACAAAAAAAAAAAAGACCATCATTTGGCAGCTATTTTGTCAGTCCTTGGCGACCAACAGCTGATGCATGGACGCCAACTTGGCAAAGCCCTTGTAAAAGTCAGTGCCCTGAGATAACAAACGCGAACTATAAGTTATTGCAAAAGTCAATGGTATTTTTCGGCTGATTAAAGGCCGACACCAGGTTGCCCCCCTGCTCAGTGCACCGGCACGGGAGCCGCTTCCTCCGCAGCAGCGTTGTGCTTAAAAGGTGTATTTTTACAACGACCGCAATGTCACGTCAGGCTTCCGTCCGCAGTGTTGGATGACAGCACGCCGGGCATAAAGGTAGCGTGCGGGCGGCGCCGAGAACTGGTGTATCCATTACGGGGGGGGTGTTCTCGGTGTGACATTGTGCCCGTGTTGACCTCCTGGTGGAGGTGCCGCCGTATATCTCCCTGCGTCTGGGAGGCTCCGGTTCAGCGCACAGCACAGGGGGCGAGCGCGTAAACAACAGTGCTCCCTTGGCTGCTCTGCGTCTTGTTATGACTCTGCCTACGCAGCTTTCCAGCGACACCGCACCCCACGACTGGACAGGAGCCAGTTTCGGACATCGGAATCGATTAACAGAATGAATGCATTGCTTTGGGATGCCCGGCGGGGAGAGAACGTCGAAAGCGTGACCCTTTTGACAGGGAGCGTGACGTGAAATGGACCTTTAAAGTGGAAAAATCATAAGCTGGTCTCCCTCTCACGAGCGACGGTGCTGTTTTCGAGGTTATGTAAAGCAATTTTCATGGGGCTCGTGCATTTCAGCTCATTAAAGCAATGTCATCAGGTGCTCAGGCCGCGGTGCCGCCCAGTGGTGAGTTTTGGCGACGGCAACGCTCTCTCAAAACGGTCCAGCTGGCTGAACGGGCGGCGCTTCTTGCCAGTGAGTCACAGGGGACGAACCGAGCCGCGGACCCCGGCGTCAGGCGGCTCCGGCCCGGCCGTAGCAGTGGCAGTGTGCTGAAGTGGAGCCAGAGTAATGATGGCTCGCGACAGCGGCACAGTCTTGGCCCTGAGCACAACTGCCTCCGCTTACGTAACCGGCCCATTGTTAACCGCGCTGTCACCGCCTTTAAAATTCATGGGAATCACAGCGGCGTCACGGCCCGGGCAACTGCCGGATCCCGCAGCAGAGACACCGGAGGTTGTCCATCGTGGGGTCCACTTCCAAGCACACGAAAAAAATCTATGTGAAAATCATGTGGAAAGATACTCGAGGGGAAGCCACTGCAGACCGAAGGGACACATCCGGGGCACGGAGGAGGATCTGCGAGCTGTTCCGCTGCAGCACGGCCGCTCCGAGGCCAGCGGTGACTCACCCCCGTTTGCTCAGCATCACACTCCCGGTCAGATAAGGTTCTCTCCGAAATAACACGACGGACGGAGGCGGGAGACGGATTCCGCGTGCACACACACACACAGTCACCTGGGGGACTGTGCTGCAGTCGCACCTCGGCTATATCCGCGCCTTTATAACACCTCTGCTTTCAATTACCGAAGATCATGTGAGGAGTATTAATAGCTCTCCATCTGCGAGATGAGAGGCCGGGAGAGAGGACAGCGAGCTGCTGATAAATGATGAGAAGATGAGAAGGTTGAAACCAGGCTCCCAATCCAATACACGTCAAAATCAAATGAATTTGCTGTTAAAAATAGATAATTGATTTTGATTTTGATTTTGATAATCCACTTCAAGGTGGCTGCACGAGTTCTGAGATGTGGGCTTATGTCTTAAACACGCCACGCTTTAAGACTTGAAAGGAAGGAAAATCCACAACCAGAACAAGTTCAACTCATGATGCCATCAGGGGTCCGTCGAAAGCATCGACGCAATTTGAAGTTGCCTTCTCCAGGAAGGAATATAACCAAACGATGTCTCCCGAGGAAGGCTGCAGACTTCACACAAAAAAACGTTGACAAAAGTATTTCGCACCCTCTGGTCTGTTCAAGGACCGCGTACTGGAACTCTGGAATTATTTCTGAAACATCTAACACTAAATGCCTGAGTGGTTTATGCTGGGGCGGAGCGGTTACCTGTTTTCAGCAGCCGCACCATGACGAGGACCTCTGAGATCTCCTATTCCATCACAAAGTGCCGCCCTCAGCTCTTCACTGTGGATAGATGTGTAGATTGCACGGAGCAGGATCAGGGGAAAAGGTTTAAAAGCTTTAAAACAGCTGCTTCCTCCTCCCCATAAAACTCAATGACTACGCTGCCAAGGTGTCAATATGAGTGATACTAGTGGGGTATTGTGTGTTTTGATACCAACTAAAGCCTTTAATATATATACAATATGACATAGAATGACCTAATTCTACTTAAGCAGGTACAGGTTCTATGGTATAATATTGTGACATCTGGCTGTATGTATGATTCATGCCATACAACAATTATCAGGGTTCCAGACTACAAATGATAATGGAAA